>NC_140468.1:28170626-28530626 GCF_051167445.1 Perissodus microlepis | reverse complement strand
CTGTAGACACGCTGTAGACACGCCGTAGAGATGCTGTAGAGATGCTGTAGACACGCTGTAGACACGCTGTAGACACGCTGTAGAAATGCTGTAGACACGCTGTAGACACGCCGTAGAGATGCTGTAGAGACGCTGTAGACACGCTGTAGACACGCTGTAGACATGCTGTAGAAATGCTGTAGACACGCTATAGACACGCCGTAGAGATGCTGTAGAGACGCTGTAGACACGCTGCAGACACGCTGTAGAGATGCTGTAGAGATGCTGTAGACACGCTGTAGACACGCTGTAGACACGCTGCAGAAACGCTGTAAACATGCTGCAGACACGCTGTAGACACGCTGTAGAAATGCTGTAGACACGCTGTAGACATGCTGTAGAAATGCTGTAGACACGCTGTAGACACGCCGTAGAGATGCTGTAGAGACGCTGTAGACACGCTGTAGACATGCTGTAGACGTGCTGTAGACATGCTGTAGACACGCTGTAGAGATGCTGTAGATACGCTGTAGACACGCCGTAGAGATGCTGTAGAGACGCTGTAGACACGCTGTAGACACGCTGTAGACATGCTGTAGAAATGCTGTAGACACGCTGTAGACACGCCGTAGAGATGCTGTAGAGACGCTGTAGACACGCTGCAGACACGCTGTAGAGATGCTGTAGAGATGCTGTAGACACGCTGTAGACACGCTGTAGACACGCTGCAGAAACGCTGTAAACATGCTGCAGACACGCTGTAGACACGCCGTAGAGATGCTGTAGAGACGCTGTAGACACGCTGTAGACACGCTGCAGACACGCCCTAGAGATGCTGTAGACACGCTGCAGACACGCTGAAGACACGCTGTAGAGATGCTGTAGAGATGCTGTAGACACGCTGTAGACACGCTGTAGACACGCTGCAGAAACGCTGTAAACATGCTGCAGACACGCTGTAGACACGCTGTAGAAATGCTGTAGACACGCTGTAGACATGCTGTAGAAATGCTGTAGACACGCTGTAGACACGCCGTAGAGATGCTGTAGAGACGCTGTAGACACGCTGTAGACATGCTGTAGACGTGCTGTAGACATGCTGTAGACACGCCGTAGAGATGCTGTAGACACGCTGTAGACACGCCGTAGAGATGCTGTAGAGACGCTGTAGACACGCTGTAGACACGCTGTAGACATGCTGTAGAAATGCTGTAGACACGCTGTAGACACGCCGTAGAGATGCTGTAGAGACGCTGTAGACACGCTGCAGACACGCTGTAGAGATGCTGTAGAGATGCTGTAGACACGCTGTAGACACGCTGTAGACACGCTGCAGAAACGCTGCAGACACGCTGTAGACACGCCGTAGAGATGCTGTAGAGACGCTGTAGACACGCTGCAGACACGCTGTAGACACGCTGCAGACACGCCCTAGAGATGCTGTAGACACGCTGCAGACACGCTGCAGACACGCTGCAGTCACGCTGTAGAGATGCTGTAGAGACGCTGTAGAGATGCTGTAGACACGCTGTAGAGACGCTGCAGACACGCCGTAGACACGCTGTAGAGACGCTGCAGACACGCTACAGAGATGCTGTAGACACGTTGCATACACGCTGCAGACACGCTGCAGACACGCTGTAGACACGCTGTAGAAACGCTGTAGAGATGCTGTAGAGATGCTGTAGAGATGCTGTAGACACGTCGCAGACACGCTGCAGACACGCTGTAGACACGCTGTAGAGATGCTGCAGACGCTGCACACGCTGTAGAGATGCTGTAGACACGCTGTAGACACGCTGTAGAGATGCTGTAGAGATGCTGTAGAGATGCTGTAGACACGTCGCAGACACGCTGCAGACACGCTGTAGACACGCTGTAGAGATGCTGTAGACACGCTGCAGACACGCTGCAGACACGCTGTAGAGATGCTGTAGACACGCTGTAGACACGCTGCAGACACACTGTAGACACGCTGTAGAAACGCTGTAGAGATGCTGTAGAGATGCTGTAGAGTCGCTGTAGACACGCTGCAGACACGCTGTAAACATGCTGCAGACACGCTGTAGAGATGCTGTAGACACGCTGTAGACACGCTGCAGACACACTGTAGACACGCTGTAGAAACGCTGTAGAGATGCTGTAGAGATGCTGTAGAGTCGCTGTAGACACGCTGCAGAAACGCTGTAAACATGCTGCAGACACGCTGTAGACACGCCGTAGAGATGCTGTAGAGACGCTGTAGACACGCTGCAGACACGCTGTAGACACGCTGCAGACACGCCCTAGAGATGCTGTAGACACGCTGCAGACACGCTGCAGACACGCTGCAGTCACGCTGTAGAGATGCTGTAGAGACGCTGTAGAGATGCTGTAGACACGCTGTAGAGACGCTGCAGACACGCCGTAGACACGCTGTAGAGACGCTGCAGACACGCTACAGAGATGCTGTAGACACGTTGCATACACGCTGCAGACACGCTGCAGACACGCTGTAGACACGCTGTAGAAACGCTGTAGAGATGCTGTAGAGATGCTGTAGAGATGCTGTAGACACGTCGCAGACACGCTGCAGACACGCTGTAGACACGCTGTAGAGATGCTGCAGACGCTGCACACGCTGTAGAGATGCTGTAGACACGCTGTAGACACGCTGTAGAGATGCTGTAGAGATGCTGTAGAGATGCTGTAGACACGTCGCAGACACGCTGCAGACACGCTGTAGACACGCTGTAGAGATGCTGTAGACACGCTGCAGACACGCTGCAGACACGCTGTAGAGATGCTGTAGACACGCTGTAGACACGCTGCAGACACACTGTAGACACGCTGTAGAAACGCTGTAGAGATGCTGTAGAGATGCTGTAGAGTCGCTGTAGACACGCTGCAGACACGCTGCAGACACGCTGTAGACACGCCGTAGAGATGCTGTAGAGACGCTGTAGACACGCTGCAGACACGCTGCAGACACGCCGTAGACACGCTGTAGAGATACTGTAGACACGTCGCAGACACGCTGCAGACACGCTGTAGACACGCTGTAGAGATGCTGCAGACGCTGCAGACACGCTGCAGACACGCTGTAGAGATGTTGCAGACACGCTGCAGACACGCTGTAGAGATGCTGTAGACACGCTGTAGACACGCTGCAGACACGCTGCAGACACGCTGTAGACACGCCGTAGAGATGCTGTAGAGACGCTGTAGACACGCTGCAGACACGCCGTAGACACGCTGCAGACACGCTGCAGACACGCTGTAGACACGCCGTAGACACGCTGCAAACACACTGTAGACACGCTGTAGAAACGCTGTAGAGATGCTGTAGAGATGCTGTAGAGTCGCTGTAGACACGCTGCAGACACGCTGCACACACGCTGTAGACACGCTGTAGAGATGCTGTAGACACGCTGTAGAGATGCTGTAGACACGCTGCAGACACGCTGCAGACACGCTGTAGACACGCCGTAGAGATGCTGTAGAGACGCTGCAGACACGCCGTAGACACGCTGTAGAGATGCTGTAGACACGTTGCAGACACGCTGCAGACACGCTGTAGAGATGTTGCAGACACGCTGCAGACACGCTGCAAACACACTGTAGACACGCTGCAAACACGCTGTAGAGATGCTGTAGACACGTTGCAAACACGCTGTAGAGATGCTGTAGACACGCTGCAGACACGCTGTAGAGATGCTGCAGACACGCTGCAGACACGCTGTAGAGATGCTGTAGACACGCTGTAGACACGCTGCAGACACACTGTAGACACGCTGCAAACACGCTGTAGAGATGCTGTAGACACGTTGCAGACACGCTGCAGACACGCTGTAGAGATGTTGCAGACACGCTGCAGACACACTGTAGACACGCTGTAGAGATGCAGTAGACACGCTGCAGACACACTGTAGACACGCTGTAGACACGCTGTAGAGATGTTGCAGACACGCTGCAGACACGCTGTAGAGATGCTGTAGACACGCTGTAGACACGCTGTAGACACGCTGCAGACACACTGTAGACACGCTGCAAACACGCTGTAGAGATGCTGTAGACACGTTGCAGACACGCCCCAGACACGCTGGCACTGAAAGCCTTATTCACAGCCTGCAGTTTAAATCCACTCCACCCTCGTTCTCCCCGTCTGAGAACACCTCCGAACGTTTCTCCTCCATCTCTCCATGTTTAAAGCCAGTCCCTCTATCTTTACAACTCAGATTATAAAGATAGAAAGAGAGACGGAGAAGTGTGTGTGTGTGTGTGTGTGTGTGAGGGGATTTTTTTCTAATAATCCTTATAGCCACAGGAATTAGCTAATAGCAAATCATTATTTGTAGAATACAGGTCGCTCTCAAACACACACACACACACACACACGCATAAAATTAAATGATAGTTTGTCACTTTTAAATTGTTTGTGTACTTTTGCAGATGTTTTAGGTTAAAGAAAAAAAGTCTTTGAAATTGTAAAAGCATAAAATTAGCTCCAAATGCTAAAACGCTGTAACACAAACTGTTAAAATGAAGCTGTTGGCTTTTTATGTCGTCTGATCTGAAACATGCTGTACATGTACTTTATACTTATGTGGTAAAATCTCGTGTTCAGTTTTTTGAGTTTCGCTTCCTCCCTGTCTCGTCAGATTAGCTTCAGCTGTGTCTCCCTCCTGTTGGCCCTCGTTCTGTGTATATTGTGTGTGTCGTCCTTTGTTCCTCGTCGGGTCGTCTGCTGATCTCTCCTCGTGTTTCCCAAGTTCCTCGTTTCCAGTTCCTGGATTGTTTTTCGACGTGTCCTGTGTTGTTATGTTTGGCCGTCCCAGGTTTAGGTTGTTAGTTTATCGCTGTTTTGTTCACAGTGTTTTGTGCAGCCCCAAATAAAGGCGGACCTTCTGATAAATTTCCACCTATCTCTTTGGGTCCAAGTGGTTTGTGTTTTTTGAATCGATGTTGTATTGTATCTTTCCCACCATGTGTCCTAGTTTTATTATTTACATTTCTAGTCCGTAGTTCTTGTTAATTTTGCCAGTTTACTTTCATGTCTAGATTGTCTTAGAGTCCCCTGCTCTGTGCGGTGTTTCCTGTTTTATTTTGAAAGGCCCTCCTCTCACGTGTGTTATGTTCAGGTTTCCTTCCCCCATCTCGTTGTGTGTATCTGCTTCAGCTGTGTTCCCATGTGTGTCCACTTCCCCTCATCACCCATGGTGTCAGTGTCCCTTTGTGCCTTATCAGAGCATCTGTTCCTAATGAAGAGCTTTTAGTTAAACCTCCATCTGCCTCCGTGCCCACACTCGCACACACTCACTTACATGTACCCAAGGAAAAAACTCCACAGTTGTCAGATTTTGAAGGAAAAGCATCTTGTTTACCTTTAAGGACTGATCCTTGTTTGGTTTTCAATCATTCCTTTGAGGGATGGTTGTGGTATGTAGCGCTTTTCTACTTTACCTGAGCACTCAAAGCGCTTTGTTCTGTATAACAGTCACACACATTAACACTGCCAAAGGATGCTTGGCATAGACATCGACTATATAAATATAATTTATATAAATTTAATTTATAGTTGCATGACCGGAAATGAACAGCTCAGTGTTGTCTCTGGCAGAGATAATGACTTTCATTTATTCATGCTGGCCCTCGTGTTGTCCTACCTGGCTCCTGGTAAGTGAACACATGCAGAGGAAAGACAGGAAGGAACGACGAGCTGTCAGTTAATAACTTGTTTTTTGGATAATAATGAAAATAATAATGACAACAATAATAACAGGATGGCATGATATCCTTTTTAACTTAGTAATAAACAATAAATTACAATTTCAGTATTTCCCTCAATAATAGAAGCCCTTTGTGATGCATTTGCTTGATTAGCTCAGTGACATCATTTGGGTTAGGGTCGTTGGGTTTGGGTTAAGGTGGAATTACTTTGTAAAGTTTGGCTGACAGCAGGCTTTAATGACTGATCACGTCATGAGTGCTGCGGGCTGCAGAGGTTCAGCTGGAGGTGAGAACATTTTTGTGGCGATGGCTGAAGCCGGTGCCACGGTCTGGCTTGAACTGACTCACAGGTGTGAGAAAGTCAAGTTTGTTCAGATGTTTCATTAAGTGTTTAAAAGCTTAAATGATTGCAGCTTTAACGTCTTTTCATGTTAAAACTCTCTTTGGGTTTTACAGAGTTTGTGATCACAGGGTTTGCTTTAGTGTGTCCTTGTGTGTGTGTGTGTGATCTGCTGGATGAAAGCAGTATAACAGTGTGTGGGTGTGTGTTAGTTAGCTGACTTCTATCAGCATGAACACGAAGCCTCCCTGCTGCTCTCTCTGAGGCTCGGGCTCGCTGCCTGCTCCCTGTGTGTGTCCCAGCAGTGCCAGCTGTTCCCTTTCTCTTCAACAACTGCAACGAGGTGCTGCGCCGCTGCCAGTGGGCATCAGAGCTATGCACTGTGCCAAGCCAACACAACACCTCATCACACACGCACACACACACTGGTGTAGTGCATGCAATGACTTGCAAATACACAAACTACTTTCATACAAATGGCTCCTCCCTCTCAAGCCTAACCGTTGGCAGCATTAACAGCATGGAGGGATCGACACTGGTTGGTTCTCACGAGGATAGTAGAATGCAGAGCTCGGTCCTCACAAAAATAGCTAAACAGGAACACACACACACACGTTGCAGTTCAGTTGTTGTCTAACTTGAGTTTAACCCTGACACTCACAGTCTGTTCTTCCAAAGTACAAAGAATTGCTCAGTAAACTTAATATTATTCAATGGTGAGGCCATTATTATTTCTGGCTTCCTCCACAATTCTGTGCAGATCGAGGTCAATTTGAAAAATGACAATAAAATGGAAAACAGCAGTGTGCAGACTGCAGCTGGCTGTCACAAGACTACGGACTAACAGAATGCAAGTATAGATTAGTTGATTTGAAGACAAAAAACATTTACGTGGTTTAAAAATGTAAATGTGCAAAAATCTAGACTATCCAGATAAAAATCACCCCTTCAGTTTGCTTTTCAGTTTTTTTGCATTAACATGTGTTATGGGTGAGTGTGAGAGGTGTGCAGAGGACGGAGCGCGGGTATACTGGACAAAGAATGATGAAGGTGGAGCTGCCAGGCAGGAGCAGGAGAGGAAGACCTCAGAGAAAGTGGATGTAGTGAAGAAGGACAGAGGGCTGGTTGGACAGAGAGCAGCAGGTGACACCTGAATGCAGCAGCTGCAAAAGAGGAAAGTTCATGTTGTTGAAAGAGGAGAAAAGAGTTTTTGTGCTAATAGAAGGTTTGTGAGAGAGTCGATTTCAGCAGTCATGTGAAATATATGATCGCTCTCTTCAGTTGGCTGCTACATGCAACACTGACAACATCAGGCTAAGAAGGCAGAGAGACAGAGAGAAACAGAAGGTGAGAGAGGGGACAGCTGGCTGCACATAGAGGTTTATTAAGGGGTCAGAGTCAGGTCGTGCAGGTGAGTCGGCGTCGGCGAGGGATTGGCGCTCGGCAGCTCTGAATGCGATCTGATTGGTAGATAAGAGGCTGGGCCAAACACAGATGCTGTGGGGCCTGACAGGCTTCATGTTTCTTTCATGAGTGGGAGCTGCAGAGCTTGACTTTCTCGGGCAGCGTGTTCCTGCAGACAGTAGGACTGACTGATCTGACATCAGCTTGATGAAATGTTAAAATGCCAGCGGACTGCTCAACATGGAGGCATCACGCCGGATCTCGATGCACACCTGCCTAAAGAGATATGCTGAAGACGGATGGTGGACATAGCGTTCAGCCATACGGTTTTCAGGTAAACTTTATGTATATTGTGAAACAACACTTGTGTTAAATTTGAATGGCTTCATTCTGAAGACTGACACAGACGAGGAGATCCAGAGCACATTCAGCACCGGGTCTAAAAATACTCTGTGCGCTGTCGGTCTTACGTGCTGCACAATAATGTTTAATATTTAGTATTTACTTTTATATTCACATAGATCATCGTGATGTTGTTTATTATATTGGTCTTTTTTTGCTTGTTTTCTTTTTTCTTTCTCATCAGGTGATCCCGGTGATTGATAGATGTGTTTGTTGTCTGTTTGTTTTGTTGGTTTTTGGTTTTTGCCCTTTATCCCCGTCCCTCTTCCCCGCTCTTTTTCTTTCTCCCTTTTCTTTTCCCCAGTCAAGTCTGTCCCGTATTTAGCAAGTGAAAATAAAATAAAATAAAATAAACAATAAAAGGTGAATCAAATAGACCATTACAGCAAGGCCGGGATGGTCCATTTGGTAAAGTAAACCTGTTGGGCGTCTTTGCCTTTAGACAATAATTCTGATGCAAAAGAGCCAAACGGGACAGGCGGGAAAAAAAAAAAAGGAATGAGATGAAAACCATTATACCTGCTACTCTACTGGTTACAAAAGGAGCCACACAATGTTGAATCTATAAGAATAGAATAGAAAACAATTAAATAGTAAAGAGAAGAAATGCATACAATCAAGAGAAAGGCACACATTGGAGGACAAAGTGCAGAAGAACTAAGGCCACGTATGTGAGTGGCCTGAAGGATGAGGGTTACTCCGACCGTGGGCACCAAACACCAGCAGGAGGAGAGCACGCTCTCCACTGAGGAGCAGCAGAAGGGTTAGCTCTTGCTCCAGAAATCCATGATACTGATCTCTAAGCTGTCCATGATGAGGAATCAGGTATTTCAGTGGATAAATCTGGGACTTTTGTTCCTCATGAACAGATTTTCAAAGTACTTAAAACTTCTTAAAACTTTTTTTGCATCTCAAGCTGCTTTCAGATCATATTACCTGCAAAAGAGACTTTCAGCAGCACGTAGTGAAGAAATGTTGTGCTTTATTGTTTTATTGTGTCTTTGTCGTGTATCACTAAGTAAAGCAGATGAGGGCAGAGATGGAGGTTCCTCGTCTCAGCTCGCATTTTTGTAAAAGTTGTTGCGTATCATTGTTTTACTGTCTGTCCACAGTCGTCTCCAATGATTTTAATGGTTAAAGCCTGATAATCAAAAACCTGCCTTAACCAGGTTTAACCTCTCGTTGTCTGACATTATTAACACCACCTGTCCCCTGAACATCGGTGCTGCACGTTCTAAAGGAACCATTCCCCTTATAATAAATATCACTCATCAGAAAATCTTTTATGAAAAGTCTTCACTCGGTCAGCATCTCTTCAAGGGTTCCTACTGAAGTGTTGCTTCTAAAGACACATTTAAATAAAAAATCATATTTTTCCCAACATCCGAGGAAATGGATTATAAGCACTGTTGAATTCATTTACATCAGCCTGTTTAAGGTCCAGAAGATTCAATAATAACTACAGTCTGTGCCATTGGGAGCCAATGAAAAGACAGAACAAACATGTTCAAATGTTCATAACATGCAAGACGACATTCCACCTTAAAAGTTGCTGGTAGCTGCTGTTTGCCTTTGATCAGCTCAAATTTCATCCTTTTAAAGTCAGTCATTGTGTCTCTGGCCTGTATGTGCAGGGATTTATGGAGAGGACTGCGTGAACGTGTTGTTGACCATGAATGCAAACACATCACCTCTGCATCATCGCAGGAAGCACGAGCTCCTCACTTTGTGCTCAGTTGTTCATTTAACTTTACTTATGTTGTTTGGCCTGTTTAACACACTCAGGGTTTGTATTTAATCAGCTTGACTAAAGGCCTTTTTAATAATAACGAGTTTCTACCCACTGACATGTTTGATGGCTTTCAGTCTGAAACTGATGCAGATTTTATATTAACAGCATATTAAAGTTAAAGAGAGCAAACACGTGAAGGTTAAACTTCTGTGAACGTGATATTTTGGCCATGACACAGTGGGTGACTCACACATTGTGACACTGAACATGGACTTGGTTGTACTTTGAACACACCCTTAGTGCCCTGCCTGAGATGCGATGGTGGGATGTGGACTGCTGCAGCAGACGGTGGTGGGACAAAGTGACACTTTCAGGCAGAAGTACACAAGTGTGGAAAAATCAGTCTGTGGTTGTCCTGATTCCCTGTTTGTGTAGCACAAAGGGGATTCTTGCTCTTCCCGGTGTCGTCCTCTCGCTGCTCTACCTGCTTACATCCACTCGTTTGGCCGTCCGCTCTGTGAAATGTCACTTTTCCATCCCTCCATGTGTTCCCGCTCATCCCTCCTGCTGTTACAGTTTTTTCTGATGGCTTTAACCCTAACTGTGATTCTTACAGCACAATTCCTAAAACTATTAATACTTATAGCAAAACCACTCACTGAGTTTGCAAAACTAAAAGCACAAACACTGCTTTGCACTCAGTTTGCAATTTTGTAACACACACTTTGCAAAACTGTAGGCACAATTCACTGCACAACACTCTTTTTGCAGAACTTTAAACACAACTCACTGCTTACACTCAATTACCAAATTTCCAACACACTCCTAGCAAAATTATACACATGTATGGCTATCATTAACACTATTTTGCCAACTGTCTGGCACACTTTCACATGTGAAAACTGTTTTAGATAATTAGTCCACTTTGCAATCAGCCTAAGCACTATAAACAGGCCACAGGTAAGCTGTCTATGTGGAGTACAATGGAAGGAGCAGTAAGAGTGAGAAGAGTGAGAATCAGAGGAGGCCGAGGGAGAGGACGTGGAGGTGAAGAAGCAAGAGGGTTAGAGGAAGTTAGAGGAAGAGGACAAGGAGGAGCAAGAAGAGGACGAGGAGGGGAAAGAGGAAGGGTAAGAAGAGTAAGAAACAGAATAACTGATGACATCAGAGCTACAATAGTGGACCATGTCATCAACCATGGGATGACCCTGAGGGAAGCTGGCCAACGGGTTCAGCCTAAACTGAGCCGCTACACTGTGGCAAGCATCATTAGGACATTTCGAAATGAGAATCGGTAAGCACTTTGTAGCACTGCCGTACTCTAATGAGAAACACAACAGTACCATACATGCAAAAATACTGAAATTGTTACTTTACAGAATTGCTAGACGTGCAGATGTTGGGGGCAGAGGCAGAATGTTCACTCCAGAGCAAGAGACCCATATAGTGAACATGGTGATTGCCAATAATGCAATAAGACTGCGCGAAATACAGCAGCGCATAATTGATAATGACACCATCTTTCAAAATATACACAGTGCAAGCATTTCTGCATTAAGTCGTGTACTTGGGCGCCACAGAATAAGAATGAAGCAAATTTACAGAGTTCCTACAGAGAGGAACACAGAACGTGTAAAGCAACTGCGATATGACTATGTGCAGGTAAGCTAGTGTCATTGGTTCTGAATTTGGAAGTGCATACTGTAGTGCTGTGCATGGGCCTGCTGTGCTGCATTTGTTTTGTCTTGTCCAGAGAGTGATGGAACTAGAAGCAGATGCAATGGGACATGAGCTACTTTTTGTAGATGAGGCCGGTTTTAACCTCAGTAAAACCAGGAGACGTGGCAGGAACATTATTGGACACCGTGCCATCATCAATGTCCCAGGACAACGTGGTGGTAACATAACCATGTGTGCAGCTATAAGCCAAAATGGTGTTGTTCACCATCATGCAACCATAGGCCCATACAACACTGCACACATTATTGCATTCCTGGACACCTTGCATGACATGCTCACTGTTCAGAGACCAGAGGAGACCCGATATGTCATCATATGGGACAATGTTAGTTTCCATAGGGCTGCTTTGGTCCACAACTGGTTTACAGACCACCCATCCTTCATGGCACTCAACCTCCCTCCATACTCTCCATTCTTAAATCCCATCGAGGAGTTCTTCTCTGCCTGGCGCTGGAAAGTGTACGACCGTCATCCTCATCAACAGGCTTTTACAGGCAATGGAGGAGGCATGTGGAGATATTGACCAGGCATCATGTCAGGCCTGGATACGGCATTCAAGGAGATATTTTCCCCGGTGCCTTGGACTGGAGGATATCGCATGCGATGTGGACGAAATTTTGTGGCCGGACCCAGAAAGACGACATGATGTAGGCTGATTGTCTTTTTTTTCCCTTTTTTTTGTGAAATTCCTATTTTGTGTTCTGACTTTGTCTTGGTTTTGATGAGTGTGAATAAACACCAATACTTGAAGTTTGGATCCTTGTATGTTTACATGACACTATGACAAAAGTGTGACCTCAAATTGACATCTGTACACAGAGACAGCAAAAGCCAGATGTGTTTTGTATTCATACCATCAGTGTGCAGTTGGCGCATTGTGTGCTTAGTAGATGATGGCTCGTGTGTACTGTTTGATACGAAAACACCATTTTTACGAAGGTGTGAAGAGTTAATCTAGCTGTGTTCGCTTTTGCAAGAGAACTACAATGTTTTGATAATTGGGTGACAGGTTTTCTTATTTGTGTGTAGAGTTTTGCAAAAATAGCCAATAGTTACAAAAAATGTGCTTAAGCAATCAGAAAAAACTGTAAATGAGTCCTATCTGAGGAATCACCGGTCTCTGTCTCATTCCCTTCATTATTTACTGAGGACACAGCTGGAGTAAAGATGCAGTGATGATATCAGGACAAAGATTTTCTGTGCTAGCACACCACTCTGAGGGACCTCTCTGTCCTTTCTGATTGGGCCTTTCTCATATTTCCTCTCGACTCACAGTTTCTGTTGCTCTGTTGCTTTAGCTTGTTTCTTCTTCTGTCCTTTGTTGCTGTCCTACTGTCTCAGTTCTTGAATCTTCACAGAATGATCTAGTTTGCTGGTTTGATACTCTCAAAGACAAATCATTGAGAACAAAAGAGGACTGTGTCTTCTTGGAAACTCGTCCTTTGCTGTTTGTTTTTGTGCTTTATAATATTTCTCTCTCTGCTTGCATTTCTTCTCTCTCTGCTTTCAGCAGTTCACCAGCACTACAAAGCATCTCTGAAATGCCTGCTGCTGACGTGGCTAAAACACGCGGCCTGTGGGAAATGTAGTTTCCATCCACTCGCCTCATTTCCCAAGATGCTTTAGGCCGGTGGTTCAATAAATCAGATGCACTCGTTTCACAGAAATGCAAATGTTGGTGCCAGTGCAGTTAAATTCTCCCAGAGATATATTACTGCCTCTTGCTGTGTGTGTGTGTGTGTGTGTGTGTGTGTGTGTGTGTGTGTGTGTGTGTGTGTGTGTGTGTGTGTGTGTGTGTGTGATATATTGCAGCCAGCCACAGGGAGTGCTAAACCTGAACGGGCTGGTTTGAGAATTGCACTTCTGTGACGTCAAATCTACAGAGGCGCTGGACTGCGTCCTGAGGACCTATTTTGTTTCAGAAAAACAGACTGAAGCATTTCAGCCATTCTCTTGTTCTCTGCAGCAAAGGATTGTTTTCTTAAAAAAGCTTCTTTGTGTGTGTGAATGACTGCTGTGGATTCAGACGCACATGCAGAGAGTGAAAGACTGGAGTGATGAGGATGTGACGTCTGCTGTGGCCTTTGAACAGGTTTCCTGAACCTTAGAGGCTCCATCCCTCCACTGTCCACGGGAGAGTTTAGACCCCCTTACGGCCCACAGCCTCTGTCTGGGGCGACCCTCCTACGTGGAGCCCTGGTGTCACTGTGGATGAGATACTGCCGTATCAGGCCCTCCATTACACCTCACATGAAATGACAGGAGAGAAGAGAAGGAGGGAGAGTGATGAAGAAGTGGAGTTTATTGATTCTTAACACAATCTGATCAGTACCAAAGAACTTCCAGGTCAACACTCACAGGTATTAGAGACAGCAGGATGTTATCAGCACCCAACTGGTCAAAGGTTTATAACAGTAAATGTTCTTAACACACACACACACACACACACACACACATTTCCTGACATACAATGGTTCAAAAACATGAAGGCCAAGAGATGTAAACAAAGTCATGGTCTCTCAGGTGTATTCGGGAGTTTTTAAATGTTTGCAAAGTGCAGTGTCATGGTGATGTGCTGTTTCCTCAGCCTCAGGCTTACTGGTCCAACACACAATAAAGCTGCTTGATGTTCGTGTTGTTACACTTTCAGATCAAACTATTGACAGAAGTTACTGTTTCAATCGTCTTGATGCATTCTCAATCATCCAGGTAAGTAAATCTCCAAAAGTTGGGAGGTGATTTCCTTAATCCTAATTCATTATAACAGTCATTATGCAAATATACTGTTTATAAGATTGTGGAAACCTGCAGTCAGCTGAGACTGAAGAAGTCACTTGGATGATGATGAAACGTTTCTCCCACAAAACGCTACGTCCAGATGAACAGAATCAACTTTTGGAGACAGTGTTTCAATCGTTTGCAGTTGCTCTGTCTGAGCTCAGCATGTAGAGCATGTTTTTGTGAGGGGCCTGCTGCTGCTTCTGAAATGAAGGGCCATGTGTTGGATGGTGTTGTGCTGGGTCTTTTTATGGATGCAGGGTCACATCAGCTTCTCTCCCTTCTGTCTTTTGATTCTTTGCTTTCTTAGCGATAGACCAGTGAGCAAATGTTTGAGAGCTGAATAGATGGACGAGCCGGGCGGCTTGGATTTGCTGTTAGCCTGACAAATATGGTTTTATGGGATTTGCAAATGATTGCATTTTTTTTTTTTTACAGTGGCACAGTGGTTAGCACTGTTGCCGCACAGCAAGAAGGTCCCGAGTTCAATTCCAACATCAGGCCGGGGTCTTTCTGTGTGGAGTTTGCATGTTCTCCCCGTGTTTGCGTGGGTTCCCTCCGGGTACTCCGGCTTCCTCCCACCGTCCAAAGACATGCAGCTTGTGGGGATAGGTTAATTGTTTAATCCAAATTGCCCATAGGTGTGAATGTGCGAGTGAATGGTTGTCTGTCCTTGTGTGTTGGCCCTGCGACAGACTGGCGACCTGTCCAGGGTGTACCCCGCCTCTCGCCCTATGACAGCTGGGATAGGCTCCAGCGCCCCCCGCAACCCTGAAAAGGATAAGTGGAAGTGAATGGATGGATGAATGCATTATTTTTTATTTACATTTTAAAGTGTGTGTGTGTATGTGTGTGTGTGTGTGTGTGTGTGTGTATATCAACTTTTTGGAATTAGGGTTGTTTCATGTCACATTTATTTATGTAAGGTCTGGTGGTCATTGCATACTTTTACTGCCAACACACACGTGTATATGACAATGAATAAATGTGCTTTGCTAAAAAGTGTGTTTATCCCAGACTGACTCATCACTTCATCAGCACACTGCTTTGATTCAGGCCCACCCACACCATTCTGCTGGCACATGTACTCACTCGAGCACCAACTGTGAATTAATCCAAATTCAAAAATAGCCCCAAAGAAATTCTGTGGTTTGAGTACTTGCTAAAAATCTACCATATCAAGTGCCATGAACAATGTGTATGCAATATATCTATATCTATCTATCTATATATATAGATATATCTATATCTATATATATAGATATAGATATAGATATATATATCACAGTCTCTGGCACAAAAAAAAAATCTAACCTGAATTGAAATTAAAATGAAAACTTTAACAATTCTGTTCTGCAGTGTTAGTCAGTGAGTGACTGGCTGCTCCCGTATGGGATTAGAACGAGGCCACCTTATCCCATAGTCCAGCCAATCACGCGATTCACATTCGTATATACGCAGCTAATCAACGTGGTTGACTGACAGCGTCCTTATGTGCCGACACCGGTGTTTTAGCAAAGCGGCTGATGTGGAGTGAAGCCACGTTAATGACGACGTGTACAACCATTGGAGATGTGAGCAGGACAGACGGAACAACTGACGGGAAAAGTGTGGACGTTATACCAGTTTTTAAATTGTGTTGATCGGCCACGTAAAACCAGAGTTATGATAAAAATATCTGCAATGTTTGGTTTTCTTCCTGAATACTGTCGTTGTTTATATTTACTGCGGGAAGAAACGGTAAAAACTGCGTTTTATAAGGAAAACACTCGAAAGCCTGTGAGCAAAAACACAACCAAAACAAACCCCAGCCTTTCCTATTGGTGGAAAAATGCACCATGTGGACCAATCAAAATAATATGGCTACAAGGCATTTAGTTGTTTAGGAAGGGGGAAGTTTTAGGAGTGACGGCGTGTTTGAGATGTGACAGATTTGCGACGTTTAGCACAAATCTTGTGTAGTTAATGTGTAGTTAGTGTGTAGTTAGTGTGTAGTGTAGTCAATAGTTTTGTTGTGTGTGTCAGAACAATGAGGCGACTGCTGAATGTTACAGGTGTTACAGCAGTGATACATCTGCTGCTGTCAGGCCTGCAGGTATCAGGCTGTTGTTCTCCTTCATCTCATAGTGGACAGAAATTATTTTTGGAGTGGCACAAATAATTTGTGTGGCATCAGATTTGATGCAGAACAGCTGATTGTTCTGTAAATAGTTTGAAATGTTTATTTAAAAAACACCTTGGCTGCATTTTTAGGTAAACAGCTGCAAAAAACTTTGTTTGCATAACTCAGTTACTTTTTTGAAGAAGTAACTATATAATTAATTCAATTCAATTCAATTCAATTCAATTTTATTTATATAGCGCCAAATCACAACAAAAGTCGCCTCAAGGCGCTTCATAGATACAGAGAAAAACCCAACAATCATATGACCCCCTATGAGCAAGCACTTTGGCGACAGTGGGAAGGAAAAACTCCCTTTTAACAGGAAGAAACCTCCGGCAGAACCAGGCTCAGGGAGGGGCGGGGCCATCTGCTGCGACCGGTTGGGGTGAGAGAAGGAAGACAGGATAAAAGACATGCTGTGGAAGAGAGACAGAGGTTAATAACAGATATGATTCAATCCAGAGAGGTCTATTAATACATAGTGAGTGAGAAAGGTGACTGGAAAGGAAAAACTCAATGCATCATGGGAATCCCCCGGCAGCCTACGTCTATTGCAGCATAACTAAGGGAGGATTCAGGGTCACCTGGTCCAGCCCTAACTATATGCTTTAGCAAAAAGGAAAGTTTGAAGCCTAATCTTAAAAGTAGAGATAGTTTCTGTCTCCCGAATCCAAACTGGAAGCTGGTTCCACAGAAGAGGGGCCTGAAAACTGAAGGCTCTGCCTCCCATTCTACTTTTAAATACTCTAGGAACAACAAGTAGGCCTGCAGAGCGAGAGCGAAGTGCTCTAATAGGGTGATATGGTACTACAAGGTCATTAAGATAAGATGGGGCCTGATTATTTAAGACCTTGTATGTGAGGAGCAGGATTTTGAATTCTGGATTTAACAGGAAGCCAATGAAGGGAAGCCAAAACAGGAGAAATCTGCTCTCTCTTTCTAGTCCCTGTCAGGACTCTTGCTGCAGCATTTTGGATTAACTGAAGGCTTTTCAGTGAGTTTTTTGGACATCCTAATAATAATGAATTACAGTCGTCCAGCCTGGAAGTAATAAATGCATGAACTAGTTTTTCAGCGTCACTCTGAGACAGGATATTTCTAATTTTAGAGATGTTGCGCAAATGGAAGAAAGCAGTCTTACATATTTGTTTAATATGTGCGTTGAAGGACATGTCCTGGTCAAAAATGACTCCAAGGTTCCTCACAGCGTTACTGGAGGCCAAGGTAATGCCATCCAGAGTATGAATCTGGTTAGATACCATATTTCTAAGGTTTTCTTCTTTCTTCTTTCTTCTTTCTAATTAACTGCCCAACGTTGGTCATTATTTACTGTACTTGCAGACAGAGTTACAGACTCTCTCCCAGACCACAGACTCATAATACAAGTCAGAGTTTTATTTAAAGAAAGTTGTGTTTTCAAAATTGGAGTTCAAATTATTTTTACTTCCAATAGTGTTAACACACTGCACAGGTCATGAACAAGATTGTTTTAATTTTCACTGTAAGTGGGCTAAAGCAGTTAATCAAAAGTAGTCTAACATAAATGTAAATGCTGTAATTTGATTACTTTAATAAACATGTAACTTGGATGCCAGCGTGACCACAGTGCACACGTCTGCTGTTGCTCACAGTGGTCCAAGGGACGCTCAGGGAGTTTGTGTGTTCGCTCAGACACATGAAACATTAGAAGGAACATTGGTTATCAGCCCCTGAAATGAGACCCAGAAAACATTGTGATAGACTGTCCGAAGCAGTTGAACAGGACAACGCTAGTAACAGAATCTCATACCACAGGCTGTCCCCAGAGACGCTACACCACGTTTGTATGGTTTACCAAAAATACACAATCAGAGTGTACCTTTAAGCTACTCGGTCACGTACAACATCTCAGAGTTTCTGGCTTTGATCCTCAAACCGTTGGTAGGCAGCTCTGACCACCACATTCAGAACACCTTGGATTTTGCTGAGAAGGTGAGAGATGTCATTATGGAGGCAGATGAAACAATGGTCTCCTGTGGCAGGACAGCAGCTTTCACAATGTCATAATTAAACTGTCCTGACTTGAAAGAGCTGGGCATACTTGTTGAGCTTTCCCCACTAGTTTGCAGAGCAAGAGAGACCATACAATCTTTGGCCAGTGTAGTGCACTTGCAATGCGCTCAATCACTGAAATATGAAACTACCTCTGACTCTCTGAAAGCTGGGACTAATTTGATGTGCCTAATTACAGTTTTTTCTGAATGCTTAAACCCTAACTGTGATTCTTACAGCACAATTTCTAAAACTATTGATACTTATAGCAAAACCACTCACTGAGTTTGCAAAACTAAAAGCACAAACACTGTTTGCACTCAGTTTGCCATTTTGTAACACACACTTTGCAAACCTGTAGCTACAATCCACTGCACAGCACTCTTTCTGCAGAACTGTAAACACAACTCACTGCTTTACACTCAATTTCAAAATTCCTCCTCGCAAAACTATACACATTTATGGCTGTTATTTACACTATTTTGCCAACTGTCTGGCACACTGAAAACTGTTTTAGATAATTAGTTCACTTTGCAATCAGCCTAAACAGTATAATACAGGTAAGCTCTGTGTGTGGAGTACAATGGAGGGAGCAGGAAGAGTGAGAAGTAGAGGAGGCCGAGGAAGAGGACGTGGAGGTGAAGAAGTAGGACGAAGAGGACGACAAGGACAAGGAGGAGCAAGAGGAGGACGAGGAGGGGGGGAGAGGAGGACGAGGAGGGGGAAGAGGAAGGGTAAGGAGAGTGAGAAATAGAATTACTGACGACATCAGAACTACAATAGTGGACCATGTAATCAACCATGGGATGACCCTGAGGGAAGCTGGCCAACGGGTCCAGCCTAACTCGAGCCGCTACACTGTAGCAAGCATCATAAGGACATTTTGAAATGAGAATCGGTGAGTACAGTCACTTTGCACTAACATCTGTAGCACTGCCGTATGCTAATGAGGAACACAACAATACCATAGATGTAAAATTCCAGAAGATATTTTCCCCAGTGCCTTCGACTAGAGGACATTGCATGTGATGTAGACAAAATTTTGTGGCCAGATCCACTGATCCATTTCTTTTTTTTCCTCAGTGAAATTACTATTTCGTTTTGACTTGGAAATAAACACTTGTGTTTGTTTTGATGTGTGTAAATAAACACCAACTTGAAGTTTGGATCCATCTATGTTTATGGACCTATGACAAAAGTATGATCTCAATCTGACATAGCCTACCTTGTGCACAGAGAAAGCAAAAGCCAGATGTGTTTTTCATTCATACCATCAGTGTGTAGTTGGTGCATTGTGTGCTTATTAATGTGATGGCTTGTGTTAACTGTTGGATACCAAAATACCATTTTTACAAAGGTGTGGAGAGTTAAGCAAGGGTTATTCGCTTTTACAAGAAAACTACAATGTTTTGCTGATTGGGTGAAGAGTTTTCTTTTTTGTGTGTAGAGTTTTGCAAAAATAGCCAATAGTTACAAAAAATGTGCTTAAGCCATCGGAAAAAACTGTAAATCTGGCTGAGGGGATGGTGACTGAGGGGCTGACCAAGGGGTAGAAGGACTGGCAGTACCCCGCTCCATCTCCAGAGCCCTCACCCTGAACTGCATGGCTTCCACCTGCAACTGCTGCTTTTTTAACTCCACCTCCTTCATGCAGCTCCTCAGCAGAAGTGCGAGTTTGAGGAGGGAGATTTTCCAGTGGGGCAGGAATACCTGCGACAGCGCCCAGGTCAACTCCCTCTGCAGGAGTTGGCTCACCAAACAGACCCCTTCACACAGCTTTGCACACAGGAGCTCTTTCAGCTCTTGTTTCTTTACATCTAATGGCACCGGCACATCAAAGAAATTTGCAATGAGTATGAGGTCATCCTTCTTACATCTGTTCAACTTGTCCTCAGTTGGACTTATAGTGAAGTCCTCCAGTTTTAACTCCATACTGCCACCCCTCACACAAGAAAAAACTGCCAAGCAGAAAAGCAGAGGCAACAAAGAACTAAAGTGCTGAACTTATCCGAGATGACGACAGCAACGAACAGAGAAAGAATGGACGAGCCCTCAATTCATGCTTTGTCCTGGCTTAGGGGTAACCTGGACACAACATGCAGATGCGACTCCCCGCTCCAGCCACTCCCAAGAAAGGCCAACAACAAATCAATTAAAGTGCTAAGCAGCAGTTTCTTCAGATGTGAGCAGTGCCCAAAGTCACAAACAAAAGGGTTTCACGTTTTCCCTAATCTAGCCTATCAGAAAGTAAAAGCACATAGCTCACACTTTACAAAAAAGACCACCGCTTATCATTCTCACACTAAAGCTCAGAAGAGCAAACAACTATCTGGATCTTTGTTGGGTGTAGCGCACACAAGGAGAGGCCAAGGTGGCTGCTGGCTGGAGGTTAAGAGGCTACTGTCCATTCAATCATCCAATCTAGACTTCAGGGTCTTTTTCTAGCCTGTTTCATCAGTCAATACACAGACACACCCACACACCCAGCCTGGAGGGAGGAGATAAAAATCTCAGGACGTACACAGTAACAGACGTTCACGGATCACATTAACTTGGTGGACCGACACATCAAATTCACAAGGGAGGATATGAAAAGTGGCAGGTTAGCCTTCTTAGCAGAAGAACATCACGTCAGGAGGGCCCTGAGTAAATGTGGTTATCCCAGCTGGACTTTTGTCAAAGCTGGGAAGGCTCCTAAAGAAAGCTCCAGCCGATCCAGGAGAGAAGGACAACCGCTGCCTAAGCGAAAACCTTTAGATTCAAGATTCAGGAACTTTATTGTCAGTACAACAATATACACAGTATACAGCGTACCAAAACGCTGTTTGACCCCAAGCCCCCCATGGTGCATTTATAAGAATATAAAAGATATAAAACTAGGAATTACAAATAAATATCAACTTGCTAAATTTGGTTAAAATTAAGAGATAAAAAGGTACTAATTAGTAACTATACAATTCTATACAATACTATAATAATAACTATACAATACGAACTGTACAATAAACAAAGACAGGAAGAGACAATACGAAGTGGATTGTGCAGTAGGTACTGAATACCAGGTTCAAGTTATGGTCAGGATATTGTAGACAAGACGGGACGAAGACATGTGCAAGATGCAAAATGTGCAAATATAGTATGATTTAGATGTGTGTTCAGTAACTATGTGACTGAGTGTGCAAATAAACATATTGTTCCCAGGTCCAGTTTTTAGAAGATTTGTGGAATTTCGTGTTGTTTTTGAGCCTTTTGCTGAGTGTTGGTGGCTGTGGCTCAGGTGGTCGAGCAGATCAGCTACAGACTGGAAGGTTGGTGGTTCGATCCTTCCCCAGTCTGCATGCCAAATATCCTTGGGCAAGATACTAACCCCAAGTTGCCCTCTGATGCGTTTGTCGGAGTGTGAATGTAGATTAGTTTGTACTTGTGCTTGTGTGAATGTAGCATGTTGTACAGAGAGCTTTGAGTACTCCGGGAGAGTAGAGAAGCACTATATAAGAATCAGTCCATTTATTGTAGGTCTTTGTAAAGGTGTATGTGTACGTCAGCCCTTTGGTGGTACTGAGTTGAGGTCTCTTGGGGGAAGAAGCTCTTGCAGTGTCTGGCCATTAAGTTTTGATGCTGCAAAGCCGTCTGCCAGATGGAAGGAGGGAGAACAGTGCATGTGAGGGGTGGAGAGTGTCCTTCACTATGCTGTTCGCACGTCGGATGATGTGTTTGTGGTAGAGTTGGGACATGGGTGGGAGAGGGCCTCCAATGATCTGCTGTCCTCACTATCCGCTGCAGAGACTTCTTTTCTGTGAGGGTGCAGTCTCCGTACCAGAGAGTGATGTAGCAGCAGAGGACGCTCTCAATGGTTAACTGGTAAAATGATGGGAGGAGGGAGACTGGCCTTCTTCAGTTTCCTAAGAAAGTGAAGATGTTGTTGGGCTTTCTTCATGATGGTGGTGGTGTTCAGGTTCCAGGAGAGGTCAGCTGATATGTGCACACCCAGGAACTTCACACTGTTGACCATCTCAGCAGCAGATCCGTTGATGTGCAGTGGGCTGTGGGTCGTTGAGCTCTTCCTGACGTTAACAACCATCTCTCTAGAACATTTAGAGACAGGTTGTTGTTCTCACTCCAGTCCACCAGGAGTTGTACCTCCTCTCTGTACTCAGACTCATCGTTGTTGGTGATGAGACCCACCACTGTTGTGTCATCTGCAAACTTGATGATGTGATTTGAGCTGTACTGTGCAGTACGTCATGTGTTAGCAGTGGACAGCATCACTCCTGTTTTTTCTCTCTGCCATTCCTCTGAGTGGATTAGATCTAAAATTATAACTTACCTTCACTTTTTTTATTTAACTTAATAACTTTGTTATTTGGTGAGTTTTGTAGTGGATGAAAAATAAATATAGCAGCAAAATATGAAGAAACTGCTGTTTGCTGTCCCTCTCTGAGGGCCCATAAATTAGGAAGATAGAGAGGAAACAGAGTGGGGCATATACATATTTTAGTGTTGCTCATTATTCATCCGTTAGCTCTTTTTTTTCAGGGAAAGACTGCGTTTAAACCAAATATCCTCCTCACAGCTGAGCTATAAATTACATGCAGTCAGCTCTATGACTCGTATACGGGTGTTAACGACATGCTTGTTTTCATCTGTAACTGAAGGATTATTCCACCGTACACTGATGTCTTCTTTTCATCCAACCCATTAAACTGTAAGATGTATGTGGGTACAAGACAATGTTTTCTCAGCCCATAGTTTGTTACAGCAGTTTAAACCACGATGAAATACTAATAACGGCATGCTGCATATGAACATTATACTAACAACACTAGTACTAATAGTAATACATAAAATAATGATAGTAAGACTAAAAATCTACTTTCTAATACACGTAATAGTGTTAATATTAAATAATGCCAGATCAGGACAGTCAGGAGCCGTGTAGAGCTGTGGGTGACCCAGAGCTGTACTGAAAGCCTGCAGCACAGCGGCGGCTGTAGCACAGCGGCGGCTGTAGCACAGCGGATAGAGCAGCTACTGATCAGAACGCTGGTGGTTTGATCCCACATTGTGATCCTTGGAGAGATGCTAAGTTGCTCTACGATGCATCCATTGGAGCATTCAACTTCATTTATACAGCGTTAAAGGCGCTTTATGATTTAAGGTAGACCCTTCAATAAAACATATGAATGCTGGAATGAATGTGAGAAACATTTGTATAAAGTGCTTTGTTGCTCCTGTAGAGCAGAAACTATATATAAGTGCAATAGTTACTGTGCTTAAGTATCATTGTCGTGTTTTAAGCTTCTTACAGTTTCAAAACAGGCTCCTTACATTAGGTTTAACAGTATCATTTATAGCTTTTATACTGAGGGGTTAAAGTGAGCCAGGATGTAAGTTTGCATCTAACCTGTGAGAAACGAGCATGAAGGGAGTTACATTTTTAATTTCAAATGCAGCGTTTCTATCAGCTCAACAACCATCAACAGTCACACAAACTGTTTGTGTGCTGTTTGTCTCACAGTGTGTTGCAGAGCTAACTTCACTCAGAGATGGAGAAAGATGAGAAAGACAGGAGAGCAAGAAGAGAGCTTAGATTTAAAGGGAAGGATGCTTGCTTTGATTAAATGCAGACTTAAAGATTACATGCAGTACAATCATCTTTGACCTATGATTATTTTCCCAACAGCTGAAACACTCTGGTAGTATTCATGTTTACCTTTCTGTCTAAGCTTCAGTGACCATGAAGTAACTCAAATCTTTCATTAGGCCATAGTGTAAATGATTGCATAGACCTGTGTTGTATTGTTTGTTGTGGTATGTGTGGTAGTAATTGCTGTGCTGGTTTTTAGTTACCTGGCTGCTGCTGTGGTTTGAGTAAGAGGAGGCTGAGGGTGGAGCTGCTGTGACCACACAGGAGGGAATGCAGCTGTTGTCTCTATGGTTTTCACCTTTCAAGTATACGGTGGTTCATTCCCTTACTGATGGCTGGCTCTCCTTTGGTCAGTTTGCTGAGTTATTTTCTTAAGTGATTGTTTGAGTAGAACTTTGTTGAGGAGGCCTCCTGTATGTTCTCGGCTGCCCTGACTGGACTCATTTTCCTGTTTAGGTGTGGAGGCAAAGCCACAATACCCCTTCAGTACTTTAACTTTTACAGGAGTATTTTTTAACAAAAGTATTTGTACTTGTACTAAAGAAAGTCTGTACTTTGCCACCTCTGACCGTGACAGACAGACCACTGCAGCGTGTTTGTCAGGCAGTTTTCCGTCAGCAGTGACATTTCCTGAAGACTCTCAGTAGAAACAGCCAGACTTCAGTAAGTAAAGGCGGTGATCCTCACTGGGCAGCCATGTCTGTAATATACAGACGACTGCATCGTCCTCTCTCAGATTCAGTCTGTACGCAGTCTCAGAAGGAGATGTTTCATCAGTGCTGTTAGGTGGACTCTCTGGTATGTTTGAGGACAGCTGGCCAGTAGTTGTTCAGCTCAGCTGGTACGGAGGTGCTGAGGCTGTGTGGTGAAGGAGGCAGCAGGAGGCCTCTGAACTAAACCTGTTGGAGACACTGTTCAGCAGCTTCACAGCCTCATCAGTCCTAACAGCTCTGTTTGTACTTTGGTGTTAGCACCGCTCACAGTACAGTTTGTTCTGCCAGCATGTGGGCAGAACATGCAGGTCCACTGTTCATGCATGCAGGAGGTGCAGTGCTGCATTGAGTGGTCGTACTGCTGAGATACTGTGTTGTTCAATGAGATACTGATGGTAGAGGTGTGCAGAGCTGGTCATGGCAGAGCTGTCTATAGGAAGTGTTGATGATGTGGACCAGCTTCAGTTGTTATGTGTGTGTGAGTGCGCACACACAGAGAGATGTCTCTTATCCTCGCGTGTTTGATGTCAGAATACTCCAGAGCCTCCTCTCTCCTCCTCCCCATCCTCTCCTTCCTTGTTCTTTTCCAGCCGATCCTCTTCCATCCAATCCGTCCCTCCTAGTCCCTCTTTTTTCCCTCCAATCACTCCCTTCCTTTCCTTAAGGACCTCCCAGATCTTTTTAGTCCTGCCTTGCCTCCACCTCCTTCTCTACTCTCCTTTCTCTCTCCCTCCTGCATCCCTCCTCTCTCCCTCCCTCCGTAGCTGCTCGTGTGCCTTGGTTTCTGCACCTCGTTCTCAAAGTAAACAGAGGAGAGAAGAAGAGAAGCAGAGGCTTCACGTTCCTACACACACACACGGGATTTGCTTGAGCTTCAGCTGCTGAGAGTGTGTGCTGGCATCCTCAGTGGTGTGTAAGAGTCTGTGTGTGTGCATCAGCTGTATTAACTCTGACTGCTCATCGCTGCCACTGAAAGAAGTAAAGAAGCAAGAAGGGAGGGGACAGGAAGTGAAGGCAGAGAGCGAGGATAGTGAGAGTGAAGTAAACAGAAGTGTGAGTGACTCTCCATGAGTAAGCTGTCCCGCCTCCACATGCTGTGCTCTATGGCGAACTCTGGCTGTGTGCTGCTGTCCGGGTCGGGGATGTTGGCCCACTCTCTGCAGTGCCCGCCTGCTTTTCTCTATCTGCCCCAGGTAAGACATTACACAACACCAGCAAACAAGCTTCTCTTCATTCTCCTCCTCTTCTTCTTTATTATTCTGCATCTATTGTTTCTATTATTGCTTCAGTGGCACTGTGACCCAGCTCTGTGTGTCTTATTGATACAAACATGTTCACAGGTTGGCACTTTGGAAAAACTTTAATGAGCAGTTCTTCATCCGGGCACACTTCACTACTTCCGTGTCTTCTGCTCTGGTATGCATGCACTCATGAACATGGACTCAAAACTGTTAACTAAGCTGTGCGCCCGTGTGTGCGCCCGTGTGTGCACCCGTGTGTGCGCCCGTGTGTGCGCCCGTGTGTGCGCCCGTGTGTGCGCCCGTGTGTGCGCCCGTGTGTGCGCCCGTGTGTGCTCAGCGGGCAGCAGCACAGAGACAGATGTCAGCTCAGAGCTGAATTTGAGAGCAGCAGTGAGTAAGTGCTGGCTCGCTTCTTGAAGTGGCTCCATGCCTGTCCCTCCGATGGCTGTGTTTCTGTTAATCGTGCTGTTTTGCTTCAGTTATTACTCTGCACCTCACTCTGTTTGTTTACTGTAAAAGTACTCAGCAGATCGGTGGGCTGCCGTGTTACGTGCCAGCACATTGCATGGCTCTGCGCGAGCGTGCGTGTGCCTGGTTTTACTGCTGGCACCATGTGCGGTGGCAGGCGGTCCCTTTTTCTCTAGACAGTCTGTTATTGCGGCCGTATAAAATATGATAAGACTGGAGAGAGCTGCCACATAAAATACGAGCACGCTGCAGTGAGCTAACCTGCCACGTCCGGACTCCAAATAGTCAGCACACATCACCTTTACAGGGCAGCCCAGACCACCCGGCTGCTGTCCGCACACACAAACATGCAGACACACGCATGCACAGAGAGAACGCAGCAGCTGGGATCGACAAACACACACACTTTGTTTCATGTGGCTACACAAACGCCACGACTCCTCGGGGAAGCAGTCTGTTAGAAGCTAATGGTGTGTGTGTGTGTCTGTGTGTGTGTGTGTGTGTGTGTGTGTGTGTGTCTGTGTGTGTGTGTGTGTGTGTTCATTGCCTCCGGTACACATGGGCAGATCTTGTCGCATCATTTTGCTGTTTTTCCTGCGCAGACTTTTTTCATCTGTGGAAAACACAAATGTTGGTCATAAAAAGTGAAACTATTGTTGCTGAAGTGCAGCGATGAGCTTTAATCCTCCTGTTTTCTTTGGCATGTGAATCTTCTGCTCAACAGACTTTTTAGTTTTCACGTCTTTATGTCATCAGGTTCAAACTTTTTGTCACAGTACAAACCTCCACATCCTTCACTGAGTGTAGCAGATTCCACAGCTACTGTTTATGCAAAGCTTTGTACCGATTCCTGCCAGGAAATAGACACGTACGCAGTGAGCAGCTCGTCATTGTAACACTGCAATATTTAAAAAAGCAAAAAATACAGCATTACAGTATCAGTACTGTACTTCATCTGTTTTGATGTTCTGTGGTATTATAAGTATTTTATCCAGTGTGTGTTGGACGTACCTGGGCACACATGCAAACTGATGCTCGGTGTGTGCTGATGTGGATCAGGTGCATTGGACATGTTCTGATGATTGTCTCAGAAACTGAGAGAAAGAAACGTGTAACTCAGTATCTGAACAGCTGGCTGTGGTCAAGCCTCTGACTGTGTGCTGTGTTGAAACCCTCTGTAGGATCCATCCGTCTGCCCGTCCTCTGTTTATCCATATGAACAGACCGCGGTGACTGCAGCTAAGCATACCCCCCATATATTTCTCTCTTCCATCATTGTATATTGGTTTGCCTTTCCCTTGCTCCTCTTCAATCCTCCTTTGTCTCTCTCTCCCTTTTTTCCGAGGCATTGCCTTGGAAAATGCAGTCCTCTTAAGTCAATAGCATGTGCTAAATTTGCTTGTGCAAGCTCCTTTGCACTCCCCAGGGTGGAAGGGTTGGACTGAGGAGGTATGAATCTTTACCATACCACACGGATACTTAAACACTTCCTGTCTATTGCACCTACCGTTGGAATTACACTGAGGAGTGTGGAGAAATAAACCGTTCGTGTTCCTTTCACTCTCTGCTTGTCTTTACAACAGTAATAGTGAAACACTGTGTGTGGATAGTACAGCTGAGAGTACTGCACGAGCTTTACTGTGGAGCAAAAACAGTGTTATGCAAACACGTGTGATTTATCTCTGCTTAAGCAACAACAAGTGATTTAATAATTACACACATTCTGAGTTTTGTGCATGTCTGTTATCTCGGGGCCATTTGTCTTTCCACATAAAATTAATTAATGGCTGTTTATTATATAACCTACAGTCTCCATGTGAGTGTGTATGAAGCACCTGATGACATCTCAAACACAATATACATGCTTAAACAGACGGCTCAGGCTGGGAGGCTGAGTTTGTTGGTCACCTGTTCAGGCTGTGTCCTACCTCAGGACAGCTGAGACAGCCGCTGAGGTGTTAAGAAGATGAGTGAATGTATTTACAGCACGATCCCAAACAGTCTGTGGCTTTGGAAACCCTCGTTTGTGTGTCCTCTTGTTCTCTGTGCTTGATGTGTAAGAATAAAGTGAAGTGGTTGTTACTGCTGGAGGAAACTCTTTCTATCTGAGCTTCAAAGGTCTCAGTACCCAGAACCATCAGCATCCTGTACCACAGCAGTTTTACTGCCTTCATGAGTTTCTCGGCATGCACAAGCACACAAACACACACACGCACAGCGCACCACCACCACACTCCTTTCAAATGTAGTTTGTTTGAACCATCGTGTTGTTGCTGATGCTACAGAACACAGACATGTTCAGTTCAGCTCAGAGAAAAGAGAAAGGCAGGAACAAAGAGCTGAAAATAACAAAAAATAAAAATGGAGACAATATTTAGAAAAAGGCAAATATTAAAGAATGACCAAACAGTGAGCTGGAGTTAGGGCTGTTCAGATGGCTTAGTCCTGAGTTAACTGTGCAGTTAACAACGCACTTACAGGCAAAAACCACAACAAATTCAAAATAGTTTTTCTCTTAGATTTTAGGAGCCGACACACCCACTGTCACAGTGAAATCATCTGTTACAAGTTCAAGTTCAAATTTTATTCGCCACATGCAGTGGCAGGTTGCCCTGCAATGTACACTACAATGGGAAAGTACAAGAGGAAAAAAAGAGACCTCTACTCATGCTGGGCTACAGGAGGACAGCATGAGAACAGGAAACAAAAAAAAAAAAACTCCTCTGCACATAAATGTCCACAGCACAACATTATAGAGCACGTGACCAGCAACAGGGTTGGGTAGGGGGTGAGGAGTAATCCCAGGCAACACAGCAGCCATCCTGCCACTGCGCTGACTCTCCAGCGTGGGCTCTGACCCGCCTCGTGTTCCCAGGAGGCAACAAGCATCGGAGGCATTGGAAGGGGAGGGGGGATGTGTGAGTGCTTATCAGTGTAAGTGTATGTGTGTGCGTGTCCATAGTTCAGCTGAGACAGTGTCCTTCGCCCTATCAGGCTAAGTAAACAGTCTTCCAGCCAACCCAGGTGGCCTTGCATGGAGTGGGAAGAACAGTCTGAACACAGTCGTTATCAGGGTGTTGTTGTTCGGCTCCAGCCTTGAGCCCACAGCTGGCGCCGAAGGGGTATCCGCAATAAGATGGAGATTTTTCTTTTGTGCGAACAGCTCATGAGAATTTCAAAGCTGTTCTAACACTCCGACACTGGTCTCTCAATCTCCCGTTGGAGAGCCGCGAGCTTCTCCATGATGGTATCAAACTTGCACTCAGAGGTGTTATTCTGAGTATTCACGGCAGCCGTAAACTTCTCCAAGGTCGTATCCGTACTGCACTCAGTGAGCCCATTTTGAGAACTCGCGCCTCGTCCCATCGTTTCAATCCCAGCGGGCAGCCTTGTGGGGGTTTGAACAGCCGGTTCCGCTTTCTTAATTCTCCGATAAGCCAGGGCCAAGCCAGCTCCGATCAGCAAGAACCCTGTTATCATGGTTCCGAATAGGTAGATATCTTCAGCGTCCTCGATCGACAGTCCCGCCAGGCACACGACCCTCCATTTCTGCCACCCGTCCATCGTGTATCCGGCAGGGAAAGTACCACCCGGACACTCAGGCTCACCCGAGCCCAGACTTCTCGTTGAGAAAAGGGTGTCAATAGCATTCAGAGACTAGTTGATCAAATCAATAATTCTCTTTTAGGTTTTAGAGAACAGACTGTGAGAGAGTGTTCCAGGGAAAGTAATACACACGAGACAGGACAAGGACATAAGAGGCTAAGCAGGGAAGATAAGAAGGAGGAGGAGAGGAGAAAAGTGCGACCGCCTTCGCCTAGAGCCAAGCGAGAAATCAGAGCAGGACAAAGTTTTCCTTAAAGTGAGAACATGCTTGTTAAAGTCAGAGCCGGCCTGTGCAGCAGGGTCAGGCTGGATGTTACCACACAGTCTCCAAACATCAGTGACCTGCTCCTTCATGACTTAAATCACTGCTGTATTATTTTTGAACTTCAGGCTTTCATTCCCTCATTTTAAATAATATTAATTACTGTGTTCAGAAAGAAGATTGTTCCTTTGACATTTTTATAGAAAGTGTAAAGAAACTGATCATATTCAAAACATGAGCAAGTTAGTGGCTCATGTTCGAGTGAAAGTTTCCACAGTATGTGTTGATGTGGCTCCACCTTCTCCACCTATAACAGCCTCCCTGAGCCTGGATAAGTCCAGCTGCTCTGAGCATGTTTTACATCCCATGAATTCAGTGGATACATGGATCTGTAATGTTGTTAAGCACACACACACACACACACACACACACACACACACACACACACACACACACACACACACACACACACACACACACACACCTCTGGGTCAGCCAGTCTGTTCTATTCTCTTATTAGCTTGTCTCACGAATGTCCCAATTTATAAAACACGAACAGTGTAATTGGATGGCAGGGCCGTGCTTCTTTCTTTCACGCTTCACTTTCATTTTATTTTCCTTCATGTATTCAGACAGTGTTGAATAAGAACATGCACCACCTTCTTCTTCTTCTGGTCAATGTCTTGCATGTGTCAGGTCATCAAACAGTAAATTGTTTTTTGCAGTTTTTAAGTTGTTTTTGACAGGACTATGATCAGACCACCCTGAACTTTTATTTGTTGTTCTGGTGGACGTGCTGGTGTATTCTGGATCATTGTCCTGATGAAGCTAAGTGTGTCTGAGCCTCAGCACGTGGACTTTCTGGATTTTAGAAGTTTGAAATTAAAATGAGTTTGATGATCTGAAACTTGAAAATATGCAAACACGGCTTCTTTCACTATTTAACAATGAGACAATATAAACCGATCAGGTTAAAATGTAACTATTTATGCAGCTTTGTGAAATCTGCATGGACATCTTCACCTCTCTGCTCTCCGTCTTGGCTGAAGACCTGTAAAACCCAATGATTTCTATTTAAATCAAAATTTACTGTAATTACAAAAAAACATTTACATATTATTTATTAATCATCAGGGTTTTTTTATAAACCTACAGTGACACGAATTTGTTAACATAAAACATTAATTGAACATAAAACAATATTTTTGGAAAATTGTATAATTATTAAGTAAAAATATATAAATACTCTGCAGAAAAATGTTCCTCACGAGTGTTAAATGGATTCATTTTACTGCTGCATATAAGACCGAGCTCATTTTAAATACTTTATATTCTGCTTGATCTCCAGCATCTGCGTGTTTCCAACAAACAAAGCAAAAAAGAAAGAAATCTAAAGAGTTGTTCATGAGTGTGACTCATGGTTAACTGTCAATATTTACAGGTGGGATTAAAATATTGATTTTAAATTAAGCTTTAGTGTTGGCAAAAACAGCTGGTTACAATGATATTCCAGCAAGTTTGGGAATCTCTGCACCTGATCCCACCTGGTCACCTGTTTGATTACATCAGACGTGGTCAGAGCTGCCGTCTCCTCCATTTTCTCTACATCACACATGTTGGTCAAAGTTAACCAGAGGAAACTGATCTGTTATGATGACAAATCACTGAAGTTAATTTACTTGCCAACACGAGCTGTGTTTCCACACAAAGCACAGATCATGTGAAACAGTGAAGGCTGAGCCAGCGGCAGCTTGCCTCACATGCTGGTCTTCCATCAGTTAAAGGCCAGAGGTTTGTCCTCTATGTGCACAAACCACCAGAACAGAGCTGCTGGCCTCTCAGCTCGCCCAGCTGAAGCCTGTATAACAGAGAGAGCTACAGTTTCTTATGAGCATGAAACAAGTTCCAGTGACAATAGCTGACTGTGACCACAAGATGGCAGTAATATAAAGGATGGTGGCAAACGTGACGAACTTTATGACAGTGCTGTCAGAGAGGAAGGGGGGACATCATCACTTCAATACGTTTGAATTTTTTAGATTTCACAAGGCATGCACTGTTTTTATCATTTGTAGTTGCAGTGCTTGCAGTTTGTTTTCACCACCCTGTGGAAGGTTTATTCCACAGCTGCCTTCAATTTTTAGTGATGGTATTTTTATGTATCTGTAATGGTTAATACATCACTGTGGGGAAGCTCAAATTGTAATTTTAATGCTCTCCATAAATAAATAAAGTTTCAGCCCAAATCTGGGTATAAAACAATGATATGTTATTTTCATATATATATATATATATATATATATATATTAGGGGTGCAACGATACACAAAATTCACGGTTCGGTTCGGTTCGGTTCGATACTCTGGTGTCACGGTTCGATATTTTTTCAATACAAAAAAATGTTCATGCCTTTTTAATTTGTCATTTATTAAAATTATAAATATATATTTTAACTCAAAAGTACAGTTTTTAAATTTAATGTTGCTGAAACAACAAAGTAATAAAAAAACAAATCTATCTGATCGAGAAATTTGTCCATGACGCGCTTACCTTCAGGGTCGTACTTCACATGAAGACCAAAATAGTTCCAAACGCCACATCTGAATGAGGGTGGGGGAGGTTCAATTTGCCACGAGCTTAGATTCTGTCTCTCTAGCTTGCGCTGCGCTCAGTGGATCTGCGCTCGACAGTGCAGCATCACTGTGAGTGACACAGGCTGCTCCACACAGCAACAGAGAGGCTCGGCTGAGCGATAAAAGGCTGAACTGCATCACTATTTTTGTTGAATAGATTTTTTTGTACCTTAACTGGGTACAGGCAGTTTATGACTTTTGCAAAGATCGGGAGATTAATCAATTACGCTGCATTATTGACATCTGCAGTCAGGTGCTCTCATGTTCGCTCTGTTTACGTCACTCTGTTAGCTCGGTAATTAAGACCAGCGGTCCCCAACCCCAGGGCCATGGACCGGTAGCGGTCCGTGAGTCGTTTCAGGGTTTTTATTGGTATTCTGCCCCTTTGTTGTTGCTTTATTGGGTTTCTTTGGCTGGTGCATTTCTCAGTTTTCCCACTAGAGGGCAGTATTACCCCCTGAGTTTTGTGGCTTCTTCTTTAGTTATTTTGTGTGCACTACACTGCCCCCTTTGGTGATGTGTTGTAAGCAGCAGGCAAAGTTCACGCAGGCAGTGTGAGAAAATGCCTGGAGGAGAAAACAAGCTGCACAACTTTAAGTCCAGTTTACATCATTGGGGAGTTTGTTGAGCCATAATCTGTAAGTAATCAATGTGTAGCTTTATTTTCTGTAAGATTTGTTACTTTCCTGTTACTTAAGAGGTTATTTGAACTAGTTATGGTGAATGTAAAGCATAAGAAAAGCTATGTTGCTAAGTTCTGTTTTTGGTTACAAAATAAGTCGATACTGCTTACGTATTATTTTACTGTATGTTCACAGTCTTACAAATTAAAAGAGGAAAAAACGGTCTTCAGTTAAAGACACAAAGACAAAGCGTGGTGTCCTGTCGTTCCTGGAACCATCTCCTCTTATGTTAAGCTCTCTGCATAGGGTGAATAGCCATACATTCACCTGAGGGCAGCAGAATTGTTTTTTATCGTTAATATGTATTGTTTTTATCGTTACCTCAGTTTCCCTGTGTCTTTTCCCGTGTGTTATGAATACATTTTATTTGGTACCGGTACTGGTTTTATTTTGTTGCATTTATCCGCAACACCTTAAAGGCCGGTCCGTAAAAATATTGTCGGACATAAACTGGACCATGGCGCAAAAAAGGTTGGGGACTGGATTTAGATAATAGGCTGCTGACAGAGTAACGTTAAAGTTCGGTTAAAAGGGATAAAACAATGCTTGTGTAGTTGTGTCGAATTGTATGCACTTGTGGGAGTTATATGTACGTTTAAGTTACTCTGTCTTTTGCAGACAGCAAGATGTAGGCTATAGGCTAGTTAACCTTAGCAGAGCTTCCCGTTGTCCCTCATGAACTCATTAACTTAGCTGAAACTCCCCACATGGTCAACCAAATGGAAAAGAGTGTTGCTGCTGATCAAGTTCTGTGTGGAAGCATTTTACACTCAATGCTGCAGATGAAACCAAACTGATATGTAATGTGTACAAAAGTCAGATCAGCAGAGGCAGAGAAATCAAACATCTGTCAACATCTGTTATGCGAAATCACATGCACTTAAAGCATCCTCTCCTGGTACTGTCTGCCAACTCCCCCCACAAGCACCAATTCATCATCACAGCCATGTTCTACCCCTGCAAGTCAGTTTCACTGTCTGTTCAGCGTCCTGCAACAAGAACGGGTGGTGGTGGGGTTCATAATGTTCACAATGGTATTTTATCAGTTGTTGGTTTAAGCATGGATGAGGCAATGGCTGTTGTTATTTTTGTTTCAATGACGTTCCTTGTTACATGTTCATTGCTGGATTTATGCAAAAACATCAACTAATATTGCATATCCATAATTATTATAATGGATATAATTAAAGAATACTTACACTATAACATTAACTAGAAGTGTAATGCAAAAAAATGGATTTTTACGCCTATCTTGAATTTTACTCGAATACAAATACAAATACTTTTCCCCCCTCAACAAATACAAATATAGCTACAAATACCGGCTGCTTTGCACATCTCCAATATGTGCACATATATATATATATATATATATATATATATATATATATATATATATATATAATCATACAGGTCACATTTTTGTGCTCAAGTGAGATGATACGTATATGAAGCGTTCTTGCGTGTTTGTGTGTGAACATTTCATTTGATGTTTTTGTCATTTTCTTGCATATTTGCAATGAGAGGTTAGATTCTGAAGAAAGTTATTTTGCACATGAAGAACATCAGTGTAAACCTGACTATGCTGACTGAAACCGATTACCTCAAAACATTTAATTCAACCAAATCATCTCTTTCAAGTGTAATTGTGCAGGTACTAAAACTTTTATTTACTCTTAACTTAAAAGTCGAAATCCCCCCGACGGGCTAGGACAGGGCCCAGAGGGGGTCGCGAAATCCCCACCACCACACGGGCTGGGAGTGGGCCGAGAGTGGGTGGGGGTCGCGAAATCCCCCACCTTGGGCTAAGAGAGCGCAGAAGGCGGCGGGGGTGGCGAAATACCCCGGTAAAAACACAGAGTGGCGTGTGATGAGACGAGTGGGTATTGTGGGTACTAAGCGTGTTGGGGTTGGTTACGGGGGACCGGGTGCGCGCTGTACAACAAGGTGCGAACGAGAAAGAAGAAGAGTAAGACAAATGTCACGCACTAGACCGTGGGAGTCAAAGACCGCTAAGGCCGGTAGAGGTGCACCGCTTTTGTCGTCATCGTCCTCATTGTTTTTGGCGTATGCTGTGGGGGGAGGGGAGGGCGCTCCGTTACTATCGAGGGCTAAGGGTCGGCAAAGACTGAGAACAAGAACAAGAGGAGAACGAAGAAGAGGCGGAGGACGAAGACGCGGAGGAGAACGACCCAAGAGCCCGAACGCTCACAGAAGAGGAGCGCTACTCGGGGCGAGAGGACGAAAACGACGAGGTGCCGGACCATGGGTTTGTGGCCCCAAAGGATCACGGCCACGAAATGCCATTGCAACTTTGCCAGGCTGTTGGCTCGCAAGGCGACTCGAAAGACCGAGAGGAAGACGAAGAAGAAGAAGCTGACTGCGGGCAGGGGGTCTCGGAGCTTTGGTTCGAGGACGCCGGCCGCACTGCAGGTAGCGGTGATGATCTTGTCCGCGATTGCGGGCGTGGCGATGTCGGTGAAACTTGCGACACAGATGGGGCCAGAGCTTTATTGGGAATTAAAATGTATTTTTATATATTCATTTTATTAATATATTATTTTAATGTCTATATGTTCTTTATAATTTAACATTTTGATGCAACAGAATGTAATTACAATTAATTAAAATGTAATTACAATCTCAACTCAATCAATCACTAACATGGACAAGAGCACCAGGAAGCGAGCCTGCTAAGGGCAAAGGGAAGAACATCAACCTTTTGGGATTTACTTACCTGGACGATTGAGCACGCATTGAGACATCTACCTTATATCTTCAAAAATAGATAAAACAAACAAGAATATCAGTCCTAAAGGCATCTTCCTCAAAATGCAAATGAAACTCAAAATGTGAAAAAAAAGAAACAAATAATTTTCTTTTAAAACAAAACGGTATTTATTAGCTTTCAAATAACCAAAACTTGCAAGATAAGAAATTGAGGTAAAAAGAGTGTGTCTGTGGACATGTAGTGCCAAACATACACTTACATTATCTAACTTTCACAGTAGCTTTTTGGACAAAGGTAAATGTGTGAATTAGTTTCCTGGGGTGCTTTAAATGCAGAGCAAACAATTATGCAAATGCATCAGCAAATCTGGGAATATCACCAAGTCACCTTCCACCACAACAGCCATGCGCAGGACTGGTCTGGACAGTCTGCCAGTAACCACTGGGAGAAGGGCAACTGGAGTGTCAGTCATGTTTGTCTCATCCCACTTGGAATAGACACAGTATCAATAAGTAACATGGCCTTGAGTTAATTTGACAGTGTAGCAAAATATTCAGTAACAAAGTATTTACTCGATGGTCGGTAGGGTCGGATGCATTTTTTCCAGGGCCATATGGTAGCTGCTCGGGTAAAAACACCCACAGAAAGCATGGAGTGTTGCCTCACTGTTAGTAAGTTAGGTCATGCAAATAACACTCACATTACATGTCTCTGTGATGCAGATATACTGGAGGAGCTGCAGAGTGTTTCACACTGACAGCTGCTTCCTAAAAGGGAAGAGAAAAGAAGAAGAGTTGATTCAGTGCATCAAGTTTACAGGTGTCATCATGACCTTTCTGTCACTCCCATTCAAAAGAGCCCGTTTCTTAGTCATGTGACAAAAATCAGCTCAAGTTATTTACAACACTGTGGTTTGGATCAAAGCTTTGATCTGGATAGAAACAGATGTTCTCAGCATTAAAGACACAAGTCTTAAACAAACAAACGTGAGTGATCAGTGAAACTTAGTGGTAACAAATGTATCTTTATCTTTATTCACCTGATGATCACAAACATTCAGGATATTCTGCACTGCCCTTGATATCTTACCGCTGCCTTCTGTCTGTGTCGGGTCGTGGTGTGTGTCTGTGTCCAGCGCATGTTTGTGACTCGGTGAAACTCAGCACAAACCTACAAACACCAGGAACACAGAGCATCAAACATGAAGACCAGTAACTGACTTAGCTGTCAAATCCAACCTTCAAAGAGGAATTTCACAGTTTGTGTGCAGCCTATTTTTAGATGTTGTCCTAATTACATTTTTAAGAATGGGCACTGAACCTCTTTGTATCACAAAGCTATTTTTCAGCCTTGTGAGAAAATGAATAGAGTACATTAGACTGCTTCTTTTGTAAAACAAGAAAACATATATTTACCTTTTCAACATGATTCACTTTGATTAAAAAAACAATATATGTTTATATATATTTCAAAGATCACGTACTGTCTGTGGCACCAACACAAAAACAAAGTCAGTCCCTTTTATAAATTACTCAGTGTTGGTCAGGAGACACGATCAAACATGATTTGAAGGGAGATCCACTGCATTAAAATGTGACACTGTGGTGTCCCGACTAAGCATCAATACATGTGACTGTACATGTGCATTCATTTTTGATTGTAGGTATGCATGCTACTCTCTATTTGCAGATAGACAGATGACATAAGATAAGATAAGATAAGATGAACTTTATTTATCCAGAGGGAAATTATTTCGTTATACACATGGTCAATGCAGCAAGTCAACAAAGGAATAAAGATACAGTGGTCGCTCGTTTATCGCGGGTTATTTTTATCGCTAAAAATAACCCGCGATAGGTGAAATCCACGAAGTAGCCAACTTTATTTTTTACAATTATTTTAGATGTTTTAAGGCTGTAAAACCCCTCACTACACACTTTATACACTCAGACAGGCATGGACATTTTCACACGTTTCTCTCTTATTTAAACTCTCACAGTTCAAACCTAGAACAATAAGTTCAGTATTATAGAATAAAACCAAAGACGCGCAGGTGACGACGTTTCATCGACAAACGTACAAACATACAGTGCAGCACTTCAGTCACACTGCTGGGATCGAAGATTTATGTAAATTTGACAAGCTGAACGCACTCTGTCCTGTACAGGAGACACAGCACGAGACTGATTGACAATGGTCTACAGCCAATCGGGACGCAGAACACAATGCAATATAATAATAAAAAAGAAATACAGAACGAACAAACGTGCAAAATTGCACAAAAAAATCTGTGAGGCCACGAAAGGTGAATTGCGTTATAGCGAGGGAGCACTGTATACAATAATATACAATAAGAATTGTAGTTTACAGTAGTTTACAGTAGTTTACAGTAGGATATTGCAAAAAGAATATCAAATAACTAATGAAGTAACGATATAACTATATGCAGTAAAGTAAATAACACAACTATCAGTGCAGGTGATTATAAAATTTACATCTTTATATCTATCATCCAGTCTAATAAATGTGTATGGCTGAATTATTGCCTATACAAAGGTCCGTGTTATGCAAAGGACCCACAGCTCACACACTTGGAGGCTCTTGGTTGTTTATTTACAATATTTCCAGTCTCGGGTGAAGCCCGTTTCCACCACTAAAACAAAAAAAAAGTTATCTTTCTTGAAATTTTTTTTTTTAGTGGCGGAGACGGGCTTCCACAGCATACAGCTCTCTAAAACAGGGGAGGCATGAGCGGGTGATGGAGAACGAGGCTGTATCCCAATTCAGGGTCTGCAGCCTTAAAGTACGCAGCCTTAACGGTCCACAAGGGCCGCGTACTCAAAGACCGCTAAGGCCGGAAGTGCGAGGCTTGTGAAATGGGACGGTCTAGCCTCTGTCGCGCTGCCCAGGTTGCCTGGCAACCATGATACTAACAGCTGGAAACTTTTCAGCATTGTTTGACAGAAATGAAGGAGAAAATCTTTTGTTCATTTGTTTGTTTGTTTCTACATGAGCTTTGATCATTCTCTGTAAGATTAAGCTCAGCTATTGAACGGTGTATATTTTAAAGTAAAGGCTTTGAAACCAAGTTAGTACAAACGTCACTAATGTCACATAACTTTGCCGACATGTGGCCAACAGGAATGTTTTAATGTTCTTCGTTATTAAACATTTGCACATAAATAAGTGACATAATATTCAGTACTTACTTAAAGTTTACTCTTCGGGCGCCCCTCATCCGCCGTTTTTTTTCGGCAAAATTATCCACACCCACCGCCGCGCTATGCATTCTGGGATATGTTGGGCCATGAAGACTACACCGCCACATCCTTAAAATTCAGGTAAATGAAGGACGCATTTGAGGGCCGCATTTCGAGCAGCCTTTGAATTGGGACAGCCTTCGTCGCATCGCTGTGACGTAATCGGCCTTAAAATGCGGCCTTTAAGGCTGCAGACCCTGAATTGGGATACAGCCCGACTGTGTGGGTCAGCCTTCCCCTGACACCACACCCTGAACCCTTGGCTCCACCCCTCTCCTGCCACAGACCATGCCCCTCCACAGTCTATTTGACATTCATGATAAAGATAAAAAACACAAAAAAAAAACATTTAAAACCCATCAGTATCATTATTCACTGTTACTGGCTATGAGTATGACTATGAGGCGATACTGAGATTAAAATACTTTCTTATATTTGGGACTCGTAGTTTGAGTGCTGTAGTCAGATGTTGTAGAAATGTTCAGCATGTCAGCAGCTGGATGGTTCTTGCAGAGGAAGGAGTGTGCACCACACGCGCTCCTGTTTACAATGGAAGATGGCATTCAGGACATTAACTCAGCCCAGCGACGCCCACTGAGGCTTGTACGCCACAACCATGGTTGTTTAAATTTGTTTGTCACACGCTGGGAAACTCTGGCGTAGTTACATATATCCTGGAATATAAAATATCTGAGGATACAGACGTGGCTGCTCCACACTCTGGTGGAGCTCCTTTGTTCCATTCACACAGAACACAGAGACGTCAGAGTCGGGATGACTGACACAGTCTCCTCCTGTCTTCACTTGAAAAATGAAAGTTTTTCATTTCTTGTACAGTAACTGCAGTATATATATTTTAAATGGTCTGTTAAACAGACTATAACCAAGTTTAGCAGAAGTGTTATGAGATGTTTCGTAACTTCAGCAGAAAGACTCATTTCTAATAATGTTGCAGGTTTGACGTGAAAGCTTCAGCCAGTTTTGATGTCGCTGCTATGCTACACTGTGGACAGCAGGACTGGGCACTACATGGTGACTTACATTCACTATAAATCATCACTTTGTGTAGGTGTCCAGTGGGGAGTGAGATAATGCTGCCAGGCTTCCACACCATATCCTGCGTTGGCTGACCATGCAACATGCAGCGTGCAGCATGCATGTGTGCATGTGTGCAGCGTGCAGCATGCATGTGTGCGACAGCAGCTGGTGGTGGAGTCCTATATGTAGCAAAGCCCCCTTTATCATAGAAAAATCATAAATGTGACAAAGACCCCTCGGGTGAAAAGTTCACCAACACAGACTCGCTCACACAGCTAACTTGCACATTATGCAGTGGAAATGCTGTTCTCCAGTGGTGATCGAGGCCACTCTGAGCCATTTTCATTAATTCCACACCATTAATGAGCGAGAAAACGAAATGGTGAAAGAAAATATGGCCATCAATCGCTGGTGTTGTCGGCAGGTGTATAATGAAGTATCAGAGTCCAATTGAATTGGCCCTAATTATACCAGCCTCCAGATATTTCTTCATCTTTACCACTTCTGTTAATGTGTGAGCGTGTCTGTGATTGTGCGCAAGCCTTACAGACACGTGGATTAACACAAACACACACACAGTTAGGCCGAGTGTGTTTGCATTGCTGCCGTACAGACTCACACACTCTGTGATGCTTTGTTAACCAGTGGGAGGTCTGCTCTCCATACTTAATTAGAGAAGCAGCACTTAAGAGAAATGAGATTATATTAATTGAATTCATCTGATAATATTACGCAGCAGCTTTGCTGGTGGTCTGTCCCACGACTGCAGTCAGACCACAGAGCTCTGCGACAGATGTGCCCCCATCCACAGCCAGCAGTGTTCGATCTGCACAGTCACATACCTTTTCCTCTCTTCAAATGACGCAGACGGACAGACGGATCGATGTTCATGCCTAAAATGCAGTGCGTGCCTCCAGATGTGTCTGTGGCACACTTCAAACACATGACTGTGGTATCGGAGCCTGACTTTTACATTTGGAAATCGTCTTTGTTTCGTTTTGTGTTTTTGGTATTTTCACTAGCTGGGCCCACGTCCTCATTTTAGGTTTGACAGTGTCTTAGTAGATAAATGTGAACGCTTGGACATGAATTAAGCTGTGGTTTGGGGAAAGACTTGAAGGGACTGGCGGCGGCTCCCGGGCAGATCAACATGAATAGAAGTGAAGAAGTTAAAGAATTGAAAAGGGGAGGGAGGGGCACGTAAACGAGAACTAACAGCTAACTGGGGGAACATATATGGATAAGAACTGGAAGCAGCGTGTTTGGAGGCGTCGTCCCGCTCCAGAAACTCTGATACTTTATCTCCAATTATTTTATTTGCGGTCACTGTTTGACTCCTTTGTTAGGTTTCGGGATAGATCGGGGTGTGAAATGTTAAACATGCTGATGTTTAGTTCCATTACCAATCATATTGTGAGGTTGCTGAGTATTTGTTGATGTTCAGAATCTGTGCTATAATTACTGTAGTGACATCACTATGAGACAGAAATGTTTAATAATGGACAAGCTTTTAAAGAAAAAAAATGTGTTTCCACAATGTCATCAAAAAAAGTGGATTTCACATTAAATTCAAGTTTCTAAACCCCGTACTGCAGCAGGATGAGCCAGCCAGAGTACACCCTGACAGGAACCAGCACTCCACAGGACTACAACACAGGGATGGACAGTCACACACTGTCGCATCCATGGATTTATTTAGAACTAGCATTCGGGTTTTCAGCCTATAAGGCAGCAGGAGCAGCTGGAGGAAGCCCACACAGGCACAGGAACATCCAGGCCAACCCAGACACTGGTCAGGCTTTCGGGCTGACCACCGCACCACAGAGTTGTTAGTGCTAGTTCACAACAGTCAAGGCGATACAGGAGAAGGAACCCCAACAATCCCAGAGGTACTTGGTCAGGAAGACAGAGCAAAGAAGAAACAACATTCAACATTCAGATGTTTGGAGCAGTAACCACAGAGCAGAACTGCATGCAGACAAAGCACAGAGAGAAGACACAAGGTTAATGTAAAAGCACAGAGAGTGAAACAGAGGAGAATAAAGGCAACTCGCCCAACTCACCACAGGAGCTCCCCCAGCAGCCTGTGTGCGTACCAGCACAACAGTGTGATGGTTCAAGGTCACATTAAGCTAAACTGTAAGCTGTAACAACAAAGACAGTTTGGCTGCTAAAGTTCACCGTGTCTCAGACCAAACTGGTAGCTTGTTACTCTGTAGTGAGGAAAATCTGACACAGAAATAATAATCAAGTATTTGTAATACCAACAAATATAAACAAATGCAATGCTGTAAATGTTTTAAGTTTACAGTAAAAAGCCCATTCATCCCTTATACATGAAAATATTACAGAACTCAATTCATTTCATTTATTTGCATTTTTAAAAGCATGTTTGTTTTCATCCTTATTTCTGCCTCAGAGTGTATTTCACTCATAAATGGAGGAGCTGTGTGGAGGTGTGGAGCACACCGACCACATAGCGCGTGTGCTTTAAACAGGGTGGTGTACTTTGGTCGTACACACTGGAAGTGATTTTCTTGTCGTACATCTCTTTGAAGCTGCCTTCGGTTGCCTAGGTGACACTAATGTATTTAAAGGATGTGACTTTCAAATTTGATTTCAATTTTTTTAAAGGCACAATGCACACCATGTCACCATGCGCCAAGTTTTATGCCTCAAACTTTGCTGTCAGACTGTTTATCATCTTTGTAGAATCAGACAAACTGGTTTTGTGACCGGCCGCTGGTAACAAAGAGCTACAATTTAAAACTGGTTCTTTGTTATGTGCATACACAATACTGGTTCATACCTGAATTAGGAGACTTTGTAATGCTGGAATGATTCACAGGTGAGTGTTGTGGGGCTTCGCGACATAAAACATTCCTGTGAAAATGGTCAGAGACAAGGACCGGAAGGAAAATGAGTGGAAAAGCAGCCAATGTCCAAAGAAAACCGTGTTTTTGTGTTGTAGCATGTCAGGATATCTGTGGCTCAGGAATAAGAGTGACCAGTGAGCCTGGTGTTTTCAGTGTCAGTTCATGTGTGTGGCAGATAAAGCAGAGCATGCATAGAATAACTGCACGGGAGGTGAATATGAGTTGGAATTTATAAACATTTTGACTCATTAACAAGATGAAAAGAAGAACTTTGTGATTTTCAGCTTGTTTAATTTACTGGGTGCTGAGTCTGAGTGTTTTGTGTAAGAAATAACAGGTTCATAACAACACACACTTTAACAGTCACACTGCAGGACTCTGTAGCACGTCCCATACACACAGGCATGGCCAGGTACTTCCTGTATTCAAAATAAAAGCACGAGCTCTTTTCAACAGTTTGGTTCTCACATCTACTCTTGACATTTTCCAGCACCAATTACCTACCTCACACACACACACACGCACACACACACACACATATATCTTCTCATGCAGCAACCATTTTTTCCAGGCGTCACCTTTGGCATGTCATGCAGAAAATTAATTTGATTGGGCAGAGTGCTTGCCTTTCAATATTTTCATCCTGGGAGCAGAGTTGTGGGTAACTCTCTAGACAAGTCCCGGGCCTCCATCCAAGTTTCCACCCTCTCCTCCCACTCTGCAGTGTCAACATTAACCATGCATTATTCGATCTAGTGGGAAACATACAGCTCAGGACAATGCTCCATCCAGTATTTCCACTTCTAGACCTAAGATCCAAACTATTTGGACGTATTTGCTGTTTTTCTTTGAATGAACAAAAATGCATTTTTCCACATGGTCATATTTCTATAAGACCCAAAATATTATGTTTCTATTTAAATTTGAGCAGTTTTAGTCACATGATTAATCTCTGTGGTGCAAATTGGATAGAATGTGGGTTCAGTGGTGTTTTTGGGCAAATTTCATAAAAAAAAACTGAAATTAATGTAAACCACCACTGCACCACTGCAAACTGGAATTCACTGTAAGGGCATTGCTGTACTACAGGAAGAAGAGCATTAAATGTATAACACCTAAAATGTTAGCTACAAGGTGGTTGCCATCGAAAGTCCAACATGGATTTGTTTTGTGAGTGAGACAAACTTAGCAAACAATGGTTTACATAAAACCTGTGTGATGTTTAGGTCTGTGGGAACAACTTTCAGTGTTTACCAAAGAAAATTAATGCAGTATCTTATTATTATTATTATTGTTATTGTTATTGTCATTATTATTATTGTTATTATTATTATTATCATCATCATCATCATCATCATTATTATTGTTATTGTTATTATTATTATTATCATCATCATCATCATCATCATTATTATTGTTATTGTTATTATTATTATCATCATCATCATCATCATCATCATTATTATTGTTATTGTTATTATTATCATCATCATCATCATCATCATCATTATTATTATTATTGTTATTGTTATTATTATTATTGTTGTTGTTATTGTTGTTGTTGTTGTTATTATTATTGTTGTTGTTGTTGTTGTTATTATTATTATTATTATTATTATTATTATTATTATTTCTTTGGCTCATTTTCTGTGAAGAGTATAGTGTATGCAATAACGCATTTTCAACTGCTTCACTGAGACTGACTGTAAATCAACTCCAAAACAAACCAATCAGCAACCAGCAGCATGTCAAGAATGGTAACACTGGTGAAACTGGTGAATAAGGTCTTGTTGTCAAAGGAATGGGATGCCCTGCACGGCTGCCAACACGGTTCAGCCTGGACAGACAGACATGGCAGTTACTCTTCTGTAGGACATCAAATCTGGTTTCATGTCAGGAAGTGTTTCCTCTGTAGATCCAGCACCAACAAAAAGAAGAGCCAGCTCCTGTGTGGGTCCAAGCTGGACAGGAAGAGTATATTTCATGTTGACTCATTTTTACTTACAAAGCAATAAATACCAACAACAATTACTTATAAATACATCTGAAGCTCAGGTCCTCTCCCTGGTAGTTTCAAGTTTGTGCAGTATTCCTAAGAGCACACTCAGATGCTGTGCCTGGAATCTGCTGGAATAACAGCTCCCAATGCTCCTGCTACCACTGGAACCACTTTGGATTTTTACCTCCCACATCTGCACAAGTTGTTCCTTCAGCCTTCAGGTACTTTTCTGTTTTCTCATACTCCTTCCTGATGTCGATGTCCACTGGGATCTCTGACATCTATCACAATTGCGGTCTCCTGTTCCTTGTCTACCTCCACTGTGTCTGGGTGGTTGACCAGCAGTTGCTTGTCTGTCTGGATCTTAAAGTCTCACAGGACCAAGTCCCGTTGTTGCAACCTCTTTTTGGTGCAGAGCTTCCTCTTCCCCGAATCACTGTTGGTCCTCCAGTTCAGTCTGTCATTCAGGTGAACACCCAAGTAACTGTCCACTGTTTCCACCTCCTCCTCCATAATGTTGATGGTTTTCTTCTTCCAGAGGTCAACCACCATCTATTTTGGCTTACTGGCATTTATGGTAAATGGACTGGTTCTTCTATGGCACGTTTCCACTCTCCTGGAGCACTTAAAGCACTTTTTACAACATGCCTCACTCACCCATTTACACCAGCACTTCTTTCTGTGTAAGTGCTTTCTATCTAACATTCACACATCACAGGGATTGAACTACCAACCTTCAGATTAGTAGATGCCCTGCTCTAACTCCTGACAGAGACGTTCCCTCACCAGCTCCCTGTACTCTGACTCCTGCACCTTTAGCACACCCAACCACTGCAGTGTCCTCAGAGAACTTCTGCATTTGACGTTTCGCTGTTGTACTGCAAACCACCGCATCACCCAGGGTGGCCCCCAGCCGTACATAACCGGGTTCAAAGTGAAACGGGGTATAATATATAGCAGAGGAAAAGACTCCTTGAAAAACCGTTTTAAAAATATCTCATAAACAGATGTAGGGAACGAGAGAAAGACGGAGGTGCACGGCACAGGAAAAGTGAGGCTGATGGGAGGGAGCAGAGAGTGCTGAGCTGTGGGAGACAGGAAAAGGGAGAAGAAAGGCAAAGAAACAAACGAGTGATAGAGCTGAAGATGAATGAGGTGAGACGGAGTGCTGATTTTAGGGGAATGGTACATACTGGCACCGGACTTCTCTGCAGCCCCTCCTCCCTCCTGGTGTTAGTGGTTCCTCCCCACGGACCGGTGGTGACATGCTATTTAATTGACTCCCTGCTGTGAAACAAAGTGCCTCAATTAATTCCTCTGACTGGGCCCTGGCCCTTCATGAACTCTCACACCCTCGGGTGTGTGTGAGCGTGTATTTTTGCAGTCCTGGTAGTTGTAAAGCTGAACGTGCTACCTGTTCCAGAATGATCTACTCCTTTTCATGATGTCATTCATTTCCATGTCAGTGCTTATATTCCCTCAGCAGCATTACTTGTGATCATTTTCCACAACCTTCCTCTGCCAGCTGATATACAGGCTCTGTGTGGCACGTTGGTATCAGGCAGGAACGACACACATGAAGAGTACAGAGTGAAGTTGAGCAAACAGGTTCTGAAAATCAAAGGGAAGTGCAAAGTGATGTGTTTAACCTCCTAGGACCTGGCGTCCACATATGTGGACATCACATTTTGGGTTATTTAGACCAAAATACTGAATTTTGCTCTACAAGGGCCTGATATCCACTTACGAGACATCTGTTCTATCGAAATTTTAAACGAATATCCCATATGTGGCTCTCATTTTTCTTATAAACAAAAATCAGGTAAAAAAATAAAATCTGGTAATTCTTTGTTTTTACATTGATCGGGCCCCAATGTGACCAAATATCAAAGAGAAATTAGAAATGCTCCTGTGGAAGAGTTCGGGTCTCAGGAGGTTAAGGAGAAAGATGTTTGTTATTCAGTGTTTTCAGGTGCAGGCACTGTGTGCTTCTCCTCTGTCGCTTTGTCCATAGCTGAAGTCCAGCTAAAGCTCCAGGAAACGGATCTGCATCCAGATCTGCAGGTACAGGTGGTGCTTTCACAATAATCTGGTATGAATGTGTCTCGGTCTTGTTATCAGTGCTTATATCACTCCCACCTCTAAGCCCCATCCTCTGCTGCGCCTCATATATGGCAGTGTTTGCTGTACTATATACTCATGAGAACTGAATTTGGGTCACACACATCCACTGTGGTGTGGAACTTCTACATGAGACGTGGCTAACAGACCATAAAAGGTGTGTGACGTTCGGTGACTTCAAACAACAGGCAGTGACACGGGGGCAAGTGGGCTGGTCCCGAGGTAGGTGTGATGCAACTGCCAATGAAGAATAACAGTGACTGACATGTAGTGATGGCAAATACATTAGAGCAGCGGTCCCCAACCCCTGGGCCATGGACCAGTACCAGTCCGTGAGTTGTTTGATACCAGGCTGTAGGGCTGTGCGATATGACCAGAATCTCATATCCCGATATTAGAATTCTATCGTCCGATAACGTTATAAATCACAAAAATGTAACATTTTCTGTAAAGTCTGTGAATCTCGGGCAGCTCAACTTGCGTGAAGTGTTTCCAGCTGGGCGTCATGTAGCTGGAGTCGAGTGTTTTAACCGATGTATGAAACGATACATTTTTAGACATAAGTTGTAACGGCGCCGTTTTCTTTGTGAGTATTTATTACACGGCGTGCTGCGGGGAAAAGCCTGTTCTAACGTTTGAGTCTAAAGTTTATTTTTTAGCACCTGGCAGCTCTTTTTTACTTCTCATCCGTAAATAATCTGCTCTTTCACGTGATTCAGTTTATTTTGAAAGGTCTCAACAGGATCTTGAGCTTTATTGTGAAAGGTTTATGTGGAACATAAACAAGCGGACACGCGGTGGTGTTACTGTCGTTGTTGCTAACGACAACGCATAAAAACAGGTGCTTGTCCGTCCGTAGTGTGGTTATATTAAATCAAAGAGAAAGAGAGAACTTTAAGAAATCAATATAGCCACTACAGTGACCATCAGAACCATGAAAAAATATTGATAAACAGTTTATTTTGCGACACCACGAAACAAACGATAGCTTAAAATGAAACGATAGATGTTTTTACATCGTCATCCGATATATATCGTTATATCGAGCAGCCCTACCGGGCTGAGAGTTGAGGCTCAGGTGTGAAATTTATGGTTTTCAGGGTTTCTCTCGTTATTTTTTTAATCATTTTTATCGTTAGGTTTCCCTGGATCTTTTCCTGTGTGTTATGAATAAATCTTTTTCCTGGTACCAGTACTGATTTTATTTTGTTGTATTTATCTGCGACACATTAAAGGCCTTTCCATGAAAATATTGTCGGACATAAACCGGTCTGTGGCACAAAAAAGGTTGGGGACCGCTGCATTAGAAGGCAACGAAGCCTACACAGCTGGGGGGTAGAGCAGGTCATCTACTGATCAGAGGGTTGGTGGTTCAATCCCTGGCTCCGCCTAGTCTGCATGTCAAATATCCTTGGGCAACATCCTAATCCTAAGCTGCTCTCCGATGCATCGATGTGAATGTTAGTGAGCACTTAAATCATAGAAGAAAGTAACTGTTGTTTAAAGTGCTTTGAGCTCTGTATAAGAATCAGACCTTTTATCGAGGCTTCTGTTTCTCAGGCTCCAAATTCATCTTATCATTTGTCTTTATTTATTTTCATACCCACGTTTTCACTTACTACTGAACATTTACTGGCTTCTTTTTTCTTTCATCTGTGCTGTGTTTGTGGTGCTGTCACTCTATGAGCCTTACAGAAGTGCAGTCCTTTGATTGGTTAGTTACATGTTCACACATTAACACTCAGGGTAAAAATCTCACAGTTATTTTATAAAGAGAACGTGTCAAAAATACATCACTTCCCAAATGCCAGTGAACTAGAACCTGGCATTATATCATCGCTCACTGACAGTTTAACTACACCTAGAGCCACGTCTCCACATATTCCCTCAGTGTGGTTGATGTGTAGACTGCTGTAGCTGTAAATCAGGCAGGTCCAGTTGGGCTGACTGGCTGTATTTCTCTCACTCTCACCATGCCGTGATGGCTTCATTAAGGGGAAACTGCCTGACAGTGTTAGCCTCTGGCGCTTAGTGCTAATCAAGCAGCTGACCTTGGGATCCTGGACAGTGAACTACTTTCCACTGGTGTGTGTGGATGTGTGTGTGAGGGAGACAGGGGTTGCTTAGGGGCGAGAGGCTGGCTTACTGAAGAAACTTGGCTGCACATATGTTGGTAAATGAATGTGGCTGCGATGGCTGTGAGCACCAGACAGCAGTCATGTGTCGCGGTTTGATCTTACCATCAACCACACAGATGATGTCAGGATGAGATACATTATCTTACTCAAAATGGTATTTATTCAGTAATGTATGAAAAGATCACATCTTCTGACATTAATGCAGCTGCAGAAGAGCTGAGAACCACACGAGCAGCTAAGATGAAGAGGTCAGTCACCCAACAACAGACGAGCAGGATGGATGGTCTGTTTAATGTGAGCCAGCTGCTTTGACAATCTTCCAAAACCAGCGACCGCTTTAATAAGAAGGTTTTCTTCTCATCCATCATCTTTAAAAAATCTATTAATCACACTCAGAACAAACCATCTGTAAGCAAACACAGTTATACTTTCACTGCACAAATTGTGTACATTTGTGTGCGTTACCAAGTTTATTTATGAATCATTTCTACAAATGATAACCTTGATTGGAAGAAGGTTTTTCTATCGCTCTGACAAAAACAGCTTTGTGCTGTGGTGCTTGCAAACATCAGTGTTCTGATAAATGATGTTTGTATGATGGATACGAGCTTGGAGCAGGCAGAGACTGAAGTTAGAGAAACGTGATGTTGGCTACATGACAGCAGTGAAACCAGATGTCACATATCAGTGATGTCTTCAGAAGGTCCTGCAGTGATCGGGCTGGGTGTGGCTGTTGAAATGGAGCTTTACAATAATGAGGTTAATCACAGTTAATTCATGAATTAACAAGCAGGAGCATTTCATTTTTCACACCTGAGCTGGTAGGTTTGGATAGTTTTTTCCCTCCTAATAAAGTCCTAATTTAAAAACAGCATTTTTGAATATACTCCTGTTACCTTTGATTAATATTGATTCAACGATTCTTTGTGGTCATTATACGGTCACATGACACAGCAGCCCTCTGCTATTACATCCCATGCAGCTGACTCTTGGTACCGAGACATGGTAAGACAGACTTTGTGCACTATGATACTATGTCCCTATGTGGTGCTCACTCTCTCGCTCTCGGGGAATCCTGCTTGGCTCTGGTTTTATGACCATAAATGAGACTATAGTTTTCCTCAGCCACAGGATTTTAAAGGCACACTTGCCTCACTTCCATCACGTTCTCCACGTTATGGATTCTCACTTAATCCACGTTGAGAGTCACCACCATCACCAACCATCATATGATGTTCGTGCATGTTGGAGGTGTTTCTGCTCCTTTGTTCATTGTTGTTACTTAAAAAAGAAAGTACTACTATTTTCCTTTTTGGGCTGAAATCAGCTGTTGGTAAGTGGAACTGATAAACAGAATCGATCGGCAAGCAGACAATTCCAAGTAGCTGAACTAGTGGGAACTGGTTGTCTATCCGGTCTTTAAGTGATGACGTAATGAATCCTGCTTCCAGGTCCAAACTACTCTGTGTTTATTAAGGCTTTTGTGTTTTTAACATGTTTTAATGTTTTGTATCTTGTTCTATTTAATTCAAACAAGCCCCTAAAAACAGTCAGTGATCACTGTCAGCTTTTCTAGGTTTTTATTACCACTGTTAATTTTGAAGCTCAGTTTTTAAAACCTTCCACTGTAGCTACAGCCCAGCCCATGCAGCAGTATATTAATGACTAACCTCGTATTGTGGATGGATTATCTCAGTTGTTCTCCTGACTGAAGTTTGGTCCGTTTACAGCTTCCTGCCATGCGATAGCATTTGTCCCTGACCATCGGGAACCCTCACGTTATCAAGTGGAAAAAAGTTAGCGTTCATCCTCCAGCTTCACTGTTTATGCTAGCATAGCTGTGTTGCTAGCCACCACGTTAGCACATCATTATATACCAGCTAGCCCAACTTCAGTAACCCTACAAACCTCACTGCTGTTTAGTTTCCTGTCTTCATTTATGTTGGAAGTGATAGCAGAGCTGTACGTTTTTAGAAATCTCTCAGTCAGAACCAGAGATGGCTACAGTACAAGTAAAGTGTTACTGTAATCCGATTACTTTTTTCGAGTAACGAGTAAAGTAAGGGATTACTATTGCAAAAAAGGTATTTAGATTACTGTTACTTTCCCATAAGCACGCTGCGTTACTGGGTTACTAAAACCGTGATTTTTTTGCGAGAGTGTCTCATGACAGTGACGTAAGCGAGTGCAATGTTCGTGGCAACAGCTGTGTGCAGATCAACAATGGATAATATATCGAGTGCGGGAGAGAGTATGAGCGTGCAGCGTTTAAAGCGTGGAAGTACTGACCTTACTTTGAGTTTGATTCCGTAATAAGTGACAAAAACATTAGCGTCCGCTGTTCACTTTTTACAGCAAAAAAAACCCTAAACGACTGAGCAAGCACCAAATACGCTGCCGCTGGAATGTGAAATTCACAGAGAAGCTGCCGTATCCTTCCACTGACCGCTGCGGCTCACCTGCACCAGTGCAAACCTCCGCCTGCCCCACTCCTGCTATACAGGTGAAAATAGAGCAACAGGACCGCTGAGTCTTTGATTTTATTTATTTTCTGCTGTGTTTTACTTGCATCTATTTGAAAGACTGAGTGTAAACACAAAAAAAGATTTTATTTAATATGCTGGAATGTGCAGAAAATAGGTTTAAATGTTAAACAAATTTATTCCAGTCAGAGAATGTTGCATATAATTTAATGTTTGCTTGACGCATAAAGTTAAAAGATTAAAACTAATGAAACAAGTTTTAAAAAGAGACTTTTCCATTTGATTACATTTTGTATGATGGATTATGCAGAAAAAGTAGAATTGGGCTGAAAGATCTAATTCTTTATCACCTATTTAGGGGATAAATCATGTTTTAAAAAGTAACTAAGTAACTAGTTACTTTTGAAAATAAGTAATCAGTAAAGTAAAGGGATTACTTTTTTCAGGAAGTAATCAGTAATTAGTTACTGATTACTTTTTTCAGGTAACTTGACCAACACTGGTCAGAACATGCTATATCATGTTTAGGTGGAAGCTAGCGAGCTAACTTCCTGCTAACACTGTTGAATTTAATAAATTCTGTTTTCATGGATGCCTGGATGTTAAACTTAATTGTTTCACCTGGTAAAGCAGCAACGCTGATCATTTTACTAAAGATGAAAGAATTTAGACAGTTTGTAACTCTCAGTGATGCTGCAGTGTTCGTTTGACTCTGGGACCTGAAGCGGAGTTTGGGCCCAGACACGGCTAATGACGTCAGATTTAAAGGCCAGATTACCATTTCTATATCTGACACAAAGCAGCAGTGCCCTCAACTCTAAACCCTGTCTGGCTATTTGATCTGGTTTTCTTGCAGATGCATCTGCCATGTGAATCTCTGTGTTGATTGATGAGTAGACCTCATTTTGGTTTTTATATAATACCATGTTATTGTGTTGTTGTTGTTGTTGTTTTAATTTGCTGAGAGTGAAGACACACACACACAGATTAAAACCTCCCTATGGTTGGTTTTCTCCTCTGTTACTAATGTTTATTAGACTTTGGGCCCATTGATGTGGGAAATGAACTTTATTTTTAGAGAAAGAGAAAGATAGAGTTCTGTTTCATTCACTTACAAGCTTCCTCAAGCTTGGGTCTGGGAGTTTTATGGTCTGCACAGTATCTTAGTCTTTGTTCCTAAGACTGCACTCGTCTGGACAGAAACCTCTGAAGTTGTGTCTGGAATCTGCTGGAGCCACTCTTGGAACGCTCCTGTTACCACTGGGACCACACTGGAACCACAATGGGACCACACTGGATTTTACCTTCCACATCTGCTCAAATTGTTTGTTCAGCCTCTGGTCCTTCTCTGTTTTTCTTATGCTCCTCTTTATTGCTGTCCACTGGGATTCCCACATCTATCACAACTGCAGTCTCCTGTTGCTGTGTCTGGTTGGTTGGCCAGTAATTGCTGGTGTGTCTGGAACTCAAAGTCTCAGAGAAACTTATCCCTTTTGTTCAAAACACTCAGTTTTCTGAACCACTCGGCAGAAGTTCCAGACTTCTAGTCCATATGCGGCACAGGTTTTCCTGTACACTATCTTGTTCGTGGCTCACAGCGTACGCTGTGGCAACGTAATCTGTGGCTGTCGTTCTGTTTGATTTTATCCCTCATTTCTTAAAACTAAATAAGACGATAAACTATGTTTTTTGGTCCTTTGTTAACGTGGTCAGTCTAACCACCAGACACAGCCCACATAGCAGACAGGTCTGGCCTGGATCTGGTGTCAAGCCGGCACTGCCGGCTGACTTCTGGCATGATAAGACATATGTCATCCAGATATGGGCCAGGCCTGGCATAGATGGCACTGTCTATGTGATGGCATGCCACATCTGGCTCGATTGTGGTTTGGTTTATGTGGCCCAGGCTCATAGAAAACAAGGTCTGGCCGGGAATCCGGCATCAAGCTGGTACTTCTGACTGACTGGTGCCATGGCAGGGTGTATGTCAACCAGATGTGGGCCAGGTCTGGCAATGATGGCACTATTTATGTTCCTATTTTCCAATTTTAGTTAGAAGACTCAAATGCCATGTTGCAATACTATACTGCTATGGTAGCCAACGTTTCAAATGCAGGTTTGACAGGTTTGTGAGTGTACACTTTATCCAAAACCTAGTGAGGGCTTACTCATGTTTCCCACTGGGTGGCTGTAGCTCAGCAGGTAGAGTACATCACCTACTGATCGCAAAGTTAGTGGTTCAATCCCTGGCTCCTCCAGTCTGCATGTCAAGAGTTTGCATGTAGTTAGGAAGCAGTCAGTTTAAAGAAAGTGGGTGAATGTGGCATGTTGTATATAGTTCTTTTCTACTAGAAAAGAATCAGTCCATCCACTGAACAGAGTTTCGTCATGTTATTTTTGCACTATTATGTCCTGGCGCATGTTGTTATTACATGGCTTGATTAAGGTACACATTAGGCTGACATCTGGGGCCAGAGCTGAAACTGTTCTGGGCCAGCACAGGGCCAGCAGTGTGTCTGCAACTGGCCTTGTGCTGGCCCATGTGTGGGTCACCACTGGAAAACCTGATCTGGCCACCAAAGGGCCGTCATTCTTTGTGGTATTTGGGCCATGTGTAAGCACGTTGTGTGGTCCAGATCCAGGCCATACCAATTTTGCTATGTGGGAGACTGTTTATCTTAACACCAGATTGTCAGTGAGCAGTATACCTTGAGGAAGCTGACTGGGATTATTATTATGTCAGTCTATTAATGATCTTCTATTAATATTGAATAAATGCTCATATTGCCATGTTTGCTGATGATCAGTATATGCAGCTGAATCATTCATTGATATGTCTCATTGAGAGAAATCCTTAATAAACATCTGCAGATTCAGTGTTAATAATATTCCTAGTGAACAACTGTTGGGTACAATGATCACAAACATGATCTGCACATAATGTCGACTCCAGGTGAGTCAGATGTGTCACAATGAATGACAGCAGATGTTATAAAGCTAATTGTAAATGCATTTTCTTCCTCACAGCATGATTATTGTTGTGTAATCTGGTCCAGTGCATCAACAAAATACATGAATAAAAGTAGCTCAAATAAAGCTGCACACTGTGCAGTGCAGTTCATTCAGAACTAATGTAATTTTGATGTACGGTCGCCTGGGCAGAGATCGGTCTTTGCTCTGCTGAGTTTAATCCAAAATGTACCAGGGACAAAATTACAAAATGTTTTATATGGAAGGCTGTTTTCTCAGTTCAGTCAAGATAATTATCAAAAACGATGTGATTTGCAGCAGAACACTCAGAGCAGTGAGTTTAAATACCTGCTGTGAACCATCCAGAGTAATGAGCAGTACAGCACAAGAGAGGTGAAGAAGAGAGTGCAGAAAGGGTGGAGTGGGTGGAGAGGTGTCGGGGTGATTTGTGACAGAAGGATAGCAGCGAGAGTGAAAGGGCTTGTGAGAGCTGCTGTGATGTATGGTTTGGAGTCGGTGACACTGACAGAAAGACGGCTGGGTAGCCGGAGGTTCACAAAGATGTTTTCATTGAGAGTTAGCAGGATTAGAAATGAGAATCTCAGGCTATGATAGTTTAGACATGCAGAGTAGGGGCAGTAAATAGTGGTTTATTGTAGGGTCTTTACTAGTGCTGGGCAATATGACGATATATATCATGTGGACAATAGAAAAGTGTCTATCGTGCCATTTGTCTTCTATCGTTTCTATTGTTTCTAACCCAAATTTTATAAATTATTACATAAAATATATAATTAACCCTTTACAACCGGTCAGAGCAGGCACACTCCGTTTTACCTAACTATTTTTAAATCCCTGTAGAACTACAACCACGTAAGGTAGCGCAATGATTTATTTTGCATGTGAAACCAGAGGAGTTGTACTTACATCTAATGCCATTAGCTTGCCCTAGGTCACGGTTTCCTTCCACATGTAGCTTTTGCAAAAATTGCATAAGAAGCACTTGCAGCAACAAAAACATAATATTCCAGAAACACGCTTTGCCGATGTTCATAACACTTCCTACGTTGGCATATACCTCAGCGTGAACTATCGCATGTCCGCCATTTCCTGCCCGAAACCGGAAGTGACGTCATTTTCACGAAAGCCTATGTTGGTGTTTTTAAAAGGCATGTTTGACTTTATGCTTTTCTGTATCGTTTCTGGGATGCTTAGAACTCAAATTACACTGTTGGAAATAGTTTATTTTGATGCATTATAATATTTATTTTCATTTTTCCTGTAGTATATAAAAATTAGTGTATCTCAAAAATAAAACTATGAAGACACTCAAAATAAATTTCTTGTGGTTGGAAACCATTTTGTGCAACTTTTTTGTATTTACAGTTTTGAGGGATAAACCTCTTAAATTTTTCTAACTAGAAATATATGTTTAAAAAAAACAAAAACAATTTTCAATTTTTTTGTAGTTTATTGCACTACAATTTTTTGCAAATTATGTAGTTACTATGGACTTAATGCATACATATTATTAAAATTTGGCCTATAACGGCTGTATTGATATATGGAAACTTGAAATGCTCCCACAAATGGCACTACAGCATGTAAAAACATAAAGATAAGCTCTGGCGGACTTGTTTCTATGGTAGGTCTTAAAGGGTTAAATAGCCTGTGGCAAATATATTAGTGTTGTCTTCTCACTATACATGCTCTTAACTTTATGCAAGAGAAAATAAAGTATAAAAAAATGATATTTTTCACAAAGAAACTCTGTCTTGTGGTTTGCGACCTGGTGCTGCTGTACGTGCACCCGGATTTGCGACATACTTTACGGTAACTCACAACAAAGACTGCACCCTCGGCACTTGCTGTTTACAGACTGCGTACTTTCTAGATGACCACAGGTCAGGTGGTATATCGTGATATATATCGTTATCGTGATATAAAATAATTCATATCGTGATAAATATTTTTTCCATATCGCCCAGCACTAGTCTTTACCTTACAATATAAGGCACCTTGAGGTAACTGTTGTTGTGCTTTGATGCTGTATAAAGTGCACTGGTAAATGATAAATAGACTACGCTGTCTGTGCACTCAAAGAAACAGAATCAGAATACTTTATTAGTGCCTGAGCTATGTGGTCGTGGTTCCTCAAAAAGAGCAACAACAATAACTAACTAAACAAAACTAAATAATACAATATATTACAAAGTTAGCAAATAAAAATACAATTATCCCTGTATATTATAAACAATCAGTAAATCCCTGTATATTACACAAAGTTTTACATATACACCATCGGTCAAAAGTTTCAGGTTGACCAAGCCTTGAAAGCCTGTGCTACTAATTCCTACAGGTGTTCCAGCTGTTCTGGATTACTTCCAACTCCCTCTGTCTGCATAAAGTGGAGATATCATCTGAATTTCAGGAGCGGGACCACTCCTCCTTCATGCCCCCATCGTCAGACGCCTCGCAATTCTAAGAGCTTGATTCCTACTCACCCTTCGGCCCACTACCATGGATTCCCCCCCGTCACTCAGTCCATCGGACCAAGACCTCACTCTTTTTCCACCTGATTTTCCCCAGGCAGTTCGGGATCTGCAAACTGATCTTCCGAGTGGAGCTGACGCGGAGTGCCCCGTTACAGCTGGCCTATCCGGAGCGCCTTCCAGCATCAGTCCTCGCCCGGAACTCCTCTCTCCACTCCACTCAACAATACAGCGGCTCCGGTCGCTCCCCTTCCCCACAAAACTATAACCTCCGATCTACTACTAGAGGACAATCCCGTCCCAGTAAAAGTTCTCGGCAGAGCTCCACTCCAGATCACCCTGAGACCTCGCGTAGCTTCCCGGAAACACGATCGATCTCGGCTTTCAACTCCGAGGTTGCGCCGCCGTTCCCACGCTCCGGTGAGGTCTCCCGAAGATTCTCTGCCCACGAAGAGCTCCAACTGGACCGTCGCCCGTCTCCAACATGTTCTGAAAGAGAGAGGCATCCGCTTTCGTCGATCTGATAACAAGGCTACATTATTCCGTTTCTTCTTAACATCTCAGCGCTCCCGCTCTCATTCGCCGAACAGAGTTAATCCTGTCCCGGGCACAAATGAAGCTAGCGCCTCCATTAACAATGCTTCCTCGCTCCTTTCAGCCTCACCCAGCCAGCTACAGCCCCAGCTCGCCACCACTCCACATGCTCCCTCCTCGGCTGCTCCTCCCACTCAGCGTGACACTTGTCCAGGGTTGCCAGTTCTGCGTGCCCCAATCCCACCTTCGCAGCTAGGATTCTTCCTCCTCTCCCGCAACCTGCTCTTCCTAGGATGATTGATGGCCATGACGGTTCCATTATTATACGTGGTGCGGCCCCTTCTCGGTCGAAAGAGCTCACTCCGGTCGAGTTTGCTCTAGCCTTCTAGTTATACAGAGACGTCCTCTGCACCGCTTTTCCCTCCCAAAGACAAGCGTTTGACTCCTATCTGACCATTATTCTTGACCTCGCGTTACGTTTTGGCGGCACCGGATTCTATCAGTACCACATCCAGTTTGCTTCTCAGGCAGCTGCTCGCCATCAGCAGTTTAACTAAGACACCTTCTGGGGCAGTCTCTATCAGGAAATCTACTGCCGCGTCTTTGCCACCCGTTCTTCTCTCTCCTGTCGTGCGGCGCCCCGTCACATCCCGCTTCCGCCTGTGTAATCCCACCCAAAACAATCCACAGCCCTTGCGCCATCCTTCTGTTCTCTCCCGCTTGACCCCAGCTCCCATGCCAGAACCGTCTAAACCCACAGTCTCCACCCCCAGCATGCTTTTGCCTCACAGTTCAGACAGGCAGGGCAGGCCCATCATGCACCACGGAGGCCGTACCATTTGCAATAACTTCAACGACTCCGGCTGTTCCTTGTCTCAATGCCACTACCTTCACTGCTGCTCCTTTTGCGGCGGCGGCCATTCCCGCTCCACATGCCCCCACAACCCCACCAAGCCATGACTAGCTCTGTCAGCCTCCACACCCATCCACATTTCGGCACTAAAAGACGCCTTAAAAAAATCACCCTAACCCAGACTTCGTCAACTTCTTAGTAAAAGGTTTCTCGGAAGGCTTCCACCCAGGGATCGTCTCCCAGCAATCGGTTTCTTGCACTTGCAAAAACCTGCAGTCAGCACTCAAAGACCCAGAAACCGTCGACAGCCTGCTCGCCAAGGAAGTCAGGGAGGGTTTCATGATTGGTCTCTTCCCCAAACCTCCCTTCCCCCTCTTTCGCATCAACCCTCTGGGCATCGCCACCAGGAAATATTCAGGAAAAAAGCGCATCATCATCGATCTTTCTGCTCCCCATGGCAGTCAGATTCCAAGCATAAATAGCCTCATTCCCAGCGATGACTACTCTCTCAAATACTCAACAGTGAACCATGCCATTTCTTTCATTAAACTTGCCGGCAGAGGCTTTCTAAAGTCGACATCACAAGTGCCTTTAAGGTCCTGCCGATTCACCAAACGACAGCTGCTGTCCCTGTTGGGACACTTAAACTTTGCTCTACGCATAACCCCTCAAGGCCGCTCCTTTATCTCTCACTTGCTTGCACTCCCTGCATCTAAACCGTCACTCCTTGACTCAGTCACGCTGGATAGCTCTTCCAGGGCCGAACTGCATCTCTGGCAACTTCTGCTCGCTAACTGGAACGACATCACCTTCTTCTACGACGATCAGCTGTCCCACCCCGATGACCTTCAGCTCTTCACAGATGCCACCCCTTCTGCCGGCTTTGGGGGCTATTACGGCCAAAGGTGGTTCTCTTCAGCTTGGCCTCCCGATCGGTTCCTGCCTTCATCAGCCATTTACGAAATCTACCCGGTAGTCATCGCAGCCTTACTGTGGGGCCACGAATGGTCAAAAAATCCATCCTCATTCGGTCCGACAACTTCACCATAGTCGACATTATCAACAAAGGCCGAAGCAATTCTCCTTCCATCATGCCCTTCATGCGGCGGCTCACGTGGCTATCAGTCACCCATCAGTTCCTAATCAGAGCAGAACATATTCCAGGCCACTTCAATTCCAGTGCTGACTCCCTGTCTCGTCTCTCCCTCCAGACATTCAGAGCCTTGGCGCCCCACGCAGAGGCAGCTCCGACCCCAGTTCCTCCCTTTTCAGCCACAACGTTCGAGATCTAAACGCCGGCATCGCAGAACTCATCAGCGTCTCCCAAGAAGCGATTATAAATAGTCTTGCAGCAAGCACATTGTCCTCCTATTGGGCTGCTTGGAACACATTCCGTTCATTCCATCATAACTTCAACCTGCCCTTCCTGTCATTCGACATCGCAACAGTTTCCAGCTTCATATCTCATGCCTTCCGGTTCCTGAGCATCAAAATTCCCACCATAAAGACATACCTCAGCAGCATCAATTTCTTTGCCAAACTACTCACAGGTTCACCATGCTCAACCATTACATCATCCCAGATATCACTACTCACCAAAGGTTTCCAGTGTCAGTCACCTGCCACGACCCTACACTGCTTACCCCTAACTTCAGATCTTCTACATCGCTGCATCTCTACCCTCCGGCTGAAGTATAGTGACTATATCCTGGCACGCATACTCGAAGCCATGTTCCTGCTTGCCTTTTTTCGGCTTCCTACGCTGTTCCGAGTTCACCTCCTCATCTTCGAAGTTCCATCCAACTCTTCACTCGTGCTTGAGTGACATCCACCCAGTCTCCGAAGACAGCCTAATTTTCTCAAACGAAGCAAAACCAATCAATCGGGCAGCCCCACGCCTACATACTATTTCAAAATAAACTCACCTCTAAGTCCCTTCGAATCACTAACCCATTACCTCGACCTCAGAAAATCTCAGCACGCCTTACCTTCAGATCCTCTGTTCATCACCGAATCTGGCCACGCCCCAACCAGGACATGGTTCCTCTCACACTTTCGCCAAGTGCTCTCGTCCTCCGGGATTCCTCCAAATCTCTTCTCTGGCTATTCCTTCTGCATCGGCGCCGCGACTTCTGCCTCCGCAAAGGAATCCCCGACCACTTAAGCTCCTGGGTCGATGGTCATCACAAGCCTACCTGTTATACATTCACAAAAATCACCAAGACCTCCGTAATGCCCAATCTTCGCTCCTGTAGGGGATGCCTTCTTCTGGGTTCTGCCCGGCCCAAGAGCCGTTGCCAGTCCTCTTCAAGGCCTTCCCCAAACCGCAGCACTATTCACACTCCTCATCCCTCATCGCCCATCGTTACCAAGGATGTGGTCCCTGCTAGTGAAGTGGAGATATCATCTGAATTTCAGGAGCGGGACCACTCCTCCTTCACGCCCCTCCAGCCTCAGGCTATAAAAACCCCCCTTCTCCAATTCCTGATGTTCTTATTTTCATGCCCCCCCCCCCCTTTTCTTTCCTCTCTTCTCCTCTTCTCCTCTCCTCTCTTCCTTTCCTCCATTTATTTCTCGTTAGTACATGGGGTTTTGCCCGGCCCGAGAGCCGTCGCCAGTCCCCTTCAAGGCCTTCCCCAAACCGCAGCACTATTCACACTCCTCATCCCTCATCACCCATCGTTACCAAGGATGTGGTCCCTGCTAGTGAAAGCAGTGTTAAACACACTGTGGTACCATACCCTCGTGAGCTTCAGTTGAACAGTATCGTACTACAGAAAGTAGTGTGTTGGTACAGAAATGATGAGAAAAGGCAATTAACAATGGAAGAGATGCACTGCCTGTGGGAATGTTCAGAAAAAGGTTTTTGAAAGAAGTTTCAGATGTAATTGTACATGTTACAAGAGTTAAGCTGAATCCCTGTCCTAAACTATGTATCCTGGGGATTTACTAACTGAAAGCCAGCCCGGCAAAGTTCTCCAAAAAACCACAATCTACTGCTTGTTACAGGTGAAATACAGCATAACCAAGTTATGGAAATTAGACCACATGTGAAAAGCTGGCTGTCTGGGTTTTCCAAATCCCGAGCTTTGGAGAAACCTTATGATTAAGGGTAAATATGCTTTCTTTAAAAAGATGTGGGGACTATTTTTGTTGCTGATGATGAGCAAATATAACTGTACTGGTTTGTACGGCAGATATGCTTTGTTATTTTTAAAGAACTGTTCAATAAAGGGTAAGAAATGGCGATGTGCATCTTAAACACCCTAAAACAGAAGAGGGCACAGCTCATTACTACTGTCATATAATCTGATGCTGCTCTAACTGACTTCTACTTGGAATCTTTGGACTACACTCCAGCCTGCAGCCCTGGTGTAATGAACTTAAACTGTCAGGATTCCTGGGTCATTGACCCACCGTTTTCAGTTCATGTTCTGTTTTTTCCACTTATACCATTTCCTGTTTCATTATGTTCAGCTGTGTATTCGCCTGTGTCCAATTATCGTCATCATCCAGTCTGTGTATTTAAGTTCCTCAGTTTTACCAGTTCTCTGTCGTGTCATTGTCGCTGTTAGGTTGTCCCAGTTCCGTCAGTTCTGTCAGTCAGTCTTTCATTCAGTCAGTCGTCCAGCCAGCCAGCCAGCCATTTTCTACTTCTGTTCTGTTCCCTCTGTCTACAATAAACACCAACCTTCACCCACCTGTGAGTCCAGCATTTGGGTCCTCCTTCCCTCATCCGCACTGCAACCCCTGACATAAACCCTGTTGTCCAAAGCTATGCTAGAACTATCTCAGGAAAAAAGAACAAGATACCAAGTTTAAAAACATGGAGTGTTCAGCACAGTCTCCAAACTTAAACCCCATCCAGCTGGTTTGGGATGAACTAGACAGAAGAGTGAAAGCAAAGCAACCAATAAGGTCCCCATTTATGGGACCTTCTGGTACAGATATGGGAGATTATTTGATTTCTATTGTAGAAAGAATGCCACGACTGTGTTCAGCTGTTATATCTGAGAAAGGGGGCGACTCTGATGAATCAGAAGGTTAGGATGCATTTTGGTTCTTTTTTAACTTCAACTGCTTATTTGTACTGTGTTTTCATTTCAGAGCGCTATGAGACATTAAACTGCATAATTTTCATTAAAAAAAGTTGAGATGTTCTAAAACAGTGTTCAGGGCTCAGTGAGGAAGGAGGCAGCAGTGGATTGAAGGCTGGTCTGAGCCTTTCACTGTCACAGTGGTGTTAGCTGGGATGAGTGGTGAAAGAGACTGGTTTCTGGTCTGTAGCCCAGTAGAATCTGTGCGTGACACTTTACCATTCTAGTATTGGCCAGTCTGGATCCAATGCTAGACTGTGATGAACAGAGTATTTAGAAGTGCTTCTAACTCTGTTGGTCACGTGACCCAGACTACAAAGTGAGTTCAAAACATTCATTTACAGTCATTGACGTTAAGAGCAGTCAGTTTTTAATTAGCATCTGTGACAGGCACATAAATAACTACAGATATTAAAGTCAAAATAAATAAACTGTATCTGAACTGGGGGGATCCAGACGAAAACACAGCTGAAGAAAACACCAAAAACTTCCAGAACATGGAGATAAGAAGTTCAGGCAGGTTTCTGAAAATGAAATGAAACATTATTGAAACTCCAAAGCCTGACAGAGTCCACCTGACTGCGTAGGTATGCACCAGACGCTGCTTAGAGGGCTGAGACGCATTTCCCAAATGAAACTCTGGTCCTTTATCTGAACCATGGACAGAGAAAGAAATACACTCAAGAAACACAATTAAGATGGATTTTGCAGATAGAGATAAAAATTAAATCTGATCATTTTATCTGGTATTTAATGAGACAGATTCTCAGATTTATCAACATTCTCATAATTGGATCAATCGAGTGACTAAGAAGTAAGCACAACATGTAGAAAGTAGGACTCTTGGGTGATGTCAGTGACTGACTTCATATTTCATGTGTAATTAAACAAACAGCTGTACGGGCTGTAGGTGTGTAAGAAGAGCATTGGTGGGCTGAGATGTTTGTGTCTACACACGTATGAGCTCTGAAACACACAGTGTGTTATATTAGGTTTTCAGTGTGAGGTGGATGTTACACACATGCACTTATTTGCATTTTCCTTTCTCATGAATGAGCACACTGACGTGATTGACTGGGCAATGTAGGACGGCAGGTACACACCATGGAAACCACTGTGTTCAGAAAGAATCAATCACTGCCTTTCAGTGTGATTCAATTTCATTCACAAAGAGGTGGGGAGCAATTTTAAATTGGAAATGCCACTTGACTTCAAGTAGGGGAGAAAGAGGGTGAAGGAAGAGATGGAGGACTGAACTGATTCATTTCAGGCTTTGTTAAGGTAGATATTTTTTTCCAACACAGTGTGGTTAAACTGAGGTCTGTGGAGCTTCAGTAATCATGTCTGTGTGTGTGTGTGGGAGTGGGTGGATGGTGGGTATCGCAGGGTCATGCATTTAGGTTGTTAGTTTTGAATTATAAGACATTTAGCAGAGATATAAGTTTGGCTGGCAGCATCTGTGCCTCTGTTTTATCTCATTGTTATTGTTATGTAAAGTTTGAATGTGAGTCTGTGAACATTCAAACTTTAATGAAAATGTATTTTATTTACTGAATTCTGAATCTCACACTTTTACATCCATGTGAATGTGGCACACATGTTTTATACAAGGTCTTAAATAATCAGGCCCCATCTTATCTTAATGACCTTGTAGTACCATATCACCCCATTAGAGCACTTCGCTCTCACACTGCAGGCCTACTTGTTGTTCCTAGAGTATTTAAAAGTAGAATGGGAGGCAGAGCCTTCAGTTTTCAGGCCCCTCTTCTGTGGAACCAGCTGCTGGGGGATTCCCATGATGCACTGGGTGTTTCTTCTTCACTAAATATGTGATTATACACCTCTCTGCATTGAATCATTAGTCATTATTAATCTCTGTCTCTCTTCCACACCGTGTCTTTGGCCTGTCTTCCTCCCCTCACCCCTACCACTCGTGTAGATGAGCTTCATTTTGCTGCAGGTTTCTTCCTGTTTAAAGGGGGTTTTTCTTTCCCACTGTCTCCAAAGGTTTTGCTCAAAGGGGGTTTTGTTTTTTTTATTATGGTTGGGTCTTTATCTTACAATATGAAGCGACTTGAGGCAACAGTTGTTTTGATTTGGCACTAAATAAATAAAATTTAATTCAATTAAAGCTTTTTGCAGCTGGACTAAAGCTGCTGTGCTGATCAGGTTTAAATAGAAAAAAACAGAAAAACATCTGAAATCTATCTGAAAATTGGGGGTGTGTGGGGAGGCGAATTTCTCATGACACACACAGTATATACACAGAGTGTGAATGAAAATGAAACACGCTCCTCTGCATCGAGCCCACATCAGCATTCCTGAGCCCGGAGTCCTATTAGTCCCACTGTGATAGACAGCTGCCCCTCCTCATCCCCCATCACTCTCACACACACTCACAAGCACTGCACACACTGCAACACGCTCACTCAATTAAAGTCTGGCCTTCCACCCTTTCTGGAAACTGTCAGAGGGTGTTGCACCACCATATCTGCGTGAGCACGCGTCTGTCTGTGTGCGTCGTGTGGTGTGTCAGCAAGTGACAGTGACACACGATGAAAATGTGTGTGTGCGTACCAGGAAGCACCGTCAGCTAAAAGAAAAACCCGAGGACACATTAAAATACCGAAATCTGTTCCACACTTGAGCATTTCCTAAAACTAGTTTCAAACAATATTTAGGAGATAACTGAAAGATGCATGTTCTGCTGTTAGTGACACGTTTCATGTAGCAGAAATGTTAGTGTTAAAATAAAACTACTCAGTCATGATAATAATCATTCAGAATCACATTTACATAAGAAGGTGACAGAGTTTGAAATCAGCTTCCTCTCCATTAGATCTAGAAATCTTATGTCTATATTTCTTAAGCGATAATAATCCTGACTGTGAGTGGGAAACAGGTCAGCTGAGTCAGAGAGGAGCTGCATACACTTGCTGATCATCACATAATATCACATTTGGACATTTGGACACTCAGTGTTGGGGACTAACGGAATATACAGCATTACGTATTTAAAATACAAAATATGAGTAACTGTATGTATACAGTTACCGTTTAAAAAGGTGGTATTTAGAATACAGTTACTTTGTTGAATTAAATGGATTACACGGCGCTCTTTTCCTGTTTCATATGGTAGGCTATGCCCTCTCTATTTTTCCACGCTGGTGGAAACCCAAACAAAACACGAATTAAGAGGCTCAAATGTCTGTGTCTCAATCTCGTGTCTCATACTGACGTGGAGAAATATTTTTTAAATTTATTGTTCAAAAATTGATTTAATGTGAAGGCAACAGCAGAGTGTTACAGGCGTCGCCCTAAAGCATGGAGCCCCATGGGCAGTGTAGTCCATGCTGCAGGGAGAATGGACTGCTGGGTAGCTAGATTTTAAGTGATCTAGCTTCCTACATCACTTAAATTACACAATTGAAAGCATATGTGTATTGTTTGTGTATTTACACACCAACACGCATATATATTCAAATATAAAAAAAAATGTTCATTTACCTGTTACTACCACACATCAGATCCAGTCGTTGGTACTTCCTGGCTTGTGTAGCCACCAGGTAACAAAAGCATCCTGGAGCACTTCTGTTGTGTTTTGGAGTTTGTACGTGTTCGGACTTCAAAGTATACACCAGTTGAAACTTTAATGACAGGCCACTAAATCCAGAGTTATGGTAAAAAATATATATGTATTAGTGCTGTCAATAAATTGAAAAATTAAGTAATTAATCTCACAATTTTCTGTAATCAATTGCGAGGAGGTTAAGCTTGTAACTGACATTTATGCAATATAATGAAGTAAATGTAGAATAAACACAAAGAATGTGTTTTGTATGTGCTTTGTCTGTAGGGGCCACCGTAAATATACTTTTATTTATTCACTCCACATAAAATGTAATAAATAAATGATATAATACAAAAACCAGCTGTTCACAGTTCAACTTTTAACTATTTAAATTTTCAGCTTTTTCCTTTTAAACAAATTTAAAGTGAAACAACACAAAACACTGCAAACCACAACACAATTAAATATAAATTAAGATATGAAAACAAAAAGAAGATGCACATTCTCTGTCATATGGGCCTGGGATGATTTTTTTGGGAGAGTGTTTTCCTGCTTGGAATTGCATAGATAGGATTCACTGCATGAATAAACTTTCTGAATCCTTTATCGTCCGCAACTGAAAATAATTGTGGATGATTACTATAATAATAATAATGATAATAACTATACCTTTCTGATGTGACGATGTTGTCTCTTGTTGTTGTCCCTGGCTCTCTCCCTTCCGCTCTGTTCCTGTGCTACTGCGAGTGTAGCAGATAAAGTGCTTTCTACTAGTCCTGTTCACTCAGTCACTCACCTTCATTTATTCATGCATCTCTTTGAGTTGTTCTCCAGCTGTCCTTCGTGCTTCTCTGTAGAGCCTGAGTGAGGCAGAATCACACAGCTGTTTTGACTGTGCTACAAAGGCCCTTGTTTTCAGTACTGTTGTATGGACACAGGTCAGCCATGCATTGTTTGCTATCCCACTCTGAGCTGGGAGGTAGCTTTGTTAAACTACATATGTCCAGTTTTGGTTGGTTTCCACCTTTTATTGTTTCTTTTTCAGAGTAAAGTCAATCCAGACTGGCACATTCAATAAGACGCTCTTATCTGTGATTGATGGCACAGTTTTCTGTGTGTGAAAAGTCAGCGCTGCTGTATTCTTGATCGGTTACAGAGGTGGTCTGTTTTTTAACACATGTAAATGTTGTTGAAGATCTCCGTGCATCTTCCCATGTCGGGATTGAACTGAGACTGCCTTGATCCAAACCAGCCCAGCTCAGCCGTGTGTGACATGCGCAGTGATGAAGGAGACCAAATTCAAACACTGATAAAGGGAAATTCCAGGTTCCCTGGTGGCACTTTGACCCATATAGTCTAATATACAGGGAGTGCAGAATTATTAGGCAAATGAGTATTTTGTCCACATCAACCTCTTCATGCATGTTGTCTTACTCCAAGCTGTATAGGCTCGAAAGCCTACTACCAATTAAGAATATTAGGTGATGTGCATCTCTGTAATGAGAAGGGGTGTGGTCTAATGACATCAACACCCTATATCAGGTGTGCATAATTATTAGGCAACTTCCTTTCCTTTGGCAAAATGGGTCAAAAGAAGGACTTGACAGGCTCAGAAAAGTCAAAAATAGTGAGATATCTTGCGGAGGGATGCAGCAGTCTCAAAATTGCAAAGCTTCTGAAGCGTGATCATCGAACAATCAAGCGTTTCATTCAAAATAGTCAACAGGGTCGCAAGAAGCGTGTGGAAAAACCAAGGCGCAAAATAACTGCCCATGAACTGAGAAAAGTCAAGCGTGCAGCTGCCAAGATGCCACTTGCCACCAGTTTGGCCATATTTCAGAGCTGCAACATCACTGGAGTGCCCAAAAGCACAAGGTGTGCAATACTCAGAGACATGGCCAAGGTAAGAAAGGCTGAAAGACGACCACCACTGAACAAGACACACAAGCTGAAACGTCAAGACTGGGCCAAGAAATATCTCAAGACTGATTTTTCTAAGGTTTTATGGACTGATGAAATGAGAGTGAGTCTTGATGGGCCAGATGGATGGGCCCGTGGCTGGATTGGTAAAGGGCAGAGAGCTCCAGTCCGACTCAGACGCCAGCAAGGTGGAGGTGGAGTACTGGTTTGGGCTGGTATCATCAAAGATGAGCTTGTGGGGCCTTTTCGGGTTGAGGATGGAGTCAAGCTCAACTCCCAGTCCTACTGCCAGTTTCTGGAAGACACCTTCTTCAAGCAGTGGTACAGGAAGAAGTCTGCATCCTTCAAGAAAAACATGATTTTCATGCAGGACAATGCTCCATCACACGCGTCCAAGTACTCCACAGCGTGGCTGGCAAGAAAGGGTATAAAAGAAGAAAAACTAATGACATGGCCTCCTTGTTCACCTGATCTGAACCCCATTGAGAACCTGTGGTCCATCATCAAATGTGAGATTTACAAGGAGGGAAAACAGTACACCTCTCTGAACAGTGTCTGGGAGGCTGTGGTTGCTGCTGCACGCAATGTTGATGGTGAACAGATCAAAACACTGACAGAATCCATGGATGGCAGGCTTTTGAGTGTCCTTGCAAAGAAAGGTGGCTATATTGGTCGCTGATTTGTTTTTGTTTTGTTTTTGAATGTCAGAAATGTATATTTGTGAATGTGGAGATGTTATATTGGTTTCACTGGTAAAAATAAATGATTGAAATGGGTATATATTTGTTTTTTGTTAAGTTGCCTAATAATTATGCACAGTAATAGTCACCTGCACACACAGATATCCCCCTAAAATAGCTAAAACTAAAAACAAACTAAAAACTACTTCCAAAAACATTCAGCTTTGATATTAATGAGTTTTTTGGGTTCATTGAGAACATGGTTGTTGTTCAATAATAAAATTATTCCTCAAAAATACAACTTGCCTAATAATTCTGCACTCCCTGTATATGCTAAGCCCCTCACTCCTTACACCCTGATTGGAATTTGATTAGCAGCACATCCAGAGGAAGCCTGTGGGCCGGTCTCATCGAGCAGCACTTTGACTGGTGGAAACCACAGGGTGGAATCCAGATGTGGGCCGGTGGATCCAATCATCAAAGTCCCACCAGGTGAAGGAGACAAGATCCTTTTACCTGTGCTGGCAGGATGTTGCACTAGCTAGCAAGTTAGTGTTCAGGGTCAGCTGAGTATAATGCTGGACTGTCACATGTATGCACTTCCAGCTCACTGACCACTTCAAAGCTTTTCAGTGGTCAGTGAACGGCTGGTGAACATAGTTTGTTAACTGCTATGTTTTCCATCTGTGATGGTGCGAAGCCAATCAATGTGCTTTGATCTTTCTTTTTGTAAATTTGTGGACTGGATACAAAGATAAGAAACAAAGTCCTTTTGGAGCATCAGTGATGCTGATGTGTTTTGATTTGTACGTCAGAGGGGAACGTGGACTGTGACAGAGGTCCTCTGTAATTCTGTAGTGTTGCCGTCAGTCTGCTCTGGTCCTTTAAATGATCTTAAAACACTTTGTGTCCCCCATCCGCCCTGAATTTAGGTAAGACCAGCCCTGAATTGGTGTATCTTGGTGTATCTCCCATGTATCGTACAATGTCAGGTTGACCCTCAACTTCATAATATGTACCTAATGTAGTCTTTGTAAATAAGTTAAACATGCTGCATTATGTAACACATTGTCAAGCCAATGAGTTAATTTTATTTGCTAAATGATCTTAAAACAGAAAACTTGTAAAGACAAAGGCTCCCAAAGACACCAAAGTTTCTCTTTAAATGGTTTGTGGAAAAAGCAGCAGTCACAAAATTCAGGTTTTATTTCTCTGTTACAAACAAACTTAATTATTTATCACCACCATTGAATGAGTCTGGTCTATAATAAGTTTAACCATCATTTAAATCACAGAAACCTCATGTTCACAAGTGTAAACTACATATTTGAACAGTTTTAACAACAGAAAGCAGATCTACACAGTAAAATTAGGGACTACATTTATCATCCTTTTATGAATCAGTGTTTCACTGAAATATTTGGTGAATGGTTTCAGCCCCTTTAAATGAGATACCAGTAGAGTGATGCTACTGGTTCATGTTAGATGTTACATCTCCAGGTGTGTGAGCCGTTAGTGACTGCACGGTGACTAAATACACGTGTTTAACAAGTGTCAGAACTATTATCACCCAGTTTGTCTCCCAGTTTGTCTGTCTCACTGGAAATAGAAGCTTCATCAGTGTAACATGTCAACATTTTTCTTCTTATGTTTTTTTAATTCTTGAAATCAGTTTGTTTGAAACAGTGTAGAAATAGTCAACTTTTCAAGAGCTCAAATCTGCTACAACTCAAATTCAAGAAAGTTGGAAAAGTGTGCTGTAGAAAATGTAAATAAAACCAAAATGCAATGACTTGTAACAGTTGTCACATAAAGAATAATTAAATCTTACAAAGAGAAAACTCAGTTTTTTAAAATACTCGGTTTATTGACCCTTCTGATGAAATAACACAAAGAAATATATATATATATTATGTAATTTATTTAGAGAAATGCAGATGTGTTGTTTTGTTTGTTGATGTTTTAATGGCAGCAAACAGGAAACTGTTCTGAGCTTAAAAAATGAACTTTGACATTCCCCAAATAGCAGACAGGTCTGGCCCGGATCTGGTGTCAAGCCGGCACTGCTGACTGCCAGGTGTGATGGTTTATGTCAACCAGATGTGGGCCAGGTCTGGCAATGATGCACTATTTATGTTCCTGTTTTCCTATTTTAGTTAGAAGACCCAAATGCCATGGTGCAATACTATACTGCTATGGTAGCCAACGTTTCAAGTGCAGGTTTGAACAGAGTTTCTTATGAGCACTGAGAACACCTGTGCAATCAGCAGCTGGTCCATCCAGATCCCATCCATGCAGAAACGTACATACATGTTTCACAGCGACAGAGGTTTTGATGTGTGTGAATGACTAAATGTAGTGTTTGGGGTCCTTAGGGACTACGTAAAGCGCTATACAAATACAGGCCATCTCAGGCTCGCCTCCACAGTGTCCCGTTGTCCCGTCTTCCTCCCCTCGTTGACAGCCAGTCGCAGGAGATGGCCCGGCCCCTCCCTGAGCCTGGTCCTGCCGGAGGTTTCTTCCTGTTTAAGGGGAGTTTTTCCTTCCCACCCTGACCAAGTGTTTGCTCATAGCGGCTCATCTGATTGTTGAGGCATTCTCTGTATTATTTTAGGGTTACAATATAAATATAAATACTAGTCACCTTGAAGATTTTAATTTTAAATAAATCTAACAAACTGAACGTGGGGTTTGGTGTGTGTCCCTTGGACACTTGGAGAGCCAGCGATGGAATCAGCAACAGTAACTGGTAGATGAGCTTCTCCACCCCCTCAACCAAAGCTGCCTCACACACATGAGTTTGTTTAACAATCATTCAGGCAGCGTCGGCTGTTGTCTCTTTTTATGTATTAATGTATTTTAATGTTGCAATAGATGAAAGACATGCAGTATGATTCAGTGTAACTAAGTATCAGCTTGTGCTGTGATCCAAGCTGACAGTGAAAACATCAGCTTCTACTAATGCTCCATGACCGCTGTAGCACTGCGTCACCTACAGTGGAAATGTCTGTGAAAGCTTGGATGTGTTTGTGATGATGTTGGGTGGGGTGTGTGGATCAGCGAGGGAGGAACAGTGGGTTCAGGGTGTGCTGTCAGGGCCTAACCAGAACCTCTATAATCTAATCATGCCGCCCACGCCTGTTGTAAATAAACATCCACGTGTGTCGGGTCGTTCTGTCACACATGTTCATGTAGCTCCTTCAGCATTTGACCTTAGGCTTATATTCTCAAGTACAGCTAAATGGCCTCAGATTAACTAATTTTACTGACAGAGCAGAGCAGGTTATGTCTAAAGCTATAATAAAGTTATTTATTCATTCATTCATTATTATTTTATCATTAATAACCAGAATAGAGAACGGTTATTTCAACAATTCAACAATTTATTCAACAACATCTAAAGTCACAGTGCTGACTGGTGACTAAAACACGATCTGCCAGTTACAGGAAATGACATCGTGTCATTTTATTGTAATTATTTTATTTATAAGATCTTGAAACATTACATCTGTTTTTTGTTTTTTTTGTTTCCACAAAATACATGGTGCTGAGGCCAAACGATATATAATTCAGTGTCTATCAGATATATTTTAGTTTGCATAGAGTTATTATAAAAATCTGTAAAGTATAAAAGATTTCTCTTTTATAGACTTTTTTGCCTCCAAGCAGCAGTGCTGACATCTTCACAGCTTTAGCCAAAGTAACAATAAGACAGAGGAAAGTTTTCTTATCATTTAGGAAAATATTTCTGTTGAAGAATGAACTCACATGTCTCAATGCACATTTTACATTAGCATGAATATGGCTACGTTCACACTGCAGGCGAAAGCGCATCAAATCAATTTTTTTTTGACCCTGTGCGACCCATATCCGATCATGGTCTGACAGTGTGAACAGAACAAATCCGATATTTTCAAATCCGATCTGGGTCACTTTCGTATGTGGTCCTGAATCCGATACATATCCGATGTTTTAGAAAGCGACTGCTGTTTGATGGTCATGTCGCATTAAATCCGTCTTTTACGTCACTGACACAAGACAGACGCCAATTATCAGCGCTGGAGAAGACATCGCAAACGCTTCCTGGCCATCCAGTGTAGATGTCAGTGAAACTGTTGGGAAGACAACGTTGGAGAAACGTGAACATTTTATTTGTACTGTATAATCTGCAGATTCTGGCAGAAATCTGCAATTATCCTTTGAAGCACAGCTCCTCTAAAACAGCAATAAGGATCATTATTAGGTTATTTACATTATTATGTAAATAACAAAATAACTTAAAGCAAAAATTGGGAAACGTAAAGTCCGAAGTCTTTATATTATATTAAGGCCATCGGTCAAACAACACTGTTTGCTCTGGGTCTAAACAGAGCGCGTTGTGTGTGACGTCTTGTTTTGCGCATGCGGCCGCTTTGAGCGTTCACACTAGAGCGCGTTTGCTGTCACATTTTATTTGTAGTGTGAACAAGCAGACAAAAACATCGGATTTGATCAAAAAATCGGAGTTGAGCATTAAGACCTGCAGTGTGAACGCAGCCTAAGACAATGAAAGTAGGAAATATGACCTACACTGGCACTTGTCATTGAACCTTTAACCAACACAAATGAATCACAGTTTGTACCTGGATGCTTGTCTGAATCTGCTAATGCTAGTTCTTCCAGTTTGGGGTCACAGCCTTTAACACTTATACTGTTTAACCTGCTTCCCATGGCTCCATTAGACCTCGGTACCTGTAGATCTCCTACATATGTGTTTCTGGCTTTTAAATAACTCTGTCTTCAGTCCTGATTGAAGGCGCATCATACATGTGGTATTTGTTCAAAGTGGCATGGGGATTTTCCTGACAGGGACACTGCAGGTCACTGATGCATGTTCACTGGAACACTTGGTGCACTGTAGATGGCTTTGAAGTTGACTTGTGATGTTTTTCCCACCAACACTGGATTCAAGCACTCCTGCAGCCATGTGTGTGCCACTGTGTCACTGACTTGGAGCTTGGCTGCTGTGAGTGGGCTTTAGCTCAGCAGGTGGAGGTGATCCAGTTCCTGGCTGCTCCGGTCTGGGTATCCTTGAGCAAGAACCCCAAGCTGCTCTGTGATGCAGAATGACCGACACGGCTCTGAATGCTCACGTTCAGCTTTTTTACTTATTCACACAGCCGTGCTGTCAGCGCTCGCTGCTCCAGCTCTCTGCCGCTCAGACCTCCTCTCACACCCAGCCGCCGCTGAAGCAGGGAAGGCACGATTAGATGATGTTTGCCCTCCCTGACACCACACCCCGAACCCGCTGCTCCGAGCCACCAACCACACCCCCCAACAGTGAATATTACATGGAAGCTCTTGGGTGTAGTAAAGAAGTGCGAGGCCACACAACTCCTATAGAAAAGGATGAAAATGGTAAAATTGTGCTTTAACTTAGATTGCATTTAAATGTCAAATATATAAGTAGACTTTTTGTGTATTAGCAATATTAATTTGAAATATCTTCTACAAGACAGAACCAAGACTTGTTTATACACACAAAGCCTCCCTGTGTGTGTGTCTGCACTGAACTTGTCGTAGTCAGCCGGGTGTACCTGCAGTGTCACAAGCTTTGTGTAGGGTCTGATTGAATTGGGCACGTAGGCAGATTTACATATGTTTGCAACTGTTACAGGGGTTAGTGAATATCATGTAGCAGGTCTACGGGGAGCTGGCAGCCAGTGGACTTGCATCACACTCTGAATCCTAAACAGTCTCTTCTGCACTGGACTCACTGCTCTATTCTCCTCTGAATGAGCACGGCTTCTGTCTTGCTTGCTCTGGCTGTGCCTCTCTCCTGCCGACGTTTTTGTTCTGTAACTGTTGTCGCACACACACTCATTGACACACATACGGCTCGGGTCGTGGAGTATCCCCGCACGGCCGGTGAGGGACTGGGAGTGTCGGGCAATCTCTGCTCAGCCGAGTGTTAAATTAGATTCTGTTGCTTCTGTGTGTGTGTGTGTGTGTGTGTGTGTGTGTGTGTGTGTGTGTGTGTGTGTGTGTGTGTGTGTGAGACACACTCGTTCATAACTCACTTACAGGGACTGGGTCACTGTCACACACACTGATACTCACATCAGGAAAATGATCAGTAGTGTAAAGTCGTGCAGCTTTCCTCACGATGATGCTGATGCAGAGTAAGAGCAGAGTCGTCCTGATCTCTTCTTCTTTCTTTAAACCCGTCTTGTCATCAGACAGAGGTGTTTCCTGACGATGTCACTGAGCCTACTTTATTCGACATAACAGATAAGAAGATATTTCCATGTAACCCTGATACTAAATAATTATGTTGACACTGGAGTGTGGTTTCCTTGACCATAGCTTACTGTTACATGTGTGACTTGATGTGTGTCACTGGCACTTCACGTGTTTTTGTTATATTTCTGCAGCACATTTTAAAACAGTCATAAGGTGTTAAACAAAAAAGCAACATTTTAAAAAAAAAGCTCCAACAGAATTCAAATATTATTTAAAAAATTCAATGAAAACACAATTTTGTCTTAACTAGCAAAAAACAGCCAAGAGCCAAACAATGCAAACAGGTTTAAAAAAAGATTTAACACTGGAGCCTTCAAAGGGCCATTTTGACTATAAATAATAATAATGGATTGCATTTATATAGCACTTTTCAAGGCACCCAAAGCGCTTTACAATTCCACTATTCATTCACTCTCACATTCACACACTGGTGGAGGCAGCTACAGTTGTAGCCACAGCTGCCCTGGGGCAGACTGACAGAGGCGAGGCTGCCATATCGCGCCATCGGCCCCTCTGGCCAACACTAGTAGGTGAAGTGTCTTTCCCAAGGACACAACGACCAGGACAGAGAGCCCGGGGAACGAACCGGCGACCTTCCGGTTACAGATGCGCTTCCCAACCCCCTGAGCCACGGTCGCCCAACTGTGGCTCAGGGGGTTGGGAAATGTACTGTAAATCTGTTGAAAACACCCTCAGCTCATATTTTATGACCTAAAAAACTGAAGAAGGAGTTTGTTCATAAACAGAAGCAGCATGACTGCACGCTGGTTAGCAGCGCTCAAAGTAAAGCCATCCTGGGTTGGACTCCTCCACCTGTCTGGAGTTTGTGTTTCTTCCACATGAGCTTCCTCCCTGCAGCTGCTCAGGGTAACTGCTGTTTTAAATGATGTGAAGGGCTGTCTCTCTATGCTCGTCCGGGCGACCTGTCCAGGGTGTAGCTGACTTCTCACCCCACCAGCTCGCTGGCTGACCTGAGCAGCCCTGACTGGGAAGAATAATTTAAGAAAATAAAGAGTGAAATGTGCAGACTGAAGAGGAGACGTGTGGATAGCTCTGATGAAGAAGAGTCAGGTTTAGTTTCAAAATTGTATTATTGTAAAATCTACTGGACAATATAAAGCACCTTGAGGCAACTGTTGGTGTGATTTGGTGTAAATAAAACTGAATCGAACTGAAAATTCTCTGGACTCTACATGTCCTCACTTCTTACAGACAGCAACAAATTTATGTATAAATCTTGACCAGAGAACCTTAAAATTGGATTTTTTAATTAATTGCATCTTTAATCATTTCCAACAGCTATAGAAACTGTCAAGAGATTTATTCTAAAAGACACTTCTTCAGCTGAGAGTCAGAGAGTAGAAACACACACGCTGCAGTTTTTACTTGCAAGGGCGCTCACACCCGAGCGGGGGCCCTGTGATGTGCGCGCTCTGTTCTTGCACTTGTCTTTATTTATGCACAAGAAGAGTAATACAACAATGAATACATTTGTTTAGTGGAATGTTGATACGTGAGCATGTGCATATGTGGTTGTGTATGTGTGTGCGGTTTGTAGGGAGTGAAACTGCTCGTTCAGCTCTTACTATCGCTGTGGGAAGAAGCTAATCAGAAAAGAACAGAACAAGTTTCGTGGTGAACAACAGTCTAAGTCATCAAAAGGTTATTATGCAGTATTCTATCAAACTTATATCATTAAAAAGCTTATACTGACTACTAAATACAATTTTATATTGACAGAAATGCTTATAATCATCATATTTCCAATTTTCCACCTGTGTTTGAATGAAACATTTGTACTTTGTACAGGGTGGGCCATTTATATGGATACACCGTGATAACATGGGAATGGTTGGTGATATTAAAGTCCTGTTTGTGGCACTTTAGTATATGTGAGGGGGCAAACTCCTCAAGATGGGTGGTGACCATGGTGACCATTTAGAAGTCGGCCATCTTGGATACAACTTTTGTTTTTTCAATAGGAAGAGGGCCATGTGACACATCAAACTTATTGGTAATGTCACAAGAACAACAATGGTGTGCTTGGTTTCAACGTAACTTTAAATAAATAAATAAATGGGTTTCTTTGGTTTGTTTGGTTGTTTTTTGTTTCTTGTTCACAAAATTGTAAAAACAAAAACAAAAAAGAAGACTTTGCATTCATCAGATCCTGTACAACATTTTAAAAATAATTAGCACCAATTTCACTTATTTACACAGATTTTTAGTCATATACTGTAACATAGATTGTAAACTTTCAGGTGGACTCTGTAGTGCATAGGTGTCAAACTCTGGCCCGCGGGCCAAATTTGGCCCGCAGCCTAATTACATTTGGCCCGCGAAGCCACACCAAATTACTATCAGAGCTGGCCTACTGGTATTATACAGCTAATATATATATTGTTTAGTATCAAGCTTTGCTTGTTCCATATTCAGTTTTTCAGCAAAACGTGTCCATAAGAAAAGATTCATTCTTATATCTGGAGGAATAAATATATTTCAATAAATATTAACGTTAGCCCGCGACTTTGTTCCAGTTTTGAATTTTGGCCCACTGTGTATTTGAGTTTGACACCCCTGCTGTAGTGCATAAAAACAGATTTGGAGTTTAGGTGGATTCTTCAAACAAATCAATAATAAATATTTTAATAAAAGTAAATAATTCTGTAATTCTTTATGCCACAGTCGACGCAGCTATTACCAAAATCAAAGACAACAATCATGATACAGTGTTGATGCAGGGACAGTAAATGAAACACACACACACACTCACACTCTGAGCCGTTTCTAAACTGTTATTTTAACATTAATGTTTGTAAACCCTTCATGCATTTAAAATCATGTTTATTTAAATTTGCTGTAAAATGTAACCAGACGGTGAGAGAGGGAGAAATATGTGAATGATGCAGAGACAGATGAATGGATGAAGGAAAAGAGCGATGGATGTATGATTGCACTGATAAGAGGAATCATTTACCAGGGCAATTTGTCGACAAGGATCTGGGGATGTGTCAGTGTGTCAGCGCCTCGGTCGCTTTGATGGATGATGGAAGTTCACTGACTCAAGCAGCCCTTCTCTCTCACTTTGCCTCACCCTTTGCTTCTCCCTCAGACTACGTCCCTACTCCTCCATTATTACAGCAGCACAGCAAAGTGTGTGTGTGTGTGTGTGTGTGTGTGTGTGTGTGTGTGTGTGTGCATCACTCGTGTTGTGAGCTACTGTCAAATAGGCCCCACCTCTTTATTAAAAACTGTATTTTGTGTGGCACAATGTGTGGAACAAGGGAAAATACTTTGACACAGTACTGACCTTAAATTAAAGCTGCTGTTACAGGTTTAGGGATCGATGGTAACAGTACGGTTAAGGTTTAGACAAGTAGTCGTTACAGTTGTTTAGTTTAAATTCCATCCAGGTCCATATAACCAACAATATCCAAGGTCTTTCTTTCATTACTATATAACTGCAGGCTAAAATGTAAAGGTGAAAAGAAGTGTGTGCAGATTTAACTTCAACATAAGAAAAGGGAGGAAAAAATCACGTCTCCAAATATAAGAAGCAAACTCAAATCTATTGTGATGGTAACCTGATGCCTTTGCAGCAGTTTTTAACTTCATCTGTGTATGAAAAGAATCAAAGGAAACTCTGAAACCAAACACAGACATCTTCTAGTATGATGCCTGTGTCTGGTTTTGCCGCTGCCACCTGCAGTTTGTCCTGCAGTGTCACAGTGCTGTTTTCACTCTGTGTAAATAACGTTTTGACTGCCTTCGTTTATGATCACCTGACACTCTTATCTGTCCGATTTTGATGGGTCAAGATACCGCATCCTCCTGTGTCAGCGTTTTCTACCCTGTATTGCTGGTGCTCCTCGTCTGGCGTCCTCAGCTGTGTCCTCCTGGGTGTGCACAGACCAGGGAGCAGAAGAAGGAGAAGAGCAGGTGTCAGGTGAAGCTCAGCTTGTTGTGGAAGTGGAGTCTCGCTGGTAAGCGATGCTGAGTGTTTCTGATTTCCTGTGCTCAGACAGCTTCCATGGAGGGGACGTTTTCTGCCAAACCCCTTCTTGGACATGCGAGGCCTGATTCTCTGAGACCGTGCTACCTCAGGAGGGTCCATCCAGACTTTCCCAGTGTTTGGCCCTCCACCAGGATTTAGGTCCTGAAGCTGGAGGATCTTCCACCTCGCTTAGCATGGTGGTGTTTTATCTAAGGCTAATAAATTATTATTGCTGAACGATTTTATACTTTCCAAAGATTAATTTGTTTATTTCTTACTGAAATCTGAGCTGTGAGGCAGACTATTCATCCTTCATTGAACTTTGCCCGGATGGTTATTCCTTCATCACATGTGTGGTCATGGAGGAGGCCTCGCTGTGGTGTTTCGGGGCCAGGTCTCCTTTTTTCACCTTTGAACAGTGAACTACAATTCACTAGTCAACACAAGGGTTCCCAGAAGGATTTAGCAGAATGGAGCAGTTGGTGTTTGTCTCCTCCTTTGTTTAATGTCTAAATAGATTTTTCTTATCAAAGCTATTTTTTGATTGTGTAACAGGATGTATGATTGGTGATACCATAGTGAACCATCTGATGTATGCAGATGATTTAGTGATCTTCTCTCCATACAGTGCCGGCCTTAAACAGTTACTGAGGGTCCGCTCTCGATATGTTTTAGAGTTTGAAGAGTAATATTTTGATTGCCAGAAGTAGGGAAGACTTGTATCCAGTGTTGGTCAAGTTACTTGAAAAAAGTAATCAGTAATTAATTACTGATTACTTCCCCAAAAAAGTAATCCTGTTACGTTACTTTACTGATTACTTATTTTCAAAAGTAATTAATTACTTAGTTACTTAGTTACTTAGTTACTTTTTAAAAACACGATTTACAACCTGAATAGGTAATAAAGCGATAGATCTTTAAGCCCAATTCTACTTTTTCTACATAATCCATCATACAAAATGTAATCAAATTGAAAAGTCCCTTTTTAAAACTTGTTTTATCAGTTTTAATCTTTTAACTTTATGCATCAAGCAAAAAATTTAATTATATGCAACATTCTCTGTCTGGAAGAAATTTGTTTAATATTTAAACCTATTTTCTGCACATTCCAGCACATAAAATATATATATATATATATATTTTTTTTTGTGTTTACACTCACTCTTTCAGATGCAAGTAAAACATAGCAGAAAAAGTCAAAGACTAGCGGTCCTTTTGCTCTATTTTCACCTGTAAAGCAGGAGTGGGGTAGGCGGAGGTTTACCCTGGTGCAGGTGTGGCGCAGCGGTCAGTGGAAGAATCCGCGAGTTTCTCTGAGTTTCCCATTACGTCGTAGCTACTCGGTGCTTGCTTGGAAGTTTAGGGGTTTTTTCGCTGTAAAAAGAAGTTTTCTTCCCACGCACAGCAGACACTAATGTTTTTGTCACTTTTTATGGAATCAAACTCAAAGTAAGGTCAGTACTTCCACGCCTTAAACGCTGCACACTCACACTCTCTCCTGCACTGGATATATGATCCACTGTTGATCTGCACACAGCTGTTGTCACGAACGTCGCACTCGCTTACGTCACTGTCATGAGACATTCTCCAAAAAAATCACGGTTTTAGTAACGCAGTAACGCAGCGTTCCTACGGGAAAGTAACGGTAATCTAATTACCGTTTTTGCAATAGTAATCCCTTACTTTACTCGTTACTTGAAAAAAGTAATCGGATTACAGTAACCCATTACAAGTAACGCGTTACTGCCCATCTCTGCTTGTATCTGTGTGGTACGGTTCTTCAAGTTATGAAATCTTAGGACATTATATATCTGATGATCTGTCTAATGATATGGACTCTTATAGACAATGCCACTTACTGTATGCACAGAGTAACATGCTGAGTCGTAAATGTGGTATGAGCCTCCACATGCAGACTGGGCTACACTGAATGTCTGTGGAGAAGGCAGCATGTGGAGACTCGAGCCTTCATGTATATTTTTTGATATTTTGGATTTTATTTCATTTGTTTTTCCCCTTCGTCTCTTGCTTTATTGAAGACATCTTTAATGCATCTTTAATAAAGTGAACTAACTAAATGGTAAATTGACTGGTTCTTATATAGCGCTTTTCTATCCAGAGCAATCAAAGCACTTTACACAACTTGCATTATTCACCCATTACATGATTTTCAATCATATATCCCTTTTAACCCCCAGTATGCTTCTAAGCTACAAATCCTGAATAGGTGACTGGACTCATTAAAATTTGGATCGCTGACAGCTTTCTCTGAATGAAGATTAAACAGAAGTACGTCTGTGTGCCTCGGACAGATTTGTGCAGTGAGAGCTCCCCTCGGGTTGTTTGTTGAGTCGTCTGTCAGGAATCTCGGGGTAACTCTCGACTCTGCGTTCACTATGGATCAAATCTCTGGTTCACTGTTGTTTTATCATCTAAGTTTACTACCATTGTGTCATGCTCTGAACTGAACATGCTCTGAATCATTATTCATGCACTTCTTTCATCACATCATTGTTTACTCGTGTAACCAAAAATGCCGAGAACATCTGTAGGTTGGCCACACCGCTGCTGCGAGGCTTCTGACCAAATCAGTGGTCAAATGTCAGTGTTGAAGAAAATACACTACTGTTCAAAGGTTTTAGAAAACACCCCAGTTTTTCCAGTTATTTATCCCAATTCAAGTCGTTCAAGTCTGATGAACAGCTTGAAATGGTACAAAGGTAAGTGGTGAACTGCCAGAGGTTAAAAAAGAAGTAAGTTTGCCCAAAACTGAAACATAATGTACATTTCAGAATTACACAAAAAGGCCTTTTTCAGGGACAACATTGGTTAACAATTTAATCTGTTCTGCAGCAATGCAGGTTGCTCAAGCCTTGAAAGCTGGTGCTACTAATTCCTACAGGTGTTCCAACTTTTCTGGATTAATTACAGCCCCATCTGTCTGCATAAAGCAGTGCTGAACACACTGTGGTACCAGACCCTCGTCAGCATCAGCTGAACAGTATCGTACTGCAGAAAGTAGTGTTGTTGCAGAAATGGTGAGAAAAAGGCAATTAACAATGGAAGAGAGACAGACCATCATAACACTTATAAATGTGGGTCTGTCCTACAGAGAGACTGCAAAGAAAGTCAAGGTGTCAGTGAGTCCAGTTTCCTTCTGCACTCAGAAACAAACTGTGACAGGAAGAGGTCTGCAAGCCTGAAACTGAATCAGAGGACAAGTTTCTGAGTTAACAGCTTGTGTGATGGCGGCTCACAGGACCACAGCTTCAAGCAGCTCAGTCGTGGTCGTAGTAAGAAAGTCTCAGTTTCAGCTGTGAAGAGAAGACTTCGAGCTGCAGGTTTGACGAGTTGCAGCAAGAAAACCAGATGTCAGAATAAGACGAAGAGGCTTGGCCCTAGTCGTGGCACAACTTTGTACATACCAGACCAACTGACATGGATTACCTGAGTTTAAGAATTTGATTGGACAGTTTAACATCATTCACACATCGTCACAACACTAATAAACTGAAAATAAACTGGCATTTCTACAGTGCTTTTCTAATCTTAGGCAAAGTGCTTTAGATAACCTGTACATTCATCGAGCACATCGTCCTCTGGACTTGAGGACACTTCAAGGCTCCTGTACAAATATTTTGACCATTGTTGACACTTTGGATACCTTTCAATGACGCCACCATGACTCAAAAATTAGTATGTTAAAAAACATCCACTCTTAATAATGTCTTTTCTGCCCTTATCCACACAGGGTAACCAAGAGGCCCCGGCTCCCCCTGAAGCTATGGCTCAACCTTTCCCACAAGCCCAGTATCCACCTCCTTCACAGAACGGGATTCCTGCTGAGTATGCTACACCCCACACCCACCCACCGGCTGACTACACGGGAACAAGCACAGTGGGCGAGCATACCCTAACACTATACACGGCGACACACACACAGAGTGAGCAGCCAGGAAACGACAGCAGCACTCCAGCTCTTACTACTAACACAGTATCGGTGAGTCTGTATTCACACATTCCTGTGCATTAGTTATCTTTTATGTCACAATGAGCTTCAGCTCGCGTATAAGACTTCATTCATTTCTGGTTAACACAACACTTGAAGCGTGGATTGTTCTTCTGCCTCGTAATCCATCATCACAGTGGTGCTCTTAGAGGCAGGACTTCAACATACAACACTGTAAAAACCTACAGTTATGAACTCTAGGCAGGGGTGGTGATCTGGATTATTGTTTGTATATAAAAGTGAATGACAGTCTCATCTCCTGAACAGAGAATAAAGAATTTCATTAGTTAAGAAGCAATGCTTTTGTCCATGGAGTCAACCTAAAGGCAAAGCCAGCTAGCCAATGATGTAACCATTAACAGTCAACACAACCAAGTGAAGCTGATAACCAAGGTACATGAGAATGGCCTTAAGGTTTAGACATCTGTAGTAAGCTGTCTGGTATACACCCCATGGTTCAATGGCTTGTAACTGTAATAAATGTTTAGATGTCACATTGTTGTGGAGGTATTTGGTCCACGCTCCTTAATATCACTGAATTCAAACAGGAGGATTTCTGGACTTGGCCAATGCAACCCTTTGTTTCTTTTCTTTGTCATCGTGAAGAGTTGCTGCTGTTCTTTAGATCATTGTCTTGTTGCATGATCGAATTTGGAAAAAGTTTTAGCTGTCAGCTTCACATTTGGCTCTAGAATACTTTGGTATACAGTTGAACTCATGGCCAGGATTATAAGCCCCAAGGCTCTGATACTGTAATTGGTTGGAACAACCTGTTAGAATCATTAAAAAGATGAATCTTTATTAAGAAAATATAAAGTATCGATTTCCACAACCGGGTCTTTAGATGCAAGTTGGATATTTATTTAAGCAGAGCCAAAGCATGTGCTAAAGAAGATATTAAAAACGTCTTGACACTGCACTTCTCTCTCCACTACATAATACGGATTGGCATAGCTAGACAAACACATATCTTTTTAGATGATAAATCCCAGAGTGCTTATGTACTTATTTATGCTAGGTGTATTTCCCTAAATGTATCACAACTTATCTCAGAGCAGTGAAAGCAAAGCCAGTGGCAGCTTGTCTAGCATACTAGTTTCCCATCACAGACCAAACACTCACATTGATGCAAACAGCCAGAAAAGGCTGCTGAGAGCTTTTGTTAGTGGAACAAACATCCACATGAAATGTGCTCTATCCTACAAATTCTGGTGGAATAAAGAGAGTCGAGCACACTGCTAGAGGCACCAGCCAACTGAGACCACAAGATGGTAGTAATTCAAGAATACGGTCAACGAGCAGCGAGAGAAGCTATTGGACAATATGTCGTTTGAGATGGAATGAGAGAGATGACTGTCACTTTGGATTTAACTGATATCTGTTTTTAGATCTCACTGAACAAGCACTGCTTGCCATTAAACCCTGCTGTGAAAAAAAGTCAACATAAAACGTAAAGATGACTTCAATTTTGCTGTTTTCACAACATATGTAAATATATGTAATGTAAAAGTAAATGCATGCAAAAACAATAGCTAGTCACACATAAACACACACACAGATAGACTGGTGTCTCTATAAGCCATGTGCTGCATTTCAGCACAGACCTCCAAACATACACACAGTCATGCAGTACTAAGGAAGTCCACACTATAGTTATGCACCACCACTTCCCACTGGTTACAGAAGCAAGCTATCAGGCCACTAAGCCTGGAGCATGGTGAGAAATGGTGTTAATATAAGGAGTGATGGCAGGATTGGGAAGAAATACACTCAGTGTTCCTAGGAAGGTTAGACATAGAAATACCAACCTTATACCAAAACTTTGCTACCTTTATTGTCAAAGATGTATTACAATGACTTAAATTTTTGAGAAATGTAATGAAATGATTTTGTTAAACCCGTTAAACAAAAGGTGGAAGTCTGCTTTCTATTGATTGTTTTACTTTTGTGAAAGAACGTTGGACGAGGTGTTTAGGAATACAAAAAAAGCCCAGGTACTGGTGTGTGTTTGGATGAATGAGGCTTGTAGTTAAAAGCACTTTGACTGCTCAGAGTAGAAAAACCATATATAAATGTTAACTGAAACATAACAGATAATGTACACACTTGATATTTTTGAATTGGCATATTCCAGGTGACAAGGTTCTGAAAGACTCAGGCATCCTCTCATTCTCCAAGATTGTGTTAAACAATCTGGTCAAAAAGTCCACTGCCTCTCTCCTAGACATCTCCATAACTCCACAGGTATGTCATCTGGACCGACTACCTTTCCACACTTCCTGATTCACTCCATTCATTCTCCTCTCCATCTCGTTTTCCTCATTCATCAGCTCCTCAAAGGATGTGTTCTGTCTTCTCAACTCACTCTTGTCATTTTTTCACTATCTAGTGTCTTTAGCATTTCTTCCTTAACCACCCCGACCTTCACATCCCCTGCAGCTTGGTCTTTCTGTCAAGCCAATCATTAAAAGCCTTTTTGTCCTTCCTTTTGTGAGTGTGGGTGCTTCCTCTCTTTGCTCTTTAAATGCTTTGCTTCTTTTATTGATTTTTATGCTGATTTTTTCCCTTTTTCCGTATGAGCTTACCTGCGATAGCTTCTGGACACTTATAGATCATTTGGACTAAAGTGTTCTTAACAGAAACGGCAACATTTTTATAGTTAACTTATCTTCAGCGCTCCGTGTGTCTGTGGCCTACACACAGCTGAAGCCTGATTACAGCGTCTGGGCACCGAGCAGCCTCAATAGCCTGGAAAGGTGCTAACCGCTAGGCTAACTAGCAACAAGATGCCTTCCCTCTCCACAGATGACTACCACAGCCTCCTGCAGAAGATTGCAGTGCTGGAGACAAAAATTCATTGCTTAGAAGTAAACATGGAGGTAAATGGACTGTGTGGAAATGAAACAACCTTGCCTTTGATTCAAAACAATGGCGATGAGCAAGCTAGTACACAGCTAAGGAGCACAGATAACATGACCAAGAAAGTAGACTCTATGCATTATAATAAATCTTCAAGCGATAATCCCCCCTTGGACTGTCTTGGTGCAAAACCAAACATAAATCATGTCTCCTGGAAGGGGGAGGACGTATCACAGGCAGGGCACAGCGAGCTGAAATCTCTGAAACCGACTGGCCTTAACTTCCTACGAGACAGAGAAGCTCTTCTACCCCTGTATACGGGAGGAAACAGGACTGGACAACCGTGAATAGGAAGGTTAACAACAAACCTCCAAAACAACTGAATGTGAAACTGCTGAACACATTTGCTCCACTATCAAAGGACCCTGGATCTCTATCGGACAACCATCCATCTAAAAGTAGCAAAGTAAGGTCTGAAAATCTGTTGAAAAGTAAAAGGCCACAGGGAAAGCTAAAGGCTCTGCCTGAAACTCTGATTGTGGGTGACTCTGCCGTAAAGGATGTACAAAGAATGTACAAAGGATGTGCGGTAAGAACACTAAAGTCCTCTGCTTTCCTAACGATATGGTCAACAACCTGAAGGAGAGAATGCTTCAAATTGCAGATGAATATCCAACTGTGACAAACATTCTGCATACAGGGTCAAACGATGTGTCTAAACAACAGTCGGAGGTTCTGAAACGGGACTTTACTGGATTATTAAATACTGTAAACTCTCTGAACGCAGCTGTATTCATCAGTGGACCTGACCTTCCCCAGTCCCCCAAACCTCTGACAGGCCATCACCCTCCTCCCTTTCTCCCTCCTCGCCACACCTGAAATTCACTGAGGAGATGATGGAGCAGGTCAATGCTGGGCTCAGATCTACTCCCCGGCCCAATCCCTTTTTGTCCCCCATAAACCCCCCACCAGAGCAGCCAAAGGTTCGCCACCGAGCCCCGCCCTCAACAGAGCAATCAAAGTTACATTGCCCAGCCCCCCTTAGTTCCTCCTTACCACCTTCATGCTCTGTCTCCGCAGTCTGATGTGTGATGTGTGGAGGGTCCGGGCTGCGAGGATTATGGCAGTGGTGACTTTTCCCAGGAGAAGCTGGGACCCTGTTTACTAGAAGGTTTTAAAATTTCTGTACTTTTAGGTGACAGAAGGAGACATGTGGCCTGGTCAAAACACAGAGAGCTGCACTCTAAAAGATCTTTAAACATAGTAAACATACCTTGTGTGCCACAGACTGCTCCCAAACACAAGGGGGCAAATAATACCTCTAAAACACTTAAGTTGGCTTTATTAAACGTTAGATCTTTAGCTGGGAAAACATTTTTAATTAATGATTTAATCACTGAGCACAGCCTTGATTTTATGTTTTTAACTGAAACTTGGTTGGACCAAAGTAACAATGGAGCTGTTCTCATCGAGACGACCCCTCCTAACTACAGTTTTATCAGTGAGGCCAGGGTGAGCAGGAGAGGAGGAGGGGTCGTTGTCTTATTTAATGAATCATTTCATTGTAAGCAGCTATCTCCTGGAAGTTTTCAGGCTTTTGAATATGTGGCTTTACAGCTGAAGGCCCCATCCACAGTTGTGTTTCTTAATGTTTACAGGCCTCCCAAATACTGCACAGACTTTGTTAATGACCTCAGTGAACTGCTGTCTGTGATCTGTGTTGATTTCGACTGTGTAATTATTGTTGGGGATTTTAACATCCATGTGGACAACCCTCAGGACAAAGGGACTAAAGACCTGAGTAACACTCTGGGCAACTTTGGGCTGACTCAGCGTGTAACAGAGGCCACACATAATAGAGGACACACTCTTGACCTACTGATCTCCAAGGGCCTGAGCATTTCAAAGGTTACTGTGTCTGATGTGGGCCTGTCTGATCATTACTGTGTTTTCTTTGAAAGTAAAATCTCAGCCCACACAAATATATCAACAGCAGTGATCACAAAACGGTGTATAACTGAACACAGTAGTGAGATCTTTAACCAGGTCTTCCCATTAACACCTGACCTGTCCAGAGGTTCAGTCAATGAGCTCGTCAATAGCTTCAATGCTAACATGTTAAATCTCATGGACACTATTGCTCCCATTAAGGTGAAGGTTATCTCTGGAAGGAAGAAGTCTCCATGGAGAAACTCCACACTGGTGAAAAATGAAAAAAGAGAGTGTAGGAAAGCTGAGCGCAGATGGAGAAAAACAAACCTCCAGGTTCATTATGACATCTATAAAGAGAAACTTCACAATTATAATTTACAACTGAGGAGTGCAAGAAGGTCCTACTTCTCTGACATCATCACCAAAAACAGCCATAATGCTCGGGTCTTATTTTCTACAGTTGACAGGCTAACAAACCCTCCTGTGTCAGTGGCAGCTGAACTTCACTCGACCATGGCCTGCAATGACTTCGCCAAATTCTTCACAGAAAAAATCCAAAAGATTAGACAAGAAATTGGTACTTCAACAGTTTCACCCTGTTAACAGCAAAGACCTGGAGGACACCTTCGGTCAACTGAACTCCTCCTCTTGCTGTTTAGATGTCCTGCCAACAAGTTGTTTTTTTTTTAAAAAAAAGGTCTCAAAGACTTTGGAGTCAGACCTGTTACAGATCGTCAGCTTTTCTTTAATGTCAGGTGTGTTTCCAGAGCGACTAAAAACTGCTGTAATCAAACCTATACTGAAAAAGGGCAATCTTGACAAGACACAAATGAACAACTACAGGCCGATCTCAAATCTCCCATTTTTAAGTAAGATCATTGAAAAAGCAGTTTCTCAGCAGCTCAATTACTTCTTAAACAGAATAACTGCTATGATGCCTTCCAGTCAGGTTTTAGACAGAACCACAGCACTGAAACCGCTCTGACCAAAGTGTTCAATGACCAATGACATATGTCTGAATACAGACAGTGGAAACATGTCAGTCTTAGTTTTACTGGATCTCAGTGCAGCATTTGATACAGTTGACCACAACATATTACTCAAACAACTGGAGAACTGGGCAGGTCTAAACTGGTTCAAAACATACTTGGAAAGCAGGAAATACTTTGTATCAATAGGTAACTTCACATCTGAGCAGACAAGTATCACATGTGGAGTTCCCCAAGGTTCCATCTTGGGACCCCTTCTGTTTAACATTTACATGCTCCCACTGGCACAGATTATAAAAACAACAAAATAAACTATCGCAGCTATGCAGATGACATAAATATATATCACAATGTCACCAGGAGACGAGGCCCTGGTGACATTGACTGTCACGAACTAGCTGTGTGGAGGCAGATGAGGACCCAAACGCAAAACTCACGGAGACAGTAGCTGAACTCAAAATCACTGCTTTATTGCAGGCTTCACAAAGAAACAGAACTAAACTGGCAAAACTAAACTAAGGACCGAGGGAACACAGAAAGGCACACAGGTTCGGGGAGGAGACATTGACGGCACGACACTGAACTGAGGGAGACGTGCACATAAATACACAGAGGGTTAACGAGGGAAGTGGGAGCACACGGGGAACACAGCTGACACAGATAATCATAACAAGACACGGCAGAAGTAACACAACACTGAAGGGAGACTGTCAAAGTAAAACAGGAAGTACACAGAGGTACAGACAGGAGGAGAGAGAGAGACAGGAGAGCACTGGCATAGCGGGCTGGGGAAACATGGAATAAAACACAAGGAGGGAAGACGAGGGCTCACAGATACACAGAGGGGCACACAGGGGGTAAAAGTCACAAGGGGAGATCAAATGAGGAACGACTTAACAAAGCAACCCAGGAACCATGGCCAAAATAAAGAACAAAATACAAAAATACATGAAAACTAAGAATGCTGGGCCAACACGGCCCAGGATCATGACAATTTTCTCCAGCTAAACAAAAACAAAACTGAAGTAATAGTCTTTGGAGCCAAAGAAAAACGATTACAGGTCACCAGAGAACTTCAATCTATACACCTAAAAACCACAAACCGGACGAGAAATTTGGGTGTAATGATGGATGCTGACCTAAACTTAGAAAAACACATTAAGACAATAACAAAATCAGCTTACTATCATCTCAAGAATATTTCAAGGATAAAAGATCTGATGTCTCAACAGGACCTGGAAAAACTAGTCCATGCATTCATCTTTAGCAGGCTTGATTACTGTAACAGCATCTTTACAGGTCTACCTAAAAAATCAGTCAGACAACTACAGCTCATTCAGAACTCTGCTGCTCGAGTCCTCACTAAGACCAAAAAAGTGGACCACATCAGTCCAGCTCTGAGGTCTTTACACTGGCTGCCTGTCCGTCAGAGGATAGACTTTAAAGTTCTGATGCTGGTCTATAAAGCTCTGAATGGTTTAGGACCAAAATACATCAGTGACCTCCTGACCCAGGATGAACCTTCCAGATCCCTCAGGTCATCTGGATCCGGTTTTTTATCAGTTCCCAGAGTCAGAACCAGACACGGAGAAGCTGCATTCAGCTTTTATGCTCCACATATCTGGAACAAACTCCCAGAAAGCCTCAGATCAGCTGAAACACTCAGTTTATTTGAATCCAGGTTGAAGACTCACCTGTTCTCAGCTGCATTTGAATAAAGCACCAAATCCACACTTAAGCTGAAATTTCAAAACTTACATTTTAACTACTGATTTTATCTACTGTTCTGATTTTATCTACTGTTCTGATTTTATCTACTGTTCCTTTTTTCCATTTTAAATCATGCTTTTTATTTGTTTTTGTTTTTAATGTCTCTGTAAAGCACTTTGAATCACCTTGCTGTTGAATTGTTCTATATAAATAAACTTGCCTTGCCTTAGTGTTCAGCCTCACATACCAGTAACTGTAAGACTTTTCCTTTGCCTATCAGTACTCCTCCTTATGTCCTTCATTTCCTTTTGAATTGTTTCCTGTACATCCTCTTTGTACCTCAGCATCTTTGTCCTCTTTCCTCGGTCAAACAGTTTATTGGCAGCTTCCCTCAGCACTAAACCTGTATTTTCTTAGTCATCTCTCCCCTACCACCCCAGAGGCGATCTCAACTGCTCCCTGAACTCTATGCAACATTGTTCCAGTTGCAACCACTTCATCCTTGCCTATGTCTTCCTCTTCTTAACTTCCAAAGTCATCCTACAGACTGCCATGTGATGCTGCCTCTGCCAGCATCTTCTATTTCTTTCAGACTGGACCTTCTACATAAGCTGTAGGCTACCTGTGTGGACCTCTCTCCACTCTTATACACTATCCTATGTTCCTCCTCCTTGAAACATGTTCATCACAGCCATTTCCACCCTTTTGGCAAAAATTACTACCATCTGTTTTTGTGCCTTTCTCTCCTTAAGAGTTAAGTCCATTGTTTAAGCAAGTCCCAACTTTTTTACACACTAGTAGCACTTATGAGGAGTTTCAGTATGGTTTTAAATCCCATCACATGCTGAGACAGTACTTTTAAGACTATTACGTCTTCAACATGAGACATAATAGAAATTCAAAACACTGGGTCAAGGCTCTGGTGCATCAATGGAACTGGGGGCCTCTCAGCTGGCAGGGAGGCTGTTGCATCCTTTGCAGGAGGTCTCTGCTCTCCAGGAGTTCACTATGCAGGTGGGGGAGAAATCTAGCAGAGGTGGGTGTCTATTGTCTTATGTAGTATGGAGTTGATTGAATGTTGGTGTGGTTGTACCCCTCTGCGATGGGGTCGGGTGGGCCACCCCGGGCTCTGTGGGGCTTGGCAGTGCTGCTACTGTGGGCCCCGGTCCGGATGGGCCCAGGCCCTCTGCCCTTGATGGACTCCAGGGAATGGGGGTGCCTACTGGAGTCAGCGGGCGAGCTGGCCCCAGGGCGCGGGCACTTTGCCCCCCCCCCCCCCCCGGTGATCACAATGGCGGACACAGGAAGAAAGGTTCTGCTGGTCCCTGAGAGCCTTTTGAAAAGGCGAAAGGCCTCTCAGGGACCAGGGCTGAGAAGTACCACAAGGAAAACAGGCAGATGTACAGGCGTGAGATATGAATGGGCCATATGGCTCGCAAAGTGGGAAACTTCTATGTGCCAGCTGAGCCCAAACTGGCCTTTGTCATCAGGATCAGAGGCATCAATGGCGTGAGCCCCAAGGTCTGTGCCAGATCTAAAACGGTGTCTTTGTCAAGCTGAACAAGGCTTCAATCAACATGCTCAGAATTGCAGAGCCTCACATTGCTTGGGGGTACCCCAACCTGAAGTCTGTGCGCGAGCTCGTCTACAAACGTGGCTACAGCAAGATCAGGAAACAGCGCATTGCCCTCACAGACAAGACAGACAACGCTGTCTGTCTTGTCTGTGAGGGCTGCTGCTGGAGGACCAGGGTTTGGTGTTCCTTCCCGCCCCATCCCCAACTGCCTCCCTCTTCCCGCTCCATCACACCCCCACACATGTAGGACCTTGAGGTACAGGTTTGTCACTGAGGTGCAGGGTCGGCATTCCTCCTCTGTCCCCTTCTGGCCACCTGTGCCTCAACTTAGCCATCCCCATTACTCAAACTCTCAAGACACATACATATAGGGCCTTGGGGTTGGGCACACTAAACAGCGTCCAGAGGACGATCTGTGTATTTAACCTCACCTCTGGACCCACTTTTAAATGCATGTAGACATTGAGGGTTTTCGGGAGGGGCTGTGCTGACACCTGCTGCTCTCTAGCAGAAAGCACCATGCCCTCCAGCACGCAGCAGCACCACCACATCTGAACGGGCGGAGGAAAGGATGGGGTCTTCCCACCTCCGTTCTCTGTTTGCCATTGGGGGGAGGGGGCCAGGATGAGGAGTTGGCCGTCTGGTTGGGGATGCGGGCCCTCCCTGCTGCTGCAGGACCAGGGTCGGTCTGCTTGTCTCCACCCCAGGGAAAAGGGCAGCATCTCCTGGGTCTGGGGGTTGATTGCCCCCCTGGGCGCGAGGTTACCTGGACCTCGGGTATAGAGTATGTTTGGGGAGTGTGAGTGTGTGTACAGTGTCCATTTCTGTGTGTCTCCATGTTGGGCGAGTGCTGAATATTTGTATATGTGTGCATGAGGTGGGAATGCATGTTTGTGTCTGTGTGTGCCTGTTTGTAGTGTCTGTGTATCAGGTCAGTCTTAGACTGCATCTCTTTGGGAACATCTCAGGCACCCCCCCCCCCCAGGTGTGGTGGCCTATCTCCCCCCACCACACTCCCTGCCAGTGGCTGATGCCTTCAACTGTCGGTGTGTTGGTGGCTCTCGGTGTCCGGGGCTGGGCGCTCAGGTGCTCACTCATCTCATGCTTGGTGGGGCCTGGCTTGGTTGGCCCCCTTCCAGGGGTTGCCCCCCCTTGAACCTCAGGCCTGTGCCTCTCTCCACAGCTGGCTGCCGGCAGAGCCTGCGGGCATGTCACCGCCTGTGGGCACGTCGCTGCAGCCGCCTGCACTTTTGCACTTCTGCACTGTGGCTGCTGGGTGATCCCGATCTGGGGCTCTCCTTAACTCTTTTCTAGGTGGGTGGTGTGGCTGCCCCTTCGGTGGTCCTCCGTGGGCTCTCGAGCTCTGGGGGACCCCTAGATGTCTGGAGCCTGGATCTCCTGCATGTCTGCTTCATTTTCTGGGAGGCAGGGCTATGGCTCCCCACATAGCAGGCTCATGATCCAAATAGATGTTGAAGAGGTTGTTAAGACTCATCCATGTTTGCTGAGGCTGTTCAAATTTAGCTGCATTACTGGGTGTAGTTTAGTCAAAAATGAGGTGTAATTGAAGATATTTAACAGGATATTTTTCAATGAGCCAACGTAAGTGTTTAATTTCTATGGCAAATGGATTAGTGTTTGTGTTTACCATGTTTCACTCTTAACAGTACAGGCTTGAAATTCACTTGCTGAATTTCAGGGAAAAAAATATCCATATATTTGACATATTTCATTGTTATCCCAGAATTATCTTGTTGTAATATCAGGATCTTTGTCAGTCATTAACTGCCCTCATAAACAGTTGTGCTGTTAACAGCCATCACTTGACCCGGCTGTGTTACCTAATTATAGACCACCTTCAGAGTTTTTCCTTCTCTCCCCCCTTTTCGCTTATCATATGTCTGTACATCACTCTGTATTTAATTATTAGTTACTTTTCATCTCTGGCTCTCTTGCAGAGCAAGTCCTTTGTCCTGTCTCCCTCCCCTGATACCCAACTGGTCACAGCTGTTCCTTCCTGATGTCTGCTCAAAGTTTTTTCCTGTTAAAGGAAGTTTTTCCCACAAATGTTGCCAAGAGCTTGTTCCTATAGAGTAGCCTGCTTGTTGGTGTTTTCTCTGTATTTAATACACTTTGTATCAAATATTAGCCCGTTTCTTTGATCTGTTTCATATAGATAAACAAAACATTATCACCAAAGGGTGCTCTACATATCCAACACTCTGAGCTCCTTTTTATTGATGATCATCTGTAAAATTGAGAGTTTTACCACAGTGGCCACTGTGGTCAATAGAACAATACTGCCATAACCTTGCCAAGTTAATGCTACCTCTGTGAGCCCAGGACACACTCACAAAAGAGATTCTTAATGTTCTGCCCTCACTTCAATCAGCACTTGGCCAAGCCTTCATGCATCTTTAAACTCCACCCCACGCACACACACACACACACGCACACGCACGCACGCACACACACGCACGCACACACACACACACACACACACACACCCTCTCTCCTTTTCTCTCTGCTACCTTCAGCACTTCTCTTTCATTGTTTCATTGATCGCTCAGGTTTAGCTGACATCATCATCTCTTTCTTTTTATTTCTTTCATTGTGCGCATCAAATCATTGTATTCTTGTTTGTGTTTTGCCCACCAAAAGAATTTGAAAGGAAATTATAATCCAGCACAACAAAACACAACAGAAGTCTAACTGCAGCATACTTCCAGTTACCAGAACCATTTACAATGTAACCTAATAAAAATATGAATAACAGATCCATCTATAAACTGGACAAAGAGGGCGTCTTTGGAGTGTCACACGTTAACCAGCTGCTGCTTCCCAATTTGCAAAAGAAACAAACAAAAGAACATCTATGTATTTTTCTGTTTTTCACCAATAAAATGATTGAAGTAATTATTTTGCCACCCTGACCACCCGATGCCTTGTTTACATCTTGACCACTTGCAGCAGGGACACTCTTAGATTGCTCCTTTTGGTCCCACAGTCCTTCTTGTGGACTCAGTGTCTTCAGTGTCAAACTGACACAACTTTAAGAATTATGGTATTATGAGAAATACCAGTTTTCACTGAGTCAGTGTCAACACTTTGACAGAGCTATGCTAGGCAGCCTAGACCTCATGAGGACATCAGAGGGTGAGATGGAGCTGGAGGACTATACATCTACTGCCTCATCTCCAAAGGTATGCATGATGTCATCACACATAAGAAGCTAACCATCTACCCAAACCAGAAACCCTGGCTGAGGTCAGCTCTCTGCTGAAAGATAGGGAAGCTTCATTCGGGTGATGCACTGGCCTCGGCCAACTGGAATGCAATCTGCATTGGAGATTTTGTTGCATCTTTGTGAGCTGGATGGATACTCAGAGAGTACATGAGTTACTTTATGCACCATGTGTCAGCAGTTTGAGAGACATCTTCACTGTTGTGTGAGATTGGGTGATTTATGTTTTTTATTTATTTTTGTATCTTTTTTTTCTAAATTTCTAATCTACACATAACACTACAAGTTTTGAACTTCGTATATTATCAGTTTGGAGACGCCAAAGCTTAAGTTTATAATTACTTATGGAAATGTCATCCATGTCCACATTTTTCATATGAAAAAATACATCATGGGGAAAAAAGAAAAGACGGTTCAAGTGAGGATAATGTTATTTAGGACGAAGCTTATGTGTATGCATGTAAAACATGTAGTCACTGTCTGTGTCCCAAGTGTCTGTTGGCTAATCAAAACTTGCTTCCACTTTCCCATGCTCACTGTGACATGACTGGTCTAGTCCGGTCATCTTCTTCTCTTCTCCATGTGCTCGTCTAACATTCTCCATCACAGATGCTTTTGTGCCTCCTCCTCCTCCTCCCCATCTCCGCCATGTTACTCAGGGCTCCTGCTGTTGTTAGAAAGAATGTTTAATTCCTTCTAATGATCTCTCCTTATTGAACTGATAACAGCTCTTTACATTAAGTTGAATATAAATTTCCAAATTAATGTTAATCTGTCTAATGCTTGTGATACAGTTTAATATAGCTTCGTTTTTTAGCAGCATCCTCTTGTTCAGTGTGTTGCAGGCACTCGGGATTTTTTGTGTGTGACTTTTTTGCCCTGCTGACCTGCAGAAATGCACCTTGTTAGTGGTCTGGAGCTTTTGTTTTACAAATATAACACTGCATTTTCCTGTCTGCTCCTCTCCAAAACTAAACTAACACACACTGACAGAGAGCTGGTGTTGTCTCACCCTCCATGTAACAAGATAATACGGAACTTGTCCTCTGTAGTGGAAATGCAGTCTGAGTGCTCAGTGACAGCAGATAAATACTACATAATCCCATTCAGTTATTTACATAGTGCCAACTCACAACAACAGTTGCATCAAGGTGCTTTATACTTTATACGCTTCACATGCAAACATGTTGAGCTGGCTTGTTGTCACCTCACAACAAAGTTGTGTTAACCATTGTGTCACCCAAGCTGATCACCTCACTGAAGATTCTTTTGTTTTGTCTATAATAACTGATAATAATATAATAACTTATCAGGTCACAGTCAGTAAGATTGCTGAAGACACAAATAACTTAGTATCCTTAGTAAAAAATCTATATAGCAGTAGATTTTACTAGCGATGATATTTGTGGTTGTTGGAGTTGGGTTTTTTTTAATATACTGAACATGCATGCGATGTGTGCAAATGTAGTGCAATGATATCAGTCGTCACTGGGCCGTGACCACCCCTCTGTTATGGACTGGTTTGGTGCAATGTGGCCACTTAGCTATGAACACAGATCAGCAGTGTTGACTTTGCTTGCTTGTGCTAATGTAGCTAAATAATAAGAATCTAACAGGCAGACATTTTCTTTTCCAGCTCAGATGATGCAGATCTATATACACACATATTTACCCATTTGAATTTCCTCCATCACTAGACATAATACATTTCTACAATTTGTTATCCAGAGAAACACATTAACTTGGAGCATAATAAGAATATCCTTTGAAATTCTTTTTAAAAGTCATTTTAAAGACCTTCCTTCAACGTGCCAGAGCATCTCAAGCTGTCACTGCATATTAGAAAGGATCTGTTTGTTTTAATGCAGATTGTTGAGTCTACAAAGGTTTAGCAGTCTTGCCTCTAACATCAGTCCTATTTTTTAATTTAATTACATTTTGTTTATGTAGCAGTATATTTACTAGCAAACAAATGTGGCTAATTTGTGGAATGTTGTGTGTTTTCTTTGCAGCATCCAGAGGACGTGGCACAGACCGAGGGTTCGCAGCAGCTCCACCTGCAGCCCAGCGATTCATTAGAGAAGCAGCAACCCAAGAGGTTACACGTCTCTAACATCCCTTTCCGCTTCCGGGACCCTGACCTCCGGCAAATGTTTGGGGTGAGATGAGACACAATGACACGCAATAATTTATGTGCCACTGTGCACTTCAAAGCAGTCACTGCTTTTCAAGAACATCAGCAAATACAGTCAGGAAAAGATAAATCTATATGTCTGTTTATGTATAGCTATAATTAAAACCAGAAGTTAACAGTAGTCTACAGACTGAATTTTAATAGAAATTTACAATGCATTATTTACATTGGGTAAACATGAACACCACAGATTTTCAAGCATTTTCATGTGGCTTGTTGAATAATTTAAACACCCAGCTGCCTACCTCTGAATGTTTGGTATGAGAGCGTTGCATCTATTTCCATTCCAAAGGCCACTGACAACAGAATAGGTACACTATAACCATCTGCATGGTCTTACACTGGAAACACACAAAGAAAACAATGTGCTTGCATTAGCATTAGCATTACACTCACCTGTCTCGTAGAATAGAATAGCATAGAATAGCTTTTTTATTGTCACTGTTACTAGAACAATGAAAGGCAGTTTTGGCATTTGTCCATGTGTGTGAAGTACACAATAGCATAAGTATTTACACATCTTAGTATTTCATATCAAGCAAAGAACATATACGTGCTGTTGCTACAAACTGGTTTCTATGAACGTTTAGAACACTGAGGACATCAGCATGAGCACACAGTCATACAAAAAACTAATCAAAGGCAACAGGTCATTAAAAACAGTCAGTGGCATGCTAACGCTTCATTGTGTTGTGTGTATTCAGTTACTACAGTCATGGAGTGTGTCCCTGCTGTGTTCCTGGCAAAGATGTTGTGAGTGGGCTACGATCATTTGTACTGCAGGTTTTGCCATCAGTTAAGCAAATTCTGATGATCCACTTTTTTGTTCGTAGATCTACTATAAAGTCCACCAGGGGGCGCCCTACTGTAAGGTCTTGGTTGAAATGCACACTCTGTATTGAGCTTTCCTTCCTGCTGTCTTCCCTCAGTTCACATGACACGTTTAGAAAATATTGCTCACTATTATCAATTATTAATATTTGTTCTCCTTGGATAAACTCCTGTGTGTGACATCACGCTGACTGCCTCATCAAAAGCTGTGCCTTTTTCAAATAAAAAAGCGAAGTCATGAGAAGTGAAACATGCTATCAGGTGTTCTAACATTGTAGCACGCAGCAGTAACAATGGTTGTGCATTTAGTATGTCTCTGGTGTTCTGGGTTTAACAATAAAAATAAATATTCTCTTATGTCCTCTGGTGCCAAATACAAAGTTCTCTCAAGCAATGGAATTACAACTGAGGTTTTTACTAAGAGTCAAGTCAATTCACAGACTATAGATTTACTGATATAAATCCACCATTACCATTAAATATCATATGATTTCCCCTCTCTGACACATCTACTAACTTCCACATTTCTCTGGTGGAGTTCAATATCTGCTGAAAGTCGGTACTTTGTTTTAGCAGGAGGGATGACAGCCCACAGGCCTCGTCATGTACAAGGCTTTTGTGGGCTGATGAAGAGTTGATGAAAGGGTCCATCAGTTGATATAAATAATGGGATTCCTCAACTAGGGAATTTATCCTCATTAGGTGTATAAAGTGTGACATCTTCATTTTGTCTGCGTGTGTGCGTCTAAAAGAGTGTAATCTTGAAAAGAAGTGGCACTGTGAACTCCCACTCACTTAGTGAGGTCTCCAAGGCACTAAACAGTTCAACATAATTAAGTAGTGACAGCATCTGATAGAGGCAAAGAAGGAATTGTGAGAAAAAAAGAAACACGAATGTGGAAGCCGAAGAGACAGACAATTTGTTAGTTCCCACTACAATCAGTGATGCTCAGAGGTCATCCAGCCTCGTTAAGAGCAGGACAGGAAGCACAGCCAACAAGTGGAGTCTGTTTCCAAGTGCCTTCTTCTTCTTCTGGAAGTAGGTTTCGCTGAAAAATTATCTTCTACAAAATATAATGCAAAGTGTATGACACACAATTTTATACAAGTACTGGGAATTTACATATTAAAAAGAAATAAAGGCAAGCAGGTACATACATCTTATGGGGCGGGGCGGGGGGGGGGGGGGGACTACAAAGTAATGTCTCTGTATACGTTTGATGTATTTGTTTTGTTTTTTTAGGTCATGACAGAAATTTTTTATAGCCATGTTGGTTAAAATGATGTACAGCAGGAAAGTGTGATGCACCTTCTGGTACTAATGTAACCGTATATCTTAACAGCTATGTGAACTAATTTACAGATGATTCACAAATTGACGAGTCAGACTTTGGTGAAATCTAGATTTATAGAAGCATTCAGCCCTTGAAACTTTAAAATAATAAACACAGTTTCTAAAATTCCGTCCAGATGAGATCATTTCAGCTAATTTTACTCCTTTTTTGTCTTTGTGAAATGGAAACATTGTCAGTAATGCAGAAATACAATTTCCTCCATTCACTTTAATGGAAATCACAAACAACTGGTTCAGTCTTTCATTACGGTCTTCTAGTCTAGCACCAAAATGCAAACAAATACGATAGTTGGAGCATTACACCAAATGAAATTGCATCTGTGTAAAACCTGTTAGAGAAAAGTCATACGAGAACATTACACAGAGGCTTATAAACGAGTTCAAACAGAGGTGAGACAGACACAAGCTGAATCTCTGCATACGTGAATAACACAATACTAAAGAACAACACGCCTTCTTCTGGTTGTTGTGTATAGTTTCAGCAATATAGTCAGAGTCAAGGAGAGAAAACTTTGGTTTTAGAAAAGGATAAACTGGGTTCATTACCCTGGCTTATTTGAGTTGAATTCATAATTAGAAAAACACATTGGAGGGAAATTACCAGGCTGGGAAACAGTTTTTTTAATGGTAGAATGATAATTGGCATTCACAGCGCCACTTTGCTTTTCAGTTCTCTCATTCTCAAGATGTGAGTGAAATCTGTATTCCAGGCCTGCACCTCTATTGATTTCCTGCACTCAAAACTTACTACAAACATTTACCTACGCAGCTATTAGAAGGAAGCCGTCCTGTATTTACCACATGTCAGTATCTGTTGTTATTGGGCATCCAAGAATTTGTCATAATTTCAGATGCATGGAACCAAAAAGCATGCAGGCTGTGCAGCACTTGCAGGAGGATACTGTTCATTTACCCACATGTAGAATGAAACTTGACAAGCTGATGCAGCATTGCTGCTACCCCCTGAGCCTCAGCTGTGTTTAATTAATAAGCAGGCACTTAGTGAGCCAGCCGCAAGAGGGTCCTTACTGTCACGTTTCCCAGGGGTAGGGGTCCTAAATGAGTCATTAGATACTCAGCAGACACACACAGGCTTTTTATACACACAAACACTTATGATCTGCCTCACCAGTGTGTGTCTGCGATTGCAGTGAGCACTGGGGGCTGGGTTTTGTGCTAATGGAGTTTTAATGACATCTACTCCTGTCTAATCACCTGTTCTGAAGGCTTTCAACATCCAGGTAGCACAGAGCTCCCAGCAAGGGAATTCTTTTTAATGCCTCTTGTTCATGGCTACAGTCTCATTTGCCTATCCAATTATTCCATAAAGCTCCTCTCTAACCGGCTCTGCCTCTGAGGAAACGTGGTGTGATTATAATCTACAAATCTGCTAATTCCCATCAACATATCAGTGTAGCAATGGAGTCATTTGATCTGAGTGGGTAGTTAGAAAGCCTGGGCTTTACTATTGCTGGGCCTAACAGTGGAGAGAGTGTGTTTATGTTGATTAAGACAATTAGAGTGATTAGAAAGAAGGGGGCACTGATATACACCATTTCATTTACTACAGAGACTTGACTCATCAGATATGTTACATTTTTTGTGCCATACGCAGGACGTTCTTAGCATATTTTGGGGGATAAAGAGCTTACAGATAAAAAGTTTTCTAAATTAGTTTCCACTGATGCTGTTCACAATATTTCAGAGTTAAGAATAATGCCAAGAATAATGTTAGGTGTAATGCGTTACTAAGTAACATGTTACTGTAGTTAAATTACTTTTCCACTGAAAAAGTAGAGTAACTAATTACTGTTCATTTTTAGGTATTTTAATTACAGTTACTTACAATGTACTTGCGTTACATTGTAAAATAATTAAACTCGCTGAATATCAGTATTTAATTTCAATAATTTATCTTCTAAACCAGGGGTCGGCAACCCTAGGCACGCGAAGGGTTAACTGATGGCACGACCATAGCTGGACTGGCCATTGGGCATTTGCTCGGTGGGCCGATGATTTTTTATTTATTTTTTTGTAACGGTATAAACAATCAAAGGTGGTGGATTGGCCAGATGCTGGCCAGTGTATAAAAATAACTCAGTTGTTTGGTGGTGGCTATGGCGTAGCTTCCACAGATTCAGTAACATTAGCAAGTGGTGGAGGCCAGCGGGTGGATGAGAGAAAGAGGAGGCAAGAGGAGAGACCCGAGGCGGCCGCCGGTCCGAGTGTCAGGTGAACTGAACATCAGGTAAGAAGTTATGACCTGCAGTCTATCTGGGTCAGATATAAAGTTTAGGTATAGTTTTATTTTTGTTGTGCTGACTTTTTACAGTCAGTTACTCGTACTGCGTACTAGCTAGCATGAACTTTATTTTATTCATAAGTTAGTAGATTTGCCAACCGTCCCGTAAAAAGACGGAATCGTCCCGCATTCAGAGAAAATATTACGCGTTTCGTATTGAGCTGAATAGGAGCACAGTTTGTCCCGGACTTCAGCTACAATGAAAAAGACACAAAGCTGGAGTTATTCTCTTGTTACGCTGCACAGCTGCCTCTTCTCCTCTCATTCTCTTCCCTCTCTCTCCTGTTTCTACTTCAATCACGAAACTGATCAATGATCAGCTGATTGTCTTTTCTCTCTTGTTTGTTTATCGCCCACTTTGTGCCAGAAAGAGGAAACCAGCGGATGTCGCGTTAAACAACAGCAGCACGTTTAAGCTTGATCAGCTGTTGTTAGAATTTATTTAATATTACTTTCTAGTATCAGCTGATGTTTGCTGGAGCCACAGCTGTAAAGCTGCTGGTCATGATGTCGGTTTGGATATGTGGTGAGAGGGAAACATGAAGATGAAACCAGGAGATGTCCTTACTGAATCATCAGAGCTGAACAGGTGATGGAGAAACAGGTTTACCTTTTAGGTGACATGAATGAGTTGAAGTTATGAACTGTTTCTGAGAGACAAATAACACCAGGATCCTTTTTTTATGTAGCTGACAGCTGGTAACTGTGCAGGGGCGGGTCTAGCAAAGTGTTGCCAGGGGGCCAGGAAGGGCATTAACAGGGAGAGGGGGGCACAAAGATATACTTTTCTTTGTTATTCTCATTTAAAATTTCTAGCTTTTAATAAATAATTATCTGAATCTTACAACCAAAGTTTTTATCTGATGTAAAATGTATAGAAATCATACATATACCAACAAGACAGTGTACATCACTGTCACAACAGTGTCTGTTTTCATTCAAAGGCTTTATGGCTTTTCCTATAATACCTGGGGGGCCGGTCTCTAGTCAAAATGCCCGGGCCAATTTTTTGTCCCAGTCCAGCCCTGGACACGACACACAGTGAATTAATCTGAGAAGGTGCATTAAAAAATAAATGGCCGGGCCAGCGGTGCTCATCGCAGATTAGCTCGCATAGACACATTAGTTGTGCCGCTTCTTAATGATGGTATCTTAGCAACCCCAACTACCAGATTCAACTTGTTATTGGCTAAAATAACTTAGCCTACTGGTGAGAGGAACGTTGTTAGCTGGCAGTTTTTTCAAGCGATGTTGAAATTTCCACATTCAGACACTTCAAATGCTTCAGGAGCTGTCCGCTCAGCACAGCATCAGCACCGCATTTCATTCAAAAACTTGAGACAGAATTCACAATGTGTTTTCAGGACTTTCAGGTGTTTGGACCAATGTTTTCTTTTCTGATCGCTGATAGCTGCCAACATCTGTGAACAAATATAATTCTATAAAGTTCTTCTATATAGTGTGTAACTGTTAATATAGAGGGTTATTAAATTTATTGCTAATGCAATCATATGGCACACTGACTTCTGAGGAAAGGTTGCCCACCCCTGTTCTAAACGTAGAAGTAAACTCTGCCGCTTTAACATTGCTGTAATGCAGGTGCGCATCATTTCGCGCCAGTTTGCTGCATAGTCGTATTCTAAAGCAGAAGATGTCGGACTCGGCTGAAGCGTGTGGCTGTTTTAGGAAATAGACATATTCCCGTCTCTTCACTTTTCTGAAACAAGCAGACAAGAATATTAAAGTAATATGTAAGATATGTCCTGGGGAGAAAAAGTACCGGCTGCTGTTAATAGCACGAGTAATCTACTGAAGCGCCTGACACAGAGCATAGACGAACACTTCTGAGTGATCCTTGTTCATCATCCATCCAAGTAAGATGGCGCGGCCACATCCAGACGCCTTCCTGACCGCTCCGCTCCGACTATCCACTTTTCTTGTTTTTTACTTATTTTTTGCTCTGGTTTACATTCCAAAATCCTCTATAGAGGATATAGTTTTATAGTCTACGACAGCAGATCACTTGTAAACATCGGTGACAAGGTTGCACATCTAATCTTGGACACTTTTAAGCCCCACCATCCTGGCCGCCAGAGATTCTACGCGGCGCGGAGAACAACAAAGGACGGGCCGCTCATCCGAGGCGTGGAAAAAAAAAAGCGCCGGGGGAAACGCACTGGCATTAGGAACAGACTAAGACAGCAGGCGCATTGCGCACCACTTCCCAGTATCCTACTGGCCAACGTACAATCCATGGAGAACAAGCTCGATGACCTAAAAGCAAGAGTCACCTTCCAACGTGACATGAGGGACTGCAACATTCTGTGCTTCACGGAGACATGGCTGACCCCCACTGTGCCGGACCAGGCCGTAACTCTGTCGGATTCATTTTTTGTGCTCCGCACGGACAGAACGGCAGAGTCGAACAAAACTAAAGGTGGAGGAGTGTGTTTCATGGTAAACAGAAAGTGGTGTGATGCCAGGAGCATTTCTGCTCTCTCCAGCGGCTGCTCGATACATCTGGAATTCCTGAGCATTAAGTGCCGCCCTTTCTGCCTGCCCCGTGAGTTCACCTCGGTCATCGCCACGGTGGTCTACATCCCACCCCAAGCGGACACAGGTATGGCTTTGTCCGAACTACATGATGTGCTGAGTTCGTTTCAAAACAAGGACCCGGGCGCAGCCCTCATTGTAGCAGGAGACTTTAATAAAACAAACCTCGTGCCGAACTTTTACCAGCATGTCTCGTGTCCGCTGAGGGGGGATCGAATTTTGGATCACTGCTACACGCCATACAAGCAGGGCTACAAAGCTGTCTCACACCCGGCTTTTGGGAAGTCTGACCACAATGCCATCTTCCTCATTCCCCAGTATAAACAAAACATACGGAGGGAAGAAGTAACCACGAGGGAGGTGAAACGGTGGTCTGCCCAATCAGAAGCTACGCTACAGGACGCACTCAACGACGTCGACTGGGACATGTTCAGAGCATGTGCAGTCAACATCAACGAGTTTACGGAAGTAGCAGTATGCTTCGTCAATATGCTAGCGGAGGAGATTATCCCCACTGCGAGAGTCACCACATTCCCAAACCAGAAACCGTGGATGGACAGATCAATCCGCACTGCAGTGAACACCAGGACCCCCACCTACAACGCGGGTCTCGCCACTGGCGATATGAGCGCCTACAAAGCGGCCTCATACGGCATGCGGCACGCGGTGAGAGATGCCAAACACCGGTACCGGAAGCGTGTGGAGTCCCGCTTCCACCAGGGCGACACACGGAGTATGTGGCACGGACTACGCACCATTACGGACTACAAAGCCAGGGACACTGCGCCGATGAACGCCGACTCTGCATTCACCAACGAGCTGAATCAGTTGAGAGATGAGATAGCCTTTATTTGTCAGTTGCAGGTCTTTTGCCCACAACCGAGATGACAGACCTTGCCGACCGTACATACAATACACAAACATCACATTGGGGAGACAGGTCAGGCTAGGTAGCGAGGGAAAAAAAACATCGAAATGTGCAACACAAAAGGATAATACAGGAATGCACAGGTATCAACACACCATAACACAATAAACACAGACAAGCAACATGGGAAAGTGTTCCAGTGTGTACATCTGATCTGGGACCACTGCAATCTTCGACTGCGCCTCCAGCTGACCCGATGTCCACATCATGGGGGAGGTAAGCGTTGGAGGTGGCGATGGATCCGGGGTAGGGAGGGTGATGCATCAGTGAGTGCTTATCAGTATCAGTATATGTATGTGTGTGCGTGTCCATAGTTCAGCTGAGACAGTGTCCTTCGCCCTGCCAGGCTAAGTAAACAGTCTTCCAGCCAACCCAGGTGGCCTTGCATGGAATGGGAAGGAACAGACTCAACACAGTCGTTATCAGGGAGTGTTTGTTCAGCTCCGGCCTTGAGCTCTGGCCTTGAGCCCACAGCTGGCGCCGAAGGGGTAGCCGCATTATGATGGTAATTTTTCTTTTGCAAACAACTCATGAGAATTTCAAGCTGTTTTTAACACTCCCGTTAATAGCTGCGAGCTTCTCCGTGATGTTATTAGCCGTCGATTCTGTGGTCTTGTCACTCTTTTTTGCTCACATAGCAGATTCTGAGACCTCACAACCGCAGCCAACTGATCCGAGATGTAGCTTCCGCCCAGAGATGTTGTTCTGAGTTGATTCTTTCCTGATGTAATCCAACATACATACGCTCAAAGGTGTTATTCTGAGCATTCACTGCAGTCGTAAGCGCCTCCAAGCTCTTAACCATGCTGCCTTCAGTGAGCCCTTTCTGAGAAGTCGCACCTGTCGTTCCAATCCCAGCGGGCAGCCTTGTGGAGGTTTGAACAGCTGGTTCCGCTTTCTTAATTCTCCGATAAGCCAGGGCCAAGCCAGCTCCGATCAGCAAGAACCCTGTTATCATGGTTCCGAATAGGTAGATATCTTCAGCGTCCTCGATTGACAGTCCCGCCAGGCACACGACCCTCCATTTCTGCCCGCTGGGATTGGAACGACAGGTGCGACTTCTCAGAAGCCCAGACTTCTCGTTAAAGGGTGACAAGCAGCCACCAGGAGTGAGCCGGTGCATACCTGGACGCCCATCCCTGGACACAAAGACCCACGAACGCACCGATGTCTGAGGGCATCTGCCACTGGCAGGGGGAGTGGTGGGGGGAGATGGGCCTCCATATCATGGAGGGCCTGAGATGTCCCCAGAGAGGTGGCGTCTGATACCCAACCTGACATATAGACACAGACATACAGGCACACACAGATACAAACATCCATTCCCACCCTCATGCTCTCATATGCAATTACTCAACACTCACCCAACGTGGAGACAGACATAAAGAGACACTGTACACACAATCACACTCCCCAAGCGTACTCTAAGCCCCGGGACAAAGGGCTGGTCCGGACGGGCCTAATCTGAGAAACATGGAAGACGTTATGTACCTTCGTAGCAGACGGAAGGGCCAGCCGGACCATCACTGGGTTCAGGACCTCCTGGATGGCGAAGGGGCCAAGAGACCAAGGGGTCAGTTTCTTTGGGAATGTGTCTGCTGGAGAGCCACACCTGCTGGCCGACCTGATAGTCCGAGGCGGGAGTGCAACGGCGATCTGCCAATGCCTTGTTCCGCTCAGCTGTTCTCAGGAGCGCCGCTCGGGTGGCCCGCCAGACCCAACGACAGCATCTCAGATGCCGCTGGACGGAGGGGACAGCCAGCTCTCCCTCAGAGATGGAGAGGAGGGGGGGGTGGTACCCCAGGCGCGACAACGCATCGGGCTTAGTATTCCTAGAACCGGGCCTGTAAGTAATGGAGAAGTGGAAACGAGTAAAAAATAAGGCTCACCTGGCTTGTCATACGTTGAGGCGCTTGGCCGCCTGGAGATACGCCAGGTTTTTATGGTCCGTCCACACCACGAAAGGCTGCTCAGTGCCCTCCAGCCAATGCCGCCATTCCTTGAGAGCCAACTTGATGGCGAGCAATTCCCGGTCGCCCACATCATAATTTCTCTCAGCTGGCGACAACCTACGGGAGAAGAAGGCACAGGGATGTAGCTTGCCTTCGACCTGTTGGGAGAGAACCGCCCCCATGCCTGAATCGGACGCGTCCACCTCCATGATGAATGGCCGACTGAGATCCACCTGGACGAGGACCAGAGCCGAGGAAAACAGGTGCTTGAGTCGATCAAATGCTTGCTGGGCTGCGGAGGACCACTGGAAGGACAACTTAGGAGAAGTGAGGTTGGTTAGAGGAAGGGCTACCTTGCTGAAATCCCTGATAAAGTGGCAGTAGAAATTGGTGAAGCCCAAGAACCTCTGCAACTCCCTGCAGGTCTTGGGAATGGGCCATTCCACGACAGCTTTGACCTTGGCTGGGTCAGCCCGTAAGCGCCCCTGTTCCGCAATGAAACACAGCAAAACAGTGCGTTTATTTACAGTGAAATAGACAGATAAGCCCGACAATCCACTCCAAAGTGCAATTTCCCAATAGTGCCCGTCCTTTGCTCCCAGTGTGTTCAGTGCGGTAACTCCGTTAGTGTTCAGTGCGGTAACTCAATCAGCTAACAAGGAACCAACAGGAAAGTTTTTCATGTGACGGCAAGAAGCAAAACAGTAGGAAGCAGAAGGTGGGAACCAGAGGAAGGCAACACACATACACACAATAGAGGAGAAAGAGAATGCTAAGAGGAGCGAGACAGACAGAAAATAGTGAGCCACCACAGTGACAACAGAGGGACCATGTCACTAAAATGACCCTAATGACTAAAAATTACCCTACTTTTGTTTTTTGTTTGATGTAGTATTTAAAAACATTAGACACGGATGCTACTCCAGATCTTTTCAAAACTCACATGATATTGACTTATTGGAAAAGATTCTGCATCTATAAGTAAATTTAAAAAAATGTTCAAAATTAGAATTCTTTAACATCTTGCCATGTTTTATTTCTGAGCAACACAAACCTCAAGAAAGCGTTACTTTAGAGATGAAGATGGTTAAAGGGTGATTTATTGAATGCACAAAAGGAAATCTTCCTAAATGAAATCCAAAAATACTGCACAACAAACTAAAGATACCACAAAATAGGACAATTTTTCACTCAGCTTACTTTAATAATTAACCAAAACAATAATATATATAAAAAACTTTGTATCATCTTAAAAAAAAAAGTAAGAAACATTTTATTGTTTAGTTTTAATAACATAATTACAGTCAGCTTTCTCAAATAGTATTTATATAAGAAGTCTTCATTTACACGATCATTTACAAGCTTCCTGGATTTAACACATCTGCCTTCCCTCCAAAACAACTCTAATTTGAACTAATGGAGACTGCTTATTTAGCTGAGCAAAGTAATGCAGTTATTTGCTTTAATTCTTGATGATTTCATCTGAAGGATTGTATTGAAAAAATCCCTACACACAGGAAAACACAAATATATGCAAGCATGTACACACACAGGACATACGATTGATTGTATGTAAGTATAGATGTAGTTTCCGGATCTCAAAAGTGACGCCTAATGGCTTAAAACTTAATTCTTCTAGTTTCAAAAACTAGAATTGAATAGACTTAACTCAACATTTTTTTCACTCTCTGTGTTTATACAGCATTTAACCATTAGTTATCTCCCTGGTATAACTCTGCTAAAGAAGAAATGGCATGTCACTAATTTGGAAGATCATCATTTAGCCTGGAAAAAAACAGACATTTTACTATTCATCACTGATTGAAGAAAATAAGAACAACCCCAGGTTTCTCTTCAGCACTGTAGCCAGGCTGACAAACAGTCAGAGCTCTGATCAACCTATCTCTAATAATCAGCTATGTACCACAGGCCTTCAAGCTGGCTGTAGTTAAACCTTTACTCAAAAAGCCATCTCTAGACCCAGCAGTCTTAGCTAATTATAGGCCAATCTCCAACCTTCCTTTCATATCAAACATCCTTGAAAGAGTAGTTGTCAAACAGCTAACAGATCATCTGCAGAGGAATGGCTTATTTGAAGAGTTTCAGTCAGGTTTCAGAGCTCATCACAGCACAGAAACAGCTTTAGTGAAGGTTACAAATGATCTTCTTATGGCCTCTGACAGTGGACTCATCTCTGTGCTTGTCCTGCTAGACCTCAGTGCAGCGTTCGATACATAATATCCTATTAGAGCGATTAGAACATGCTGTAGGTATTACAGGTACTGTGCTGCAGTGGTTTGTATCATATCTATCTAATAGACTCCAGTTTGTACATGTAAATGGAGAGTCCTCTTCACACACTGAGGTTAATTATGGAGTTCCACAGGGTTCAGTGCTAGGACCAATTCTGTTTACATTATACATGCTTCCCTTAGGCAGCATCATTAGAAGACATAGCATACATTTACACTGCTATGCAGATGACACCCAACTCTATCTGTCCATGAAGCCAGATAACACACACCAATGAGTTAAACTACAGGAATGTCTTAAAGACATAAAGACCTGGATGTCAAGACAGTGAGAAGTTACTTGTTGTTCTTGTAGAAAAGGACATGAATGTTTAAACATAGTGGGGCTAAGGTGGAACAGGTGAACCTATTTAGGTAAATTCATCACATATCTCCACCCTGGTTAAGAAACCTCAGAAATAGTTTCACCTCAATCATTTACAGAAGAGGAGCAAAAGCATCCTAACTAAAATATCCCAAATTTTTATACAATATGCACATCCCAAAAAAAAGGCCCTGTAGCACATAATTAAAACTGCACAGAGTAAGTTTTGATACAAAAAACAAGGTTAACACTAAGACTGTACATGTATATACAAAAAGAAAGAAAGAAAGAAGCAGTTAATTATTCTATTAATTCATAAGTCAGAACAAAGTCAAAGCTTTATGTCTCGCACTGGAAAAATAATAGCAATATTTTATAAATATTTTTTCCTTTTTAATTTGCTCAATATGCTCATCTTAACCAAAAAATAACATTTTAATATGTATTCAAATTGTGTATGACCTGACATGGATTTTGCTGGTGAACTTTTGCTGGTGCTGTGGCCTTGCCTTTGCTATGCTGTCTTTTATGTTTATTTATTTATTGAAATAACTACTTGATTCAAGGTCTAGTTATGGAGAGTAGAAGGCTAAAGATTACCATATTGCCTGAAAAAAGTTAGTGCTGCCTTAGTTCACAAAGCCATGAGTTCATCCCAGCTGCTCCTAAAGCAAAGAGCGCCATCTCTGAATATGTTTTATGTTAAATTGATTTATACCAACATCTAGTATCTGAGTAATGCTGAAAATAAAAAGTGAAGTGTTGACCAGTAGGCGTCCCAGGGCAGCTGTGGCTACAACTGTAGCTGCCTACACCAGTGTGTGAATGTGAAAGTGAATGAATAGTGGAATTGTAAAGCGCTTCGAGGGCCTCGAGAAGCGCTATATAAATGCAATCCATTAGTATTATTATTGCTTGGCCTCCTGAGGGTGCTGGATTTGGGATGAAATCCTCCAAGCATGATAAGGAGCTTCCTTGTCTTGTTGTCAGTGGCTTCTATCTCCTTTGTTGACCAGCTTATTATCCCAGCAGGGTATCTAATGGTGTGATCTTGTTCTTCCAATTTAGCTGACTCCGCAGGACTTGGCTCACACTCTGACTTTGAAGTTTGGCTTTTGGCAATTGGCTTGAAGTTGTCCTCTAGTGTTGCTCATCACATCCACATTGAATCCCCGATGAGGGATCTTAAGGTCCTGAAAAGATTCTCCTTAATTCCATTGCATACTAAATATTCATTGGAGTGCATGTCTTAGTGTGACTGCTTCCATCCACATATTTCCAGGAATTTTGCTCACTCACAAGTTTTGCCCAAGTTTTTTTCTTCATCTGTTTATGTTAATTCACGGCTCTCTTAAGGTCCTGCTGCAACATTTCAATCAGGTTGAGATCTGCATTTGACTGGGCCATAGTAGCATTGATTCTTCTCTGTTTTTTTAACCATTCTGTAGTGGATTTGCTGCTGTGATTTGGCTAATTTTCCTGTTTCATGAGCCAATCTGGGCCAAGCTTTAGCTGTTGGAAAGATAGTCTCACATTTGACTCTAGAATACTTCAGTACACAGAAAGACCACATTTGACTCAGTGACTTCAAAGTGCTGAGGTCCTGTGGCTAAAATCAAGCTCAAATCATCACCCTTCCACCACTGTGCTCAATTGTTGGTATGAAGTGTTTGTGCTAATATCCTCTGTTCAGTTTGCTCCAAAGGTGGCACTTTTCAGCTTTGCAAACCTAAGCAATTCCACCATTACCTTCTTTATAGTGTGGGTGGATAAAACCATCCGCGACGCTCTGAGATCCCACACCGCTGCCTACAACACGGGACTCATGACGGGGGACATGGACCCGTACAAAGCTGCGTCATATAACGTGCGGAAGGCGGTGAAAGAGGCGAAGCAGCGCTACGGGAGGAAACTAGAGTCACAACTCCGACAGAGTGACTCTAGGAGCCTGCCATCTCTCATCTCCTCCACACATCACTTACTCACTTGGACACTAGAAGGGGGAATTATGTTAAAATGCTCTTCATAGACTACAGCTCTGCATTTAATACCATAATTCCCTCCACACTCACCACCAAGCTGGAGCACCTGGGACTCAGCTCATCTATGTGTCAGTAGATCTCCAACTTCCTAACAGGCAGACCACAGGCAGTAAGGATGGGCGGACATGTCTCAGCCTCCACCACTCTCAGCACTGGAGCCCCCCAGGGGTGTGTTCTGAGCCCCCTGCTGTACTCTTTGTACACATATGACTGTGTGGCCACTACCAGCTCCACCACCATCATCAAGTTTGCTGACGACACCGTCGTGGTGGGCCTGATCTCTGACAACAACGAGGCGGCCTACCTGAAGGAGATTAGGAATCTGGAGAACTGGTGCCAGAGGAACAGCCTCCTTCTAAACATCAGTAAGACAAAGGAGCTGATAGTGGACTTCAGCACTAAGCAGGAGAGGAACTACCGGACCCCTGTCATCAACGAGTGCCCAGTGGAGAGAGTGGACAGCTTCAAATATCTCGGAGTTCACATCACGCAGGACCTGTCATGGTCCTGTCACATCAACACCGTGGTGAAAAAGGCTCGACAGCGTTTCTACCACCTCAGACACTTGAGAGACTTCCGACTGCCCTCCAAGGTGCTCAGGAACTTTTACTCCTGCACCATAGAGAGCATCCTGACGGGAAACATCTCAACCTGGTTCGGGAACAGCACCATGCAGGACAGACGAGCTCTACAGAGGGTTGTGCGGTCAGCTGAGCGCACCATCCGCTCCGAGCTCCCTGACCTGCACTCAATCTACAGCAGGCGGTGCTGGACCAAGGCCAGGAAGATCGTGAAGGACCTCAGCCATCCCAACAACGGACTGTTCTCTCTGTTGAGGTCAGGAAAGCGATTCCGCTCCCTGAAGACCAACACAGAGAGACTGAGGAGGAGCTTCTTCCCGCAGGCGATACGGTCTCTCAATCACACCACTACACAGTACTGACCCACACATATGGTTCTTACACACACACTGGACATTCTGGACTTTGTTTACACTAGTGGCCACTGCACAACTACACTGTGTGGTCATCTAATCGAATCCCTTTATCACAAGTCACTAATAATATCACAAATAAATCACTTTAAGCATATTTGCACTGCACAAGACACTTAAATATGTGGATTGTGGATTGAAGGTAGATGACTGAATACTTTTGGAAATATAATGTAAGTCATCATAAATTCATCATGACATCAATAAGGTTAAACAGAGTGGTTCAGGTCCTATTTATCACTTTGATGACCCTGTATCTTCCTCAGTCCCTCTCTCATGTAGACTGACAGAAGTTTCGTCTTTCATCTTTATTTTCTCACTCTGGGGAGGCCTAGCCAACCATTTTTATGCAGACAACAACCCAAATTTACATGTACTAAAAAGAATTAATGTCAGCTCCCTTAAACCACTGTTGGAGTGTCTAAAGACTAAGACTGTGTATTCAGGTCCAGTGGTGTCTGTGTCAATCCTCTATTTGACCTGGCTCCTACTGTTAAACCCACAGTAACTCACATTTGTGACTGTGATTTTATGCTAGATAAGCAGATACATTCTGTAATTAAGTAAGCGTCTCTTTGCGTCTGGAATACTGGAATGCACTTTATGTTGGCCTTAGCAACTATTTCCTTGCTCGCATGCAATTAGTCCAAAATACTACTGCTGGCCTTTTAAATGGTGCTTGCAAACATGAGCACATTGCCTCTCCTAGCCTCCTCCTTGTTTCAGGATCCCTTTTAAGATTTTATTATTTATTTTAAAATCTCTTAATGGATGAGTACCACGCTATATATCTTCCTGACTCCATACGATCCACGGACCAGCTGTTCCTGGCAGTCCCAAAACCTTAACTAAAAAGCAGAGACAGTTGATCTTTTTTAGCTATAGCCCCTAAACGTTGGAGTTACCTTCCTCCCCATGTTAAGACAGCCCCCTTGTGGCCTATTTTTAAAGCACATCTTAGGAGCGAGTGGTGTGATCTTACCTTGTATTTATTATTGTTTGTGTTGCTTTGCCTTGTGTTCTTTTGGTGATTTGTACAGTATTTTGTCCACTGTTGTTTTTAAAAAGTGGTTTAGAATTCTATTGTACTGGTCATGACCCATAAATCAGCCCCAAATACTTTACAGTTCAAATTAATTGCATGTTTTCCTAACTCGCTTTTGTATAACCTAGCCAAGAATAGCTCAAATTACAGTTGTTCCTGCTGCAGATACTGGTGTGTTTACATGTTTAGTGTATTTATATTTTTGACAGTCTCACACTCACCACAGACATCAGTGTTTCGGAGTGTGTAGACTCAGTTCACAGCAATTAGCCAAATAAAATGAAACATGGAGCTAATTAAAACTATTACTTAGATCTAAAGATAACCCACATAGCAGACAGGTCTGACCCGAACCTGGTGTCAAGCCGGCACTGCTGGCTGACTTCTGGCATGGGTAAGTGATATGTCATCCAGATATGGGCCAGGCCTGGCATAGATGGCACTGTTTATGTGATGGCATGCCACATCTGGCCTGATTGTGGTTGGTTGATGTGGCCCAGGCTCATAGCATTCTGACTGACAGGTGTCATGGCAGGGTGTATGTCACCCAGATGTGGGCCAGGTCTGGCAATCATGGCACTATTTATTTTCCTATTTTAGTAAGAAGACCCAAATGCCATGTTGCAATACTATACTGCTATGGTAGCCAATGTTTCAAATGCAGGTTTGACAGGTTTGTGAGTGTACACTTTATCCAAAACCTAGTGAGGGTTTACTCAACGTTGCCAGTGGGTGGCTGTAGCTCAGGAGGTAGAGCAGGTCACCGACTGATTGGATGGTTAGTGGTTCGATCCCTGGCTCCTCCAGTCTGCATGTCAAGAGTCTGAATGTGTATGAATGTAGTCGTGAAGCACTCAGTTTAGAGAAAGTGTGTGTTTGGGTGACTGTGGCATGTTGTATAGAGTACTTTGAGTAATCTGTGAGAGTAGAAAAGTGCTATATAAGAATCGGTCCATTCACTGTCTGAACAGAGTTTCGTCATGTTGCTTTTGCACTATTATGTTCTGGCACATGTTGTTATTACTTGTTGTTACTGGCTTGATTAAGGTACACATTAGGCTGACATCTGGGGCCAGAGCTGAAACTGTTCTGGGCCAGCACAGGGCCAGCAGTGTGTCTGCAACTGGCCTTGTGCTGGCCCATGTGTGGGTCACCACTGGCAAACCAGATGTGGGCCACCAAAGGGCCGTCATTCTTCGCGATATTTGGGCCATGTGTAAGCACATTGTGTGGGCCAGATCCAGGCCATACCAATTTTGCTATGTGGGAAGCTGTAGAAGCCAAATGCATGATTAGGTGAGATCTGGCAGGCAGTTGCAGTGGTGGTATGCATACTAAGAAAACAAATAGCCATGATGGGGTGTTGCTACTCAACTGCCTACTGCCTTCCCACGGTGCTCATTTTTCTCTTTATTACTATGATCAGCCAAACACATCATTAAACAGCACTAAGAGTGAATGGATAATTTCCTAATGCTATTATTGGTACAGACTACTTGTCTTTTTTTAAAGATTTTAAACTATATTTTAAAGTTTTAAAATACTTAATTTTCCAGCTGGAGAAAGCAGTAGGGGATTTTCCTAAACATAAATAAAGTATTTCTTGTGTTATAGTCTAATTATTTTCTCCGTCTTTCTTTCTCTGTCTTTATGCCCCGCCCACCTTCTTCCCTTCTTCAGCAATTTGGAAAGATTTTAGACGTGGAGATTATTTTTAATGAACGAGGCTCCAAGGTAAGTGCAATGTAATAAAACGTTCATGAACACACCTCAAACAAACATAAAATGTTCCTGCTGATTGTATTTGTCCCATTTCCTGCGTTTCTCTTGCAGTCCTTCACTTCTCTCATTGTCATCACAGCTCATTCCTGCTGCCTAACAGTAATTACTGTCCTATCAGCGACATGTTCCTCCGGGCGGCTTCGGCACTCTACTTACCTGCCGTACATTTTGACAAACAATGAATCTTTGCTATTTTTTAAGATGACAGTAGGATTCTAGTATTCTTCGTGTCATGGCAGAACTGGACTGGTAATCTTATATACTGCGCATTTGCCCAGTGTGCTGACGCATTTGTTAGCCGATGGGTTAATATGATTTTTTATTCTTTTCTCGATTTAATTGTACAGACTACAGACCACTCGCTGCACACTGGCCCTAGAAGCACTGAAAGCAACCTATCAGTCCATATGTATTCCTAACACTGGATTGTCCAACCCAACCTCCTCCCATACTTCCCCTGTGTGCTCGTGCACCTTGTTGAACAGAATTTAATGTACCAGCACCAGTTGTGGAGAAGTACAGGATCGACAGCAGTCCCAATAAGCGAGTGAGGAAGAGACCACTTGAAGCAATTTTTATTCTTAACCTGTTTGACTTGCTGCTAATCACAAACAAGCACAAGCATGGGTTTTGGACTTTTAACTGTATTTTCAAGTTTTACAGCTTTTCCTACTGATAAAAACCTCCCATGACCATTCATACTATACACAGTAATTAAGTAATAAACAATTAAGTTGTTGGAACCCAATGCCACCGATAGCGAGGCGAGAGGGAGTACATGTGGTTTAACAGGATGAACTGTTATTCCAATATAGACGTGTGATATCCACAGAAGCATCAGAATCTCAGCTAAAAGCCCACAAAACCATGTCAACAACCACCAAACAGCTAAAACAGCAAATGATTAAAGAGGTAAACAGATTCCGCAAGAAGATGTAAACACAAAGCGCGGCAAAACACATATGGACATGCAGTCAGGTGCTGACATTTTACTGATTGTAACTGCAGGTTTCACTGAACCAGCAGCAAAGAAGATCAAAACTACACTTCATGTTTGAGTAACATTGTAATGAATTCATTCTTACTTTTGCTTTCTTCCTTTCCCCTCAATAAATTCCTGCACAGCTCTCTATCTCTCAGTTTAATTCCCGCCACAAATCTTTATTTTCTGCATTATTTGCTTGCTTAATACACACCAATCCACTGCTGTGTGCAGTGTTGGCAGTCGCTCTTTTTGTCCCCCAGAAATTACATCTGACAAGAAACACTCATTTCTGCTATTAAACACCAAAGAAATTTCAACTTTTGCAAATTATGCCAAATTAAAAAACACTTACCTCTGTCCTTAATAAAAACTCTGTAACTTTGTGCAAAAACAGAAAAGTTTCTGTTGAAATGTCTCTTTCTTTTTACAACTACAAAAAAATAAAAACAAAAACAAAAAACTGGATAGTTCCGCGTAATGAGCTACCAAAGCTTTTTCTGTAATTTTACACATTTATTTTGTACAGTTAAAGTTCAAAGAGTCATGCTGAAGATTTCCTTCTTTGTCATAGCAAATTTTTCTTCATCATGTAGAAAAACTGTTAAATATGTGTCTTTTTTTGCACTGACAGAAAGAGATCAAAGTGGGCTAAATGTGACTCGCAATGAGTTTGACACCCCTGGTCTAAACCTAAAGGTGGAGCTTCAGGTTCACTTCAGTTTTATTTATATTGCACTTTTTGACAGCAAAAGTTTTCTCAAGGTGCTTTTGATTACAAGAGAAAGATCCTACACTATTGGAGAGAGAATCTCAATTATCATTTGACCACCTATGAGCAAGTACAATTTCAAGTACCATTGATCGGTTGTAGCCAGACTGACACAAAAATCGGAGCTCTGTTGAGCCAAGCATTCCTTTAATGTGCTGGTATGGTACAAGGTGTTCCCAGGCCAGCCGAGAGATATAATCTGTCCGGCATGTCCTGGGTCTGCCCCGGGGCCTCCTCCCAGTGAGACTTGCCCTGAACACCTTACGCAAGAGGTGCCCAGGAGGCATCCCTGTCACATGCCTGAACCACCTCAACTGCTCCTTTCAATGTGGATGCGCAGCGGCTCTACTCTGAGCCCCTTCCGCATGGCCGAACTCCTCGCCCTATCTCCAATGGAGAGGCCAGCCACCCTTCAGAGGAAGCTCATTTCCACCGCTTGTATCTGTGATCTTGTTCTTTCCACCATTCAATTCAATTCGATTTTATTTATATAGCGCCAAATCCCAACAAAAGTTGCCTCAAGGCGCTTTATATACATTACCCTCAGCTCGTAAATTGAGAGCTTCACTTTTACACTCAGCTCTCTCTACAACACGACGGACATCATTGCAGCCACAGCACCAATCTGTCTATCAATCTCCTGCTCTCCTGTTACTTGTGAACAAGACCCCAAGATCCTTAAACTCCTCCACTTGGAGCAGGAACTTGTCCCTGACCTGAAGTGGGCACTCCACCCTTTTCCAGCTGAGGACCATGGCCTCAGATTTGGAGGTGCTGATTCTCATTCCTACTGCTTCACAGTCGGCTGTGAATGGCCATCGCCTGATCAAGCCAACAGAACCATATCGTCTGCAAAAAGCAGAGATGAGATTCTGAAACCACCCAAGTGGAAGCCTTTCTAGGCTACACCTAGAAATTCTGTCCATAAAAATTATGAACAGAATTGGTGACAAAGGGCAGCCCTGGAAGAGTTCATCACCCACTGGAAATGACTCTGATTTATTGCCGGCTATGTGGACTAAGCTCTTGCAAAGGTTGTATAAGGATTGAATGGCCCATAACAATGGGACAGACACCCCATACCGTCAAAGCTCCTCCTACAGGACACCCCGAGGGGTATGGCTGAATGCATTTTGAAAGTCCACAAAACACATATAGACTGGTTGGGCAAACTTCCATGCACCCTCAAGTGTCCTTGAGAGGATAAAGAGCTCTTCCAGTATTACATGACAAGGACAAAAACCGCATTGTTCTTCCTGTATCCAAGGTTCGATTAACGGACGGACACTCCTTCCCTGCATCCTGGCATAGACTTTCCCAGGGAGGCTGAGGAGTGTGATCCCCCTGTAGTTGGCACACACCCAGAGGTTCCACCCCTGATCTCCACTCAACATTGTAGAGGCACGTCAATTAAAACAGCCGTACAACATCCAGGGCCTTCAGGAATTTAGGTCAAACCTCATCCACCCCAGGGGCTCTGCCACCAAGGGGTTGTGTAACCGCCTCAGTGACCTCACCCCAAGAGACAGACGACTTGTCCTTCTTGTCCCCAGACTCTATAGTGCTTTCCCCTCTTGAGTTGCCTGACAGTTTGTCAGAATCTCTTTGAGGCAGCCTTTTACATGGCCTCTCCAAACTCCTCCCACACACGAGTTTTTGCTTCAGATACTGCCCAAGCAGCGCTCCGCTTGGCCTGTCAGTACCTATCAGCTGCCTCCAAAGTCCCACAGGCTAACCAAGCCCAATAGGACTCCTTCTTCAGTCTGGTGGCTCTCTTCACCTCTGGTGTCCACCATTTGGCTCAGTAGTTATCACCACGACAGGCACTGACTCACTCCTCACACCTCACTATACGTTTAGGCACACCAGGTCTGTTCAGCATCTTCCTCTGCCACCTGATCCAACTCCCCACCAGGTGGTGATCAGTTGACAGCTCAGCCCCTCTCTTTACCCGAGTGTCCAAAACATATGGCCCCAGATCTGATGATACAATTACAAAACTGACCATTAACCTGCGGCCTAGAGCAGCGGTCCCCAACCTTTTTTGCGCCACGGACCGGTTTATGCCCGACAATATTTTCACGGACCGGCCTTTAAGGTGTCGCAGATAAATACAACAAAATAAAACTAGTAACGGTACCGAAAAAAATAAGATTTATTCATAACACACGTAAAAAGACCCAGGAAAACCGAGTTAACGATAAAAACGATAACAAAATAACGCTGAAAACCGATAAAAACCCTGAAAACCAAACATTTCACACCTGAGCCTCAACTCTCGCGGCCCGGTACCAAATGACTCACAGACCGGTACCGGTCCGAGGCCCGGGGGTTGGGGACCGCTGGCCTAGAGTGTCCTGTTGCCACATGTAACCCTCATGCTCAAACATGGTGTTTGTGATGGACAAACTGTGGTTTGCGCAGAAGTAACAAAACACCGCTCAGGTTCAGATCTGGCAGGCCGATTCTCCCAGTCATGTCCCTCCAGGACTCACTGTTATTGCCCACATCAGCTTTGAACTCTCACAGTGGGACAACAGACTCCTCATGTGGAGCCTCCAGCACCCTGCCGAGGGACTCCAAGAAGGACGGGTACTCTGAACCATCATTCGCTGATAAGCACAGACGACCGTCATAACCCGTTCCCCAACCCAAAGGCGCAGAGAAATAACCCTCTCTTCCACCAGGAAGATTTGAATTGCTCTTTTCTTCTTCACAAACAAAATTTAAATGTTTCTGAGTTAACTTCACTAATTAGTTCCTCTAATCCATCAACATGTCTTTTAGACCCCAATCCTGCCAGATTGCTCAAAGAAGTCCTGAGCATTGAAACCTTTACTCAAAAAGCATCTCTAGACCCAGCAGTCGTAGCTAATTATAGGCCAATCTCCAACCTTCCTTTCATATCAAACATCCTTGAAAGAGTAGTTGTCAAACAGCTAACAGATCATCTGCAGAGGAATGGTTTATTTGAAGAGTTTCAGTCAGGTTTCAGAGCTCATCACAGCACAGAAACAGCTTTAGTGAAGGTTACAAATGATCTTCTTATGGCTTCTGACAGTGGACTCATCTCTGTGCTTGTCCTGCTAGACCTCAGTGCAGCGTTCGATACTGTTGTCTATATTTTATTTCTGCAATTATAGCACACTGTAGGTATTACAGGTACTGTGTCGTGGTGGTTTGAATTATATCTGTCTAATAGACATCAGTTGATCCAAAATGTTACAGAAAGAATATTGACAGCATATTTCTCCTACACTGACGTATCTTCATTGGCTCACTTATAAATCCAGAATTGAATTTAAAATTCTTCTCATCGCATTGACCTCATAATAACATATCACCCCAACAGAGCACTTCGCTTCAGACTGTGGTCATATTTGTGGTTCCAGGAGTGTTTAAAAGTAGAACGGGAGGCAGAGCCTTCAGTTTTCAGTGTCACAGTACTGTGTCTGTGACCCAGTGTTGTGTTTTTGATTAATTTATATTCTTTGATTTAGTGTTATTCATGGGTTTGGTTCTTATTGTTCTTCGTGTATGTTAGTTTCTAGTCTTTAGCTTTCTGTTACTATGCCTTTCCATGTTGCACGTTTTATGTCCCGTCACGCTTGTCTCCATGTGTCCCCAGTCTGTCATGTCTCCATGTCTCAGTGTCACGTCTGCGTCTTTATGCTGTCTTGTGTTTCCTGGTTTACTTTGACAGTCTGGCTCCATACTCACTGTTTTCACTTTTGCTTCCCCTCCTTCTCATTATGTGTGATTACCAGCTGTGCTCTTCTCCTGTGTCTCATTCCCTCATTACTCCCTTGTGTATTTAAGCCCTGTGTTTTCCTCTGCCCGTTGTCGCATCATTACCTCACATTGCTGCATGTTTCTCCGTGCTCCTGGTTTCCATTGTTGTTTCTCGTCAACTCCTAATCTCTAGTTTCTTTGTTTCTAGTTTTCTAGTTTCCTGGGTTCTTGGTTTCCTAGTTTCTAGGTGTTATGCTTTGTTTCTTGTAGTTAGTATTTGAGTTTTTCACAGCGCAATAAAGCTGCCTCCTTTAGTTCATCCCCACGTGTCTCGAGTCCTGCATTTGGGTCCTACATCCTGCCTGCCACAAGACTAAGCATGACATTGAGACCCCTGTCCTGTGATAACAGCTCGCACTTTGGATTCAGAAGACAGACATCTTCTCTACTTTTACGATTGGGTTTAAATCTTTCATTTTTGATAAAACTTTAGGTTAGGCCTGGATTAGGTGACCTTGAACCCTCCTTTAGTTACACTGCAATAGGGCTATGCTGTTAGGGGCATCCTATGATGCACTGTTTCTTTTTGATTCATCATTTTACTCACTATGTGCTTACACATCACTCTGAATGTAATCATTAGTTATTATTAATCTCTGGCTCTTTTCCACACCATGTTTTGGTTCTGTCTTTCTCCCCTCACATCCAAGCAGTCGTGCCAGATGGCCGCCCCTCCCTGACTCTGGTTCTGCTGGAGGTTTCTTCCTGTGCAAAGGGAGTTTTTCCTTCTCACTGCCGCCAAAGCTCTTGCTCATGGGGGGTCGTATGATTGTTGGGGTTTTCTCTGTTTTATCTCTATTTGTGGACACCTCAAGACAATGGTTGTGGTGATTTAACACTATATAAATAAAACTGAAATGAAGTGAACAGAACTATGCGCATGTACGCGTGTACACACAAACACACAACAACACACGTGTATATATAATGACATGAACATCTAAGTCCTGTGTTTCCACCTTTCTTCAGTGTGACTCCAGCTATTTCCCATATTTGTGTGATCAGCGTGACATCTCTCTGGCTTTTCTGCGTGATTCAGACCTGAAGCTCTCTCATCTGTCCTTTATGTCTTTTTCTTCTCTCTATCTTCCCCTGTTTGTTTCATCATCTTACTTCTGGACGTCCTTCTTTTGTTGCTTGATTTTTCAACCCCACCTCCTGGCCACTGCAGGGTTTTGGGTTTGTAACATTTGAAACCAGTGCAGATGCTGACCATGCACGGGAGAAACTAAATGGTACAATCGTAGAGGGACGAAAAATAGAGGTGCTTCCTGTCTCCCTTTACTCCTTTCCCCCTCTTCTGCTGTTCCCCTTCTCCTCCCCTTGAATCTCTTTCCCTTTTTCGCTTGCCTAATATTTCCTGACATACTCCCCACTTTCCTCACTTACTCCACCCCTTTCTTCTTTTCTTTCATCATTTCCTCCACCTCTCTCCCTGCCTGCTGCACCTTGAACGCTGCATGCTGAACCTGATCCGTAAGTGTGCGTGTGTGAGAAAGACACCGATTCAGCACTGTGGTAGTGTTTTTGATACATTTTGCCTCCTCTCACGTATACTTGTGCCTGTGCCATGTGCATGAGATTTTTCTTTGTTTTCTTTGTTTTATGTGTTTGTGTTTTATTTAAATTAGAAATATGTATTTTACAGTATTTTCCCACTGCTAGTCCTTTGCTCCTTGTTAAAACTATTCTCCGGTAGTTCCTTATCCTTGGCACCTCAAGTTTAAGTTTCACAGTCTTTCCACGCTTCATAATTTTCAGTTTTAAAATATTTAAGACTAATGTCTAAACGGGAAGTTCTTCTACTTTGAAAATACTGACTTGGAAAATCTGTCAGTTTACATCCAGTTTGTCGCAAATACTTGTAACTGATATTCGGGCAGTTGCATGACGGGTGTACTCTGCTGAGGGCAAGTTCAACTTGTTATGCTCTTAGATAGAAATGGGACCAGGTAAAAATAAATCACAGATGATATTCAGGCTTTAATCTTGTTGCCCGGACTAGAAGTTGCTGAACTAGAAGATACATAATGAAACAGCTAACAACCACAGATTACTGTAATGTGTATAATGCCAGCACTGAGTCATAAACATCCGTTTTCCTCTTCAGAATCAGTTTTCAGGGCTGAACATACTCCAGCATTACAGGTTTTGTTGTGTGGAGCAGCCTAATGCTGTTGAGACAGTCAGATGTATGTGATCAGTTGACAGGTTAGTGGGGATAGAACAGGGGACTAATTTCCGTATTCATAAGTGTGCTCTTGATTAACGCGAGTTATATCCTTCTAAAGGAATATAAGTCAGATGTTGTATAGTATTACAAAGCAGTGGAATTAGCAGCATGCATATCAGAGAAACAGGAACACTAACATTATTATGGAAACTGCATTTTGAAACATAAATAACCCCAAAATATTTTAAGATATGACATTGAAACAACAATTTGTTTTATAAATTTTTCTCCCTGTTGTATTTTTTCTTTTTCTTTATCTGATGTTGAATGTTATGATTGATTCTTTCAATTAGACTGAGTGCATGTACCCTCACTTGTTGAATTGACAAAATACCAGCATTGCATGGAGAGTGGTTATATTAGCAGTTATTAATTGTAAGCTCAGTTTTTGCTTTTTTGTGTATGTTTAATTTTGTGTATCTTACACTGTCGTATTATAAAACCTTCTTTTTGTCTGCTGACAGGTGAACAATGCCACCGCCAGAGTAATGACCAACAAAAAGATGGCAAACCCTTACACAAATGGTAAAGTTTCCATTCATGTTTTTACCACTCTCATGTCTTCTTCTCCTTATCATGAGTTCTCTGTATTTTCTTCACTGTTTTTAACAAGAACCTTTTTGAGCTGTTTAAGAGGAGACGTAAACAATTAGCCTTTCATAGACTAAGCTTGAGTGGAATGAAGGTTAAAAGATACAAATAGGCACCAGATTGTGCCTTAATGCCAAACCGATTAACATTTGATTAATGAAACCAATATTTATCAAGAGGCATTACATTTTGCATTAAACATCACACAAATAGCAAACTGAAATCTAAGGCACGTATGGACGGTAAAAAGGTAAAAGAAAAGAGCAGCAAAGAGAAAGGGCCATCAGAGCTGAGAGGAGGGATTTCAAGTAGATGGAGAATGTGGTACACAGCATGATGCTGTGATAGATGACACAGTGAATGGATAAAGGAATAGAGCCAATAAAAAGAGCCAGGACTCATTCGTAAACAGGGAGAGAAGGGCCTTTAGAGTACATGCTTCTCTCCTCCATCACTTACACACACTTTTGTGATGATGGAAGGAGAAAGCACTGAAAAGAAAGCAGATAATGTGAGGGGGGAGTGGTCAGACGTGTTAGTACCTCTACAGATACACCACACCGCTGTCCTATTAGTGCAGAGCCATAGAAAATGAGCCCTGACATCACACATCTTTATTGGTAGTCTCTTCAGTCTGTCACCTCAAAGTCTTTTGCTATCAAGCCCACTTCACATTGCCATTTACCATCAATATGGTAAAAACGGGAAGCTGCTGAGGCATTCCAAAGCCAGCGAGAGTTATGGTAGTCCCAGTAGGACATGGCACTTAGGAGGTGCCAAGGAAGATCGTCTGGTCAGATCCCCAAACAGCTGTACTGTTTAAGTCCCTCCAAAATGACTGAACTCATCACACTCTTACTAAGAAAGAGCTCAGCCACTCTGCAGAGAAAATTAATTTTCTCCACTTTAATCTGAAATCTAATTTTTTTGGCCACTTTCCAAAGCTGTCATGGTCCGTGGATCACTGACTCAGATTTTTGAGTTTTTGGGATGTTTTAGGGTTTTTTCTAATTTGTTTTTGTAGTGCTCCTGTTCTATTGGTTCGTTTTATGTTTGAGCTCCACAGTCTTCAGTTCATGGTCTTTATTCCTGGTGCCTCTCAGTTGTATTATCCATTTACCTGCTGTGTATACAGTATGTTGTCTAAGTCTTCCTTTGCTCTCCCTCTTGTATCCCTGTGTCCTCCAAGTTTTCCCTCAGAGTTTCCACGTTTTTCTAGTTCCAAGTTCCAAGTTTCTTCCTTTTCTGAGTATTTGTATTTTGTATTTCTTTTAGAGTTTCTAAATAACAATAAAGCTGTCTCTTTAAGTTAGTCTGTTGTCATGGAGTCCTGCAATTGGGTCCTACAGTGCCTGCCACACAGCTGAACAGCTTGTAGTCATTGTTGGCAGTTGGAATGTAGCTTGACCAGTAAATCAGCAGCTTCACTTTCATGCTCAGCTTTCTCTTCACCACTGCAGACCAATGCAGTGGCTTCAGGTGTGGCCACAATCAGTCTGTCATTCTCCCGCTCCCCTTTCCCCTCACTCATGAAAGAAATGCAAAATACTTAAACTCCACTTGGGGTATCGGCTCCTCTCTGGCCTGGAGTGATGCCTCCGCTCAGACACTCAGCTATGAAGCACTCAGGTGTGAGAGCAGAGAGGCCTCCACCTGGAGAAGGCAACAGAACCTCAGTCCTGGCAGAGTGTTCGCAGAAAGGATTTAACTTATTGCTTGCAATCCGAACGAAGCTCTCACTGTGGTTGGAAAAAGACTGAATAGTTCATATCAGCGGAGCAAAAAATGGTAAATAGACTGCTTCTTAAATAGTGCTTTTCTAGTCTGCATTAGCACTCAAAGCACTTTATACAACTTGCTTCATTCACCGAAGCACTTTTTATTTCTATGGAAGTGCATTCTAGCTAAAAGTCACACTCCAGTGCAGCGGTCCCCAACCCCCGGGCCTCGGACCGGTACCGGTCCGTGAGTCGTTTGGTACCGGGCCGTGAGAGTTGAGGCTCAGGTGTGAAATGTATAGTTTTCAGGGTTTTTATCAGTTTTCAGCGTTATTTTGTTATTGTTTTTATCGTTAACTCGGTTTTCCTGGGTCTTTTCACGTGTGTTATGAATAAATCTTATTTTTTTCGGTACCGGGCATAAACCGGTCCGTGGCGCAAAAAAAGGTTGGGGACCGCTGCTCCAGTGGATACAAAGAACACCTTGAGGTTAGTACCAGGGATTGAACCACCAACTTTCCACCTAACAGACAACCTGCTTTACCCCCTGTGCTGCAGCCAGGTTCATTCTGTGCAGTACTGCTGTTCACATGTTTGACCTCATCACCATCCCAGGACTGCCCACTAATCACTGCCGCCAGACAATCTTATTTGTCTTTGGTAAACAAAAGGCTAGGACACACACATAAACATACGCATCACCACCACACAAGACGAGTGCAATATTTCAGAGCAACACATTTGTATAAACGTTGCACTTCTGCATAGTTGGTTTGTTTAGATTTGTTTTTATTGTCAGCAATTATTTGTTTTTTATTGTTTTTTATTCTAAATGCTGCGACCAGAGAGTTGCTTCTAATTTTGTTGAACATCCGATGTTTAATGACAATTAAAGGGTTGTGATTCTGTTTCTAATTAATGATGCATTTGCACTTACAAAAGATAAGAGCAAAGTGATTCAAAGGAAAAGGTTTGTTATATAGCCCCAGAGAGGTGCAGCTTCATGCAGCAATGCTAACGTTTATCCTGTGTGTGCGGTTTTTCTTGCATGTGTGTCTCCTGTGCAGGCTGGAAGCTGAATCCAATGGTTGGAGCCGTATATGGTCCTGAATTTTATGCAGGTAAAAGAAAAAAAATCATACAGAGATCAAGCATATATAGCACCAGCCACCCTTTTTTAATGTACTTCCTTATGTGTTTTTTTAATGAATGCTATATGTGACCATCTGCCTTGTCTGCTAAATCCAATCTAAAGAGAATACAAAGTTTTGTTTCCATATATGCATGCCTAGCTGCATTCACTTAGTGTTGGTTTGGGTGTGTTTTGTATCTTGCATGTGCAATCTGGTGTGTGTATGTGTGCACCTGTGTTTCACTCTTCCTTTAAGTTTTGGCTAAGATATATATAAACCAGGGTTGGCTAGCAGCGTGTTGTTTTTGATTCAGATACACAACCGGTCAAACGTTTTAGAACACCCCAGTTTTTCCATTTATGGTATAAAGGTAGTGATGTGGTTTCTGCAAAGAAAGTCAAAGTGTCAGTGAGTACAGTTCCCTTCACCATCAAGCGCACTGAGGTCTGCAGACCCAAAGACACGACTGAATCAGAGGACAAGTTTCTGAGAGTTAACAGCTTGTGTGATGGCGGCTCACGGGACAACAGCTTCAAGGACAGCTGAGCAAGTCTCAGTTTCAGCTGTGAAGAGAAAACTTCAGGTTTGACAGGACGAGCTGCACCAAGAAAGCCATTGCTAAAACGTCAGAATAAGACAAAGAGGCTTGTCTGGGCCAGGAAACACCACCACTGGACTACTGAAGACTGGAAGAAGGTTTTATGGATCTCCAAAAGTTGATTCTGTTCATCTGGACGTAGCGTTTTGTGGGAGAAACGTTTCGTCACTCATCCAGGTGACGTCTTCAGTCTCAGCTGACTGCAGGTTTCAATCTTATAAACAGTGCATTTGCATAATGACTGAAACCAGCCCACTGAAGGAACAATGGGCTGGGAGGTCAGTTCCTTAATCTTAATTATGCAAATTCTCATGACCATTGATCAACAACCACTGATCAATGGCCATGAGTCCCATTCACAGAGAGTTGGGGAATGGCTGCAATCACAGCATGTAAGATGGTGACAGTTGTACCCTTAGGCCCCCTCCTCCATTCAGAGATGGTCTTTCCCTTTTCACATAAATGGCCTCCTTGACTCCGCCCTCAAACCAGCGTTCCTCCCTGTCCAGGATGTGGACATCCTCATCACTGAATGAGTGTCCACTGGCCTGTAGGTGTAAACAGACTGCAGAGTCCTGGCCTGACGAGGTGGCTCTGCTGTGTTGTGCCATCCTCTTAGTCAGAGGTTGTTTGGTTTCCCCGATGTATAAATCCTGGTACTTAACAGCGTACACTATGTTACTCTGTTTGTGTCGGGGGACCTGATCCCTGGGGTGGACCAATGTTTGGGGTTTAAAAGCCACAGAGACCTGGTGTTTAGAAAAAATGCGTCTCAACTGCTCCGATACTCCTGACACGTACGGGATCACTACAGGTTTTCGCTTAGGCAGCGGTTAGACCATCTCTGAATCGAGGAGGGGGCCTAAGGGTACATCTTTCGCCATCTTACAATGCTGTGATTGCAGCCATTCCCCAGCTCTCTGTGAATGGGACTCATGGACATTGATCAGTGGTCTTTGATCAATGGTCTTTGATCATTGGGTTTTGATCACTGGTTGTTGATCAATGGTCATGAGAATTTGCATAATTAAGATTAAGGAACTGACCTCCCAGCCCATTGTTCCTTCAGTGGGCTGGTTTCAGTCATTATGCAAATGTACTGTTTATAGGATTGAAACCTGCAGTCAGCTGAGACTGAAGACGTCACTTGGATGAGTGACGAAACGTTTCTACCACAAAACGCTACGTCCAGATGAACAGAATCAACTTTTGGAGATTTACTTTCCTGGATGATTGAGATGCATCAAGAAGGTTTTATGGACTGATGAATCAAAATTTGAAATCTTTGGTACATCACACAGGATCTTTGTACGCCGTCGTGTAGGTGAAAGGATGGTTCCACAGTGCGTGTCTGAATTTTGGCATCAATTCTTCAAAACAATTTCAGATATATAAGGTATAAATTTAACTCCGACTCCACATATTGCAATTTTTGGCAAACCACCAAATAACCTTCGTATCACAGCTATCCAAAATAACCTTATTGCCTTTGCTTCTCTTATTGCCCTTAAAGAATTTGTTGTGTAAATCATCTCAGCCACCATTAATCAAAGTCTGGTTACATGACATCCTAGGACTTCAAAAACTGGAGAAGATAAAATTCTCCCTCAGAGGCTCGTCGGATAGATTTTTTACTTACTGGAAACTGTTACTTAAATACTTAGAAAAGTTACCAGCACGAGAAATCTCTTTGTAGTCCACCATTTAAGATACTCCAGCATTATTAATTTACTTCAACCGAGGAGCAAGTAGTCATTAATAGCAATATTAACTAATGTTGATTAATGTTAATATTAATCTACAAGGATGAGCACTAGCACTTTATTGTTGATTTTTTTTTTTTTGTTATTTCTTTGGTTAGTGTTTGGGTTTTTTTGGGGTTTTTTTGGGTTAATCCATCTTTCTGTAACATATTTACCTTCAAATTATTGGGAGGGAGTGGGGGGGTACTCATGCCATCTATGTTATTTATGTTTATTGAATGTTATAAAAACGAAAAAGAAGAGACTATCATTTCTACCTGTACCTATGTGCTTTATGACTGTCTGGCATTTGATAAATTAAAAAAAAGAAATTCTAAAGTGATAGAAGAGTAGAATAGAATAGAATAGAATAGAATAGAATAGAATAGTTTTATTATTATCCATGTACAGCAAAATTGGAGGTGCTCCTCACTGTGTGTGTTTCCTAGGGCTGCAACTATCGATACATTTAGTAAGTATTGAGTGTTCTATTAATTTTTCGATTGAGAAATCAGATGAGAAATTATTATTAATGAGAATAATAAATATTCAAAACAGGAAAAAAAAACACAGGTCTTTACAGTAGATCGCAGCAGATGGCCCCGCCCCTCCCTGAGCCTGGTTCTGCTGGAGGTTTCTTCCTGTTAAAAGGGAGTTTTTCCTTCCCACTGTCGCCAAAGTGCTTGCTCACAGGGGGTCATATGATTGTTGGGTTTTTCTCTGTATTATTGTAGGGTCTACTGTACAATATAAAGCGCCTTGAGGCGACTGTTGTTGTGATTTGGTGCTGTATAAATAAAAATTGAATAGAAATACGTTTTCTTTCACTTTACATGATGTGACCATCGCGGTAACGGCTCCACCTCTTTTCTTTGAAAAAATCTTGGGGCCACATGAGCTTAATGTTGGCATGCTTTTTATTCATAGTTGTGTTTCTATTGCAAGTCTGTTGTCAGTTGCAAATGTGAGAGAAATTCTCAAATTTACATGGTGAACACTCGGCACTACAGAGCCGTGTGTAAAAAGGAAGCATCACAGCAAAAAAATGTGGGATTTTTTATAATCGAGTTTTTCAGGATACATGATGAATCGTTGCAGCCCTAGTGTTTGTGCAGAGATTGCTCTGCAGATCTGCACTCATTTTTTAAGTCTAAATTGATCTTTGTGTAAAATGCATTCATCAACAGAACACATTTGCATTTTGTTCTGCTAAATAAATTTAGAGAAAGACCACCTCCCACCTCTGTCTGTTCAGAGGCAATGGGACAACGAAGGGCAGGAGAGGGGAGTTTAAATGCTGCCGGTCAGGAAGCATTTAAATATCACAGGAAGAGGATGGTCACTGAAAAGGTTCATGGATGTAGTGAAGGAGGGCATGCATGCTTGGACTAGAGTGAGGTGGAGATGAAGGCAGATGACGCTGCTACCACAGCCCCTAGTTGAAGCAGCTATAAGCAGAAGAAGGACAAAAAGATCAGATCTCCTCTAATAACAATTACAGGATATTTTTTATATTTGTTTTCAGTGAGAATTTCCAGGACTAAAAAAGTGAAACCATCAAGGAAATGTCCAAATTTGCAGTTCATCTACCTGGTAAAGACCTATAGACTAAATGCACAAGTGATAAAAAATAACAACCTGGTAAAACAACAACAATAATAATAAAAATAATAAACATTTTGAGTTAACAGCTGTCTAACAGGTATGTTAGGTAGGTTTTAGTTCTGAAGTGGATCCAGACTGAATTCAGAATGGGAGAACGTAGCACATGTGTAGAGAATCGAAACTATCACTGGGGGAAGCAAAATTCAAAGCAAGACACAAGAGACGACTAACTGTCAAAGTAAAACAGGAAATGACCCAGAAGATACCTACGAACTGCAGAGACCACAAAGTCACAAACAATGTCAAAAAGGGAACTCTGGGAAAAGAAAGAATAACCTCAAGAGAAAAACAAAAACACTGGGAAATACAAAACTAGCAGTCTGTGCTCGAATAATCATGACATAGAGAGAGGAGCCCAAAACTCAACAAAACCAGAGTGAAGCTTAATTCTATTCTACTGCAAACATGGACACAGATCCAACACCTTCTTTGAAGTCTCCCTCCTGGGTGCATAGTTGGTGAAGTGAAATTTAAATCTTCTGTTGACAAATCTACAAATCCAATAACACACAGACAGGTACTCAAACATCCATCTGGAACCAAACATTCAATGCAACTCAGGTCAATTGTATTTATATAAAACTGATTTGAATCAAATGACAACAACAGTCACCTCGAGGTGCTTTATATCATAAGATAAAGAAACTACAACAACAGAGAGAAAACCCCAACAATCGAACGACCTCCTGTGAGCAAGCATGGGAAGAACCTCCAGCAGAACCAGGCTCGAGGAGGTGCAGCCATCTGCTGTGACTAGTTGGGGGTGATGGAAATTCAAACTAGTAATAATTATAAAGCTTAAGGGCAACACCGAAGCTAAACAGAAAGCATTTAATAATACACATGGACCAACATTATGAAGCAATGCCTGAGACCAGGAGGATGCTTTTACAACTCATACATTTATTTACTATTTAGGCTTAAAATAAAGGGCTGCAGACAGGTGTCCTCACGTTTGACTAGAACAGGTGTGTCAAACACAAGGCCTGGGGCCCAGAATCGGCCCGGCAAAGACGTTTTAAGTGAATTTTACAGCATTTCCTGTTGATAAAGACCTCCACCATTGCATGTATTACATATCACATCATTAAATAAAAACTAAACAACAGCAATGCTCAAACATAGTGTAAAAATGGAAACATTCCTATCTGCCACAGAAGTTTCTAGTTTTTTTACAGTTATAGGGGGGGAAGGACTTTTAATGGGGAGTGAACTACCAGAACGTTTTCTGTAATTTTATATTTATTTATTTGTGTTGACAGATTTCCTGCATTTACTACAGCAGCATATTTTCCTTAAACTGAATTAAATCTTTACACTAAAGTGGGCTGTGTGTGGCCCACAATGTAAATGACTTTGACATCACTGCTCTATAATACTTTGGCATACAGAAGAGCAGAGACAAACATGTGTACCAGTCGTGTTTGTATACCCTGTGTATGTTAGTAAGTCAAGATAATTCACAGCCAACAGTTGTTTTGAATCTCCATATAATCTGCATATTTCACCACCCTTTTCTCTATATAAGGAAACATGTTTTCCTCCAGGTGAAGCACAGAGAGTGTTGACTATGTTGCACCTTTAAGACAAGAAATAAGTAGAAAGTCTGACTAGAGAATTAAATAATAGTCTGCAGTCCGAAGAAGAGGCTGAAATAATGGAAATGCTAAATATGATGTCCCAGACACTCACTGTGGCTCCATGTAGCCTTATCTGTCAGCCCCACACGAAAAACACACTGCAATGAGAAAAAAAGTAAACGTTTCTTCAACATAGATGCAAACACTCTTAGTGACGACATCCAGCAATGACAGAACGTTTAAATTGATAAAATTAGGTCGGTGGACACAGAGCACCAGTCTGTCACGGTGAAGAGAGAACTGAGCGTAACAGCAAAGTTTTCGGTGTCTCTCAGATAAGCTGGAGGATGTTACTGCAGCCGAAGAGAAGTGGTTAAAAGAGAAGCTTTTCAAAAACTGCTCCCAGACAGCTCTGACACCAAATCTAAAAGCAGGCCAGTTTCTAAAAGGAGCTGTACTTCAGTTTCTTGAAGACTAACTGAAACTGACCTCACGGCCCTTTGTTAGTCAGTGGTGCCAGTTTCAGTCATGGCATGGATGATCAAGTTTAGTATGGAAGAACTTGACTGACCCGGACAACCTAATAGACCTTTGGCATGAATTAGGTTGCCAGGCCGTCTTCTCCACCGTCACCGTCTGACCTCAGAAATGCGCTTCTGGAAAAATGATTAGAAATTCCCATGAATACAGTTTGACTCTTTTCATAGAAGAGTTGAAGCTGTCATAGCTCCAGAGGGTGGTCCACATCATAGCAAACCCTGTGGCTTATGAATGGGATCTCACTTGAGTTCATATGTGTGTGAGGGATATAACATGAATGCCTAGAAGAAATGAAACCACAGAACTCACAGAAGAATTACAGAAAGCATTAAACCCGTTTAAAAGCACCTCCTACAGATGCACACCACGAGGTTTGAATTCAGCTTTACTGCACACCACCTTACCTGGTTCAAGACTATATTTGTCTACCTGTTGGGTAACATTTGTGACTAAGTTAAGATAATTGCATTAATATTACGTACAGTAAATGACCAGATTACTTTGAGAAAAAGTTTATGGCTCTCCATATAAATTAAGTTTAGAGAGAGAAACTCTAAGTACTCTTGTCTCAGCCGTGAATTGTTCCACCTTTGGCCCAAAAGGTTAGAAAAGAAAAGGTTATTTATTTATGCTTATTTCAGTTAGATATGTCATGGACTAGCACTGTATGAAGGGTCGTCATAGTGGCAGCCATAAATGCATCCCGTGTGTTTGCACTGACATCTTGTGGTCTCACAGATAAATGATGGAATATGCTGAAGAAGGGCCTGTGTGTGCTTAAGTCTGCTGGACTACACACACTGCTTCTTTTATTAATTTTAATAACATTTGTCCCACATGTCCAATCCTTTACCTTTCTTTTAAAAAACAATCAATTTGTGCTTTAGTTGATGGATTCTGCAGATGTTCTTGTAATACATTAAAAGTTTAACAAAAGGCAAAAGGGGAACTAATATTAAAGGGAAAGTGGGAAACACAAAGATCCAGTGGCTTACAGAATTGTCACTTCCTCGGCCCTTTCCTAACACATATTTTAGCACTTTTTAAAAGAGAATCCCCAAAACAGACATCCTCTCAATCTTGAACTCCTTCACATTTGTAATCTAAGGAGCTTGGAAAGAAAAGCATCAAGAGAGTCTTCTCCAAGCACAACATCTCAGTGCACTTCAGACCTAGCTACACCCTCAGATAAAAAGACAAAACTCTCAAACACAAACTTAGCAACAAATGCATGTGGTGCAGTGCACTGACGAGTGCTTAGACCTCCACATTGGAGAAACCAAACATCCACTCAGTAAACGCATGGCACAACATAGAAGAGCCACCTCATCAGGACAAGACTCGGCTGTACATCTGCATCTAAAGGTGGTTTGAAAATGGAGTGAAAGAAGCATCTATATCCACTGTGAACGACCATCTTGAACTGAGGCGGGGCTTACGACATCAAATATCTACCACCTAAAATGCAGTTTTTAAAAGCCCTTCAACCTCCACTCACATCTTGCATCATCTGCTGCAACCGGTTGGGGTGAGAGAAGGAAGACAGGATAAAGACATGCTGTGGAAGAGAGACAGAGGTTAATAACAGATATGATTCAGTGCAGAGAGGTCTGTTAACACATAGTGAGTGAAGAAGAAACACCCAATGCATCATGGGAATCCCCGACAGCCGACACCTATTGCAGCATAACTAAGGGAGGATTCAGGGTCACCTGGTCCAGCCCTAACTATATGCTTTAGCAAAAAGGAAAGTTTGAAGCCTAATCTTGAAAGTAGAGATAGTGTCTGTCTCCTGAATCCAAACTGGAAGCTGGTTCCACAGAAGAGGGGCCTGAAAACTGAAGGCTCTGCCTCCCATTCTACTTTTAAATACTCTAGGAACAACAAGTAGGCCTGCAGAGCGAGAGCGAAGTGCTCTAATAGGGTGATATGGTACTACAAGGTCATTAAGATAAGATGGGGCCTGATTATTTAAGACCTTGTATGTGAGGAGCAGGATTTTGAATTCTGGATTTAACAGGAAGCCAATGAAGGGAAGCCAATACAGGAGAAATCTGCTCTCTCTTTCTAGTCCCTGTCAGGACTCTTGCTGCAGCATTTTGGATTAACTGAAGGCTTTTCAGGGAGTTTTTAGGACTTCCTGATGATAATGAATTACAGTCGTCCAGCCTGGAAGTAAGAAATGCATGAACTAGTTTTTCAGCGTCACTCTGAGACAGGATATTTCTAACTTTAGAGATGTTGCACAAATGGAAGAAAGCAGTCTTACATATTTGTTTAATATGTGCGTTGAAGGACATGTCCTGGTCAAACATGACTCCAAGGTTCCTCACAGTGTTACTGGAGGCCAAGGTAATGCCATCCAGAGGAAGAATCTGGTTAAAAACTGCATTTCTAGTATTTTTAGAGCCGAGTACAATAACCTTAGTTTTAAGTAACGCTTTATCTTCTGCCACCTTAAAGGCCTGTGGTATGTAGGCAATTAATAGGGACTGAATGTTTAAGATTGAAGCAGATCTCTTCGTAGGAATGGGGTCTAAAAGTCACGTTGATGGTTTGGAGGAAGTAATTGGTGAAGTTAACTCAGAAAGATCAATTGGAGAAAAAGAGTTAAATAAATAAAGTGGTAGTGAAGCAGCTGTAGATAATGTTACATTTCTCCTTTTCTCCTTGCAGTGTGAGCACTCCTCACAAACACAACTAGCTTTATGTAATGATACATCTTTGAGATTCTTATAAGTAAAGTTTTCTCTAATGGTTAAAACTTCATTTTTTAAGTAGTTCAGAAAGTCTTTACTACTTAAGGTTAAAGGAATACTTGGTTGAACCGACCTCTAAGTCTTTGTTCTTATTTTCTCCAGTTAAGGCTGAATAGTTAGATGTGTTAGCTTTATGAAAAGCTTTTTATAGAACAGCAAACTCTTTCTCTAGGCTAAATAAACATCTTTTAAATTAGTGAGATTCAATTTCCTCTTTAAGTTCTGTGTTTGTGAGCTTTACCGGGGACACAAGCACTTCTGATTTTTTGCTTTCTTCTGCAGAGGGTTGTACACAGTGAGGAAGCAAAACTATTATAGAGATATTCAACCTTTCTGGAAGTAGATTAGTAGCTGCTCTGTACTGTGTTGGCACATGGCATTGAAGAAATTAACAGCAGAGGAATTACACCCTTAAAATCCGTTACAGCACTTTTCCAAAAGACATCTTCAGTAATGACATTTATTCCTGACTGTGTAACCCTTTATGCTAAATTTAAATGTTATTGATCCGACAAAAGGTTTTCAGGGAATACTGTAAGATGTTCAAATTGTATGCCATATTTCAGATCAAGATCCAGGATGTAATAAAGTGGTTGTGTTTCAGTGAAGCCGACTGAGTCTATGATTTTATGTATCTTTGTCAGTGGCAGGTTTTCCATACCCCAGTGCAGGAGCAGCTGTTGCCTATAGAGGGGCTCATTTGAGAGGCAGGGGCCGCGCCATCTACAACACGTTCCGTGCTGCACCTCCGCCTCCACCTATCCCCACCTATGGAACGTGAGTTTTTGCTAACATACAAAGACATTGATGTGATAACAGGGAGTGGAAAACAAAAACACCTTCAAATAGAGCAGAAAATTGCTAGACTGTTTTTGTGTGTGTTTCAGGACATGAAGGCACTGAAGAAGAAAAATGTTTTACACAGAATAAATTAATAGTGTAAAATAAAGGAGTCATAAGAAGAAATAAAGGTCAAGAAGGCAGCAGGAGATGAATGGTGCAGGCTGATCATATCCACTGAATAAATGATTTAACCTGTGTGGTACATGCACTGCTCCAAAAATGATAGTTTTAATCAGAGTCAGTTCTGGGATATTGATGTGGTCAGTTAAGGACCAGTGTGGGTTGTTAATCCCCAAACAGGAGTGGTTTTACACGTGCAGGCCCTCGATATTTGTTCCTTTCTCGTCGTGTCTGTTTTTTGCTAGTTTTGTATTTGGCTCGGTCAGTGTCCATACTGGGAGCATAAGGCGATATCTGGACCATGTAGAGGTTCTACAGGTAATCCACTCCTTCAGGATGACACATGGTTTGCTGTGTGTGTGGTCCGGTTTGCTATCCTTGGCATCTCTGGTGGGGGGTGGTATGCTATGTTGGGGTGGGTACCTATGTTGTTTGCTATGTTGAGGTAAGGGGACTCTTCTTCATGTGTTGTCTCTTGGCTCTGGGTGGGAATAAGAACCGGTAGAGAGATCCTGCCAGTTCTTTCCAAGTTGGCTCTCTGGCTCCTTCTCTTTTCCTTCTTTTCTCTTTTCCATGCATCGTGCTGGCTGCTGCGGTCCTGGGGTGTCCTCCCTGCCTTCAGGTTGGCACCTTTTGCGGCTGGTCCTCTTGCACCTTGGGGGGTGGGCCAAGGTGCCTGGGTTGTGCTGCGTTCTGGGCCCTTCTCTCTGGGTGCCCTTACTACATCTGTGGGGCCAGGATGTGTTGCTTGTGCTGCACTGCACAATGTCTTAAAGACATAAAGACCTGGATGGTCTTTATGTAAGACTGCTTTCCTCCATTTGTGCAACATCTCTAAAGTTAGAAATATCCTGTCTCAGAGTGACGCTGAAAAACTAGCTCATGCATTTATTACTTCAGCCTTCAGCTAATCCTAACCCTGTGATTGTTGTTGATGATGTGCATACATCTCTTCATCAAAGTTTAATCACAACTATGCATATTTGACAAGTTCAGTGGACTTCATTGGCTCCCATCCTATTTGAATCCAGTAATCAACTTTGGGATGTACTGTAATGTGATTTTCAGAGGATGAATATCTGCACAAGTTATGTGAAGCAATCAGAAAGTGGAATCTCAAAAGAAGGCTCTTTGTAAGCCCATGCCACCAAAATGAGGCTGTTTAGAGCCCAACAGGCGGTCGTGTCCTGTATGGTCATCCTAATGAAGTCCTTGCGAGTATTGTTTGCTCGAGGAGAATATCAGGAAATTTAATTACCTTTAATGTCAGTTTACCAGATTTTGTCAGATCATCTATGATGTCATTTAGTTAGGACATTTTTCAGTATGAAAACCCGTCACCCTGTCAGTTCTGTATATTTCAATGTTAAATATATGCTTAATATTTGATATTCTGTGTCAACAGTGTGGTCTACCAGGATGGATTTTATGGGGCAGAAATATATGTGAGTCAAAGCCCAATGATATGCATTTATATTTCATTTCTGTGTAGTTGCAAGATTGATTTTTAAGCATTTCTTCTAATAATGACCAACTGGCCAAGACAGTAGTCTGGATTTGATGTTGAATTTTGAAGATAATCTTTTAATCTGTAATGAGAGCGGTTTGAAATTGTTCTGTTTCTCTTCAGGGAGGATATGCAGCCTACAGATATGCACAGCCAGCTGGTACTGCTGCAGCTGCTTATAGTGACAGGTACGATATTTTCTCCTCCATTTCTGAAGCCTTCTTGAAAAAACTTTCCCACAGAACAAAACTGGTCGCATCATCTTATCCTGTTTCTTACTTTATCTGGTATTCTTTCATACCATCATTTGTATGCTCATATGAAAAAGAACATTTTCATACAATTCTATGGCGTCCTGCGAAAAACTAAGCATAGTCCATGTTTCTTCTTCCATGGTTATGGTTTTCTGTATGCCTTTATCTCTCTTTTACAACATTGCTTGCAACATTTGCACAGATCTCTTAAGGTCCTGCCAGAGCAAACACCAAATGGTCCAAGGTCTGGACTTGGACTGGCTTTTGGCTCACAATTTTCAAGACTTTCCGAAATCTCATATACCGTGCTTATTTGTTTATTATTGTGGGATCTTTACCTACAACATAAAGTGTGTCTCGGGAACTGTTGTTGTGATTTGGCACTATATAAATAAAACTGAATTGAACTGAAAATTAGATTACTCCTAATGTCTTACAGTTCAGGATCCTGTGTTTTTTCTCAGGTTTGATGATTCCTGTAGAACGTGACTAGTGTTGTTTAATAATGAGGGTTTCCATACCTGTTCGACGCGAATAGTGCACTGTGCATGCAGTGGGAATGTCTATCACAGGACCGGGCTCCCAGCCCTGGAGTCGAGCTACTTGCACGTAATGTCGCCACTGTCATACACAGTAAAAGCTTATAAGCAATCATAAACCCAGCGTCTTTACTAAACATCAAACATGATGTCAGAAGTTGTGGTTTGGTCATGTGCTAAAAAGCTGCCAACGAAGCGGTAAGCTAAACGTTTTCTCAGCCCTTTAAAGACATAGCAAGTGAGCAGCTAGCGTTGTTCAGCTATCGTAGCAAAAGCTATTAAACATCAATGACCATGTGGAAGAATTCTGTAGACCAGAACATTGATGTTTAATGGAAACATTGCCAAGAAGTGGCGCGTGTACGAGCAAGAATACGATATATTCATGGCAGCATAACTAGTGACAGCGTGAGAAAGCAACTACTGCATGACAGTGACTTAACCTTAAGCAAAGCAATCGAAATGAGCTAAATATTCGAACAGACTGATCAACATACAAAAGCTCCAGCAGCCCCAAAACAAACGACAGCAAAGGTGGATAGTTTCATCACAAAATAAGTGCGACACGATCAGAACAGAGTCCTGCACATGCAATAACTAACTGCAACAACTGTGGAGGTGGCGTTGAGATGCAAGCGCCCAGCAGTGATGAGGAAATGTTCTTTGTGAATGGGGTCAATATAGACACTGGGAATCCCTGTTTTCTGCATAGGAATGACGTATTCACCACTGTGCATATCAATGGAAAACCAATAGAGCTGCCGTCAAATGTAATCTCATGCCCGCCGACTTTTTTGCACAACTGAAACAAAACAGAAGACTCAGAAAACCAAACTGGTGGCATATGGAGGTGAGGAAATTCAAACAGCTGGCACAGCTACACTTTCATGCCACTCTGCAGGCAAGGAATACCCGCTGTAATTCTTTGTAGTGAAATGAGTCAACGACATAATCACTGGTGGAAGAGATATGAAAGAGCATGAACAGTATCTCAGAAAGGACCTCGAGCATTCCAACTTGTCCAAATTCCAACTTGAGGAAGTCTGTTATGTTGGACATGTATTCACAAGCAAGGGCCTCAAGCCTGATCCAGCTAAGACCAAAGCAATTAATGAGATTTTCATACCAGAAAATGTCACAGCCCTCCAGTGCTTCTTGGCGATGATCAACTTTTTAGGAAAGTTCATTCCTGGAGTGACCTCTCAGCCCCATTTCATGAGCTAACACACAAAGACATTCAGTGGTGCTGGCTAAAGCAGCATCAAGATGCATTCAATGCTTTAACAAAGAGCCAGTCCAGCCACTCTCAGCTACTATGATGTCCAGAAACCCATCACACTTACGTGTGACGCCTCACAGTACCGGCTTGGAGCTGTGTGCCTTCAGGTGCTCCGATCGCCTGCTCCTCTTGTACACAGACTGAGATCCATGGATCAAGAAAGAGCTTCTTCCTGTTGTCTTTGCATGTTCCAAATTCAATGATTATATCTGTGGAAAGCAGATCCAAATCAAAACTGATCATCAACCATTAGTCACAATCCCACATATTCTAAATGAAACGATGGTTTCTACAGCCGACCTTTACATGGAGGAAATGGAAACTAAAGCTCTTGTCTTTGTCCAAAGGATAACACGCAGCCACTGGTACAGATATGTGGATGCCACCTTAGTCAAAACCTTTCACCAAACATGTTAGCTCAGTGGATAGAAACATACAGTTCACCAAGGAAGATACAAAGGATAAAAGTTTGCTGTTTCTGGACTGTGCTGTGCGCACTGAGGATGGAAACCTCAGTTTACTGGAAACCCACACACAGACCAGTACCTGTTGTTTGACTCCCACCACCATCTGGAACACAGATGTGGGGTGATCAAGGCCCTTATTGTGGAAATTTTAACACTAACCTGCAACATACCCATCTTGGGGGGGGTTACCTTCAGCCCCATCCTTAAAACCTTCTCCCTCACAGAGAGAATTATGATCTTCAACTTCTGGCTCTCGGCGAAGGCGGTCGCACTTTTCTCCTCTCCCTTCCCTTATCTTCCCTGCTTAGCTTCTTGTGTCCTTGTCTAGTCTCGTCTATTTTTTACTTTTCCCTGGAACAGTCTCTCACAGTCTGTTCTCTAAAACCTAAAAGAGGAATTATGGATTTGATTATCTGGTCTCTGAATGTTATTGACACCATCTTCTCAACGAGAAGTCTGGGCTCGGGTGAGCCTGAATGTCCTGGAGGGACTTTCCCCTGCCGGATACACGATGGACGGGTGGACGAACTGGAGGGTCGTGTGCCTGGCGGGACTGTCGATCGAGGACACTGAAGATATCTACCTGTTCGGAACCATGATAACAGGGTTCTTGCTGATCGGAGCTGGCTTGGCCCTGGCTTATCGGAGATTAAAGAAAGCGGAATCGGCTGTTCAAACCCCCACAAGGCTGCCCGCTGGGTTTGAAACGATGGGACGAGGCGTGAGTTCTCAGAATGGGCTCATTGAACGCAGCACGGATAAGATCTTGGAGATGCTCGAGGCTGCCGTGAACACTCAGAATAAGACCGTTGAGCGAAAATTGGATAACATCATGGAGAAGCTCGCGGCTCTCCAACGGGAGATTGAGAGACCAGTGTCGGAGTGTTAGAACAGCTTTGAAATTCACATGAGTTGTTCGCACTAAAGTAAAAACCACCATCACTTCATGCAGCTACCACTTCGGCACCAGCTGTGGGCTCAAGGCTGGAGCTGAACAAAAACACCCTGATAACGACTGTGCTTAGACTGTTCCTCCCCTATGCAAGGCCACCTGGGTTGGCTGGAAGACGGTTTACTTAGCCCGGCAGGGTGAAGGACACTGTCTCAGCTGAACTGAACACATACACTGATACACACTCATCCCCCCTCCCTTTCCAAACGCCTTCGATGCCTGTCCCCTCCCGGGGCAGATGGCGGTCGACTGGACCAGCGCAGACATGCTGCAGGACCGGATGCGCCGTCTACACCGGCTCTCTCTCACCCTTTACCCGCCCTGTTGCTTGTCTTGTGTTTCTATGGTGTATTGATAGACATTTGCTTTTTGTGCTGGGGTGTTTTTTCTGTTCTCAAACTGTTCTCCCACTAGGAGCTCAGTCTGAGTGGAGTTTTTTTCTCCTCCTCTCACCTCATGTTATGTATTTTCGTTGTTTTTTCCTATCAGCCTACCTCTCTGACATGTCTCCCCAATATGATGTTTGTGTAAAGTTTGTTCAGAAGGTTCCTTTGTAAGTGCGCATGCACCATTAGCGTGCTGCCTGCTGTAACCCATAATTTTCTTCAGGATTAATAAAGTATTCTGATTCTGATTCTGATTGTTTTCTGCTTGGCCGTCACCTAAAGATTTGCATCCCTGATGTAAAAGAAACACCAACCAGGGAGAAATGACAAACGGAACAACATCATCATTCCTTGTGTAACTGCTTTGTCAGAGAAACTCAGGAGAATTTGAGCATCCCAGTGCACCTCAGACTAAGCCACACCCTCAACCAAAACCGCCAAAATCATCTAAGCCACACAGTGTTTGCTGTGCAGTGCATCAAGAAGTGCTCAGGAACTACACTGGAAAAATCAAAGGTCAAAAGTCACTCTTTCAAAGATGAAGGATGCAAGAAGGTTTGAAAGAGGAGTAAAAGATCCATGTCCACTATGAACGCCCATCATTGAACAGAAGGGGTGGCCTACAGCACCATCTATCAGCCACGTGTGGTGCAGTCTCAACACAGTCTAAAGATCCCTTCTCAGGCATTTCAACCTCCACTCAAACCTTGACGCCTACAACCAGACCTCAGTAGTTCACATGATTGGGTGGGGCAAGGTTTCACAATGGTTTCAACTGTAACTCTCAGTAATGGTAATGACCCACACCTTCTTTTCGTTGGCTCATGTGATGACTTACCTGACTTAACCTTCCCCTGGGGTTACATACCTGGTTTTTAGAAATGAAGAAGCCCCTTGGATGAGAGGTGAAAGAAATCCAGCTGGTATGTTCAAGCTCTGTAGATTAGATGACCTTGATGACTGAGAACCCACACAGACATATTTCTATTTTCTTCCCGTTCATGCTGGAGATCAAACAAATCCAATGCTGCCCTCCTGTTTAAAACATCAGTTTTGAGAGAAGCGTAATTTTCATTACATGGCCTGCCAGCCTTTAGTGTGATTGATGAGTATGATAATATATTATTAATTACTCTTTGACAGTTGAAGCTGAGAATGCTAACAATGTTTCTGACTGAATTCCCAATCAGAAAAGACTGGTACTGCTTTACATTCCTTTTGAAGGTAGCGAGATACATACACAATATAACACCAGTGAGAGTTGGAACTCCAGGTTTCACCTGGCCCAGCGAGTCGATTCAGCACTGCCTTAATGCAGCTAAGTGAAAGCTGCAACCCATTCCTTATTATTGCCGTTGTAAATAGACGGGTATTTATAAGGTCTAGCATTTTTCTTTGAGTACTTTAACTGAAATCTCAAAAAACGTTTTAATCAGCACACACATGCAGTGCTTCAGTCCATGACTGTCGTGCACGCTGTTCTATACTGAGGCTTGTGTTTTTGAGCTCAGATACTTTTCCTGTCACATTTTAACAAACCGAGTGCATCGGAGCAACACTTTGACAGATGAGGGAGAATAACAAGCAAACAAAGCACGTCCCAGGTGGTGGCGGCATGAGAGATGGGATAGAGTCCCAGCTAATACTGTTATTATCAAACTTTCATTTTTCACCTCCCATCTTTCAAATATGTTTATAGTCTTTGTTTTGCAGCAGTTGCTTAAGCAACTTACATTACTTACATTTATACTGCATTTTAATAAAAGCTGATTCTTCCTACTTCCTTTTATGTAGTTACGGCAGAGTCTATGCAACCGCAGACCCCTATCACCACACCATTGGTCCTGCAGCCACATACAGTGTGGGCACTATGGTAAGTCTGCTCCCTGTTTCCTCACTGCTGATTACTGCACCATGATAGAATATTACAGTAGACTGATACAACATGCACACACTGCCTTTGAAATACACTGTATGACACCATACATATTATTGGAGATCGTTATATATGTGAATATTTATATGAACAAATAAACTGGTACATCAATAGTTCACATGAAGGTTTAAGAGTTTCAGAAGCTCTCCAACAAAAGCTTTTATTTTTACTGAGTTCTGATTCTCTTGGAGGCTCACATTTCAGAAAACCAGAACCAGCTTTGTTTGTTTTGGAGAAATCAGTTATGTTTTATTTGAACGTCACTTTCTTAGGTGAGAAAGTCTCTTTGTCTGTAGTCCGCTTTTCTCTAACTTCAAAGAGGCGGAGAAAACCAGACTTTCTTTGTTTTGTGTCAGTCAGTATGAACTACGCAGCACAGGCTTCAACAAGAGAGGGAAAAGGAGGAGAACACGAAGCTGAATGTGAGCTTCTGTTAGCTGCAGGTGTTTCTGCTGCTGCTCATAGATCAGACACTGAGTGCTGGTGCAGACAAAATCTAATACAGCAAACAAGATAATATATCTAACATAGGAAATATTATATTCTAATGAATCCACTCATTATGTGGTGGTTTCCACATAAAGAGGATCATAATAAACAATGAGATCATTTTGACAAGCAAGTTTTTTTCTATTCTTTGAGAAAATTGTAATTTTTGTGGGCAGGACTGGATTAGTAACTGTGTGTGTGGTTTACCACAGAGTCATGAGAGACATCTCATTCAAATCCAGCAAATGTTCAATTTAAATAACAGACATGGCACAAGCAGTGAACTGGAAATGTAAGCAGGTCTTTTAGTTAGCTAGACAAATCAAGTGTTTTACCTTTCTTTATTTACCATAATAATAATAACGTATGTGTCACAGATTTTATATGTCAGTCTGAAACTGGTGAAGGAGCGAGGATACACTCTCCTCAGATGAAACTGTGTGAAGTCTGACAAACAAGCTCCATCTAGAATAACACAGATCTCAAATACTGTCAGAAAAATAGAAACATGAGCTTCATTTGTGTTTCTGCTTCATCAGCTATAACCCGAGTTTATCAATGCTGTCATGCAGTAAGCTGTCTTAACCATATTGCTTTCTATCCACAAATATAGAATAAAATGATCTCTTGGACAAATCATGGGTACCACAGTGACAGCATTGAGATTTGTAGCATTGGCCGACATCAGGTTCAGTTTTCTTTAGTCTTTATTCAGCTTTCTGCAGGTGACTGACGTCCAGCTTGTTAATGATGGTGTGAATCTCTTCATGACATGAATTCTTCACGTTGATATGTTTCTGCTCTTTTTCAAACTTTTGACTGTTTATTTGGGTTGTTTTTTGTTGGTTTTGTTTGTTTAACTGCATTGTAAGCACATCACATCGATCTTAATGTATGAAAAAACTCACAGATGTGATGAAAGTGGTTTTGAGCAGCATCACCTGGTAAATGTCCCTCCTGTCAGGTTGTTACCATTTTGTATCTAACACTGAAGACGAGCCTCTGTGTGTGTTTGTTTGCTTGTTTGTTTGTTTGTCTACTAGTTGGATGATGTTTTATAAATGGTTGTGAGCACTCTGTGTCTGTTGGTGCTGGTGCATTTCATGTTTGCCTTCATTAGTCATTAATTATAAATATTCTTCAGTGCTCGTCTTTTTGAAGGCTACTCTGCACTGCAGATGGACGATGCTTCTTTGTGACGTTTGTGTCCTGCATCAGCATATTTTAAACCTCTGATTAGACCAACAGTAGATTTAAACTAATAAGATGGTCAAAAAAAGAAGCTGAAGACATTTTTATACAAATGAGCTTTTGATACATTTTTTTATATTATTTTATGTGTGTTGGTATTTCTGGTTTTATTGTGAGGCACTTTGTGATTTTTATCTGTGAAATGTGCTATATAAATAAATGTTCCTTACTTACTCAAAAAATAACATTGGAATCAATATTTTACAGTAAGGTAACATCAGTTTTGATTTATACATTGTTTCCTAACTCTATAAGACAAATTATGACAAATAATCCAAATAAATGTGTCAAATTTATTAAAAAATATAAACAAGTGGGTCACAGCTCAACTGGGAAAGTGCTAATGAGGGCACATTTATGACATCATCAGCATATTTGACAGCTGTGTCCTTGCTGTTAAATTACAATAAAATTATAAATGAGTTTAAAGAAATAAATCTCTCACACTGAGCTCCCCCTCTGTGGCGTTATTTTTGTGCCACTATTCTGAGCGCACGTAAAAAAAAATTGCAGGTGCAAGTGTTGCATTTTGAGGAGAAATTTATTTTGAGTGAAGAAAAGCTGAATTTGAGTGAACAAAATTCATTGCTGCGTGCAAAAACTGTATTTCAGTGTTTGCTATTATCCACACACACAAAAAAAAAATCTGATTGGCTGTTCTGGTCTCCAATCAGCTCGAAATGCAATATCCCAGAATGCATTTAGTCCAAAACTCAAACGAGGCAGTGGCGGAGGAACACAGAGTGGCAGAGTTTGAAATATCACTCTTTCTGGGTCACAAAAGAAACTTTTAAGATATTTTCATGCGAGAATGTTTCTGTGTAAACTTCAAATATCTGCTCGATTCATCAAGACGTCACATATTTGCATAAGTGCTCTAACGTTTTCGGAGATGCCTGTTACCCACCAGCTGACCGGGTGGTCACTCAGGTTAAACATAATAAATAAGGCTGAACTGACAAAAAAATCACCGACTACACCACCAGGTATTACAGGAAAAACCATAAAGCCTTTGAACTAAAACAAACACTGTTGTGACAGTGATGTACACTGTCTTGTTGGTATATATGTATGATTTGTATCACCTTCATGTTTCCAAACCGACATCATGACCAGCAGCTTTTACAGCTGTGGCTCCAGCAAACATCAGCTGATACTAGAAATTAACATTAAATAAATTCTAACAACAGCTGATCAAGCTTAAACGTGCTGCTGTTGTTTAGCGCGACATCCGCTGGTTTCCTGTTTCTGGCGCAAAGTGGGCGATAAATAAACAAGAGAGAAAAGCCGATCAGCTGATCATTGATCAGTTTCATGATTGAAGTAGCAACAGGAGAGGGAGGGGGGAGAGAATGAGGGGAGAAGAAGAGGCAGCTGTGCAGCAAAGACACAGAATAACTCCAGCTTTGTGTCTTTTTTTCATTGTAGTTGAAGTCCGGGACTAATTGTGTTCCTTTTCCCTTCAATACGGATGTGTTGTAATTGGTCCAGCCCAGAGTTGATCATGACTAACATGACCAACTAATCCACCACCTTTCATTGTTTATACCGTTACAAAAACCAACAAACATAAAAATGAAAAATCATCATCAGCCCACCGGGCAAATGTCCGGGATGCCCAACGGCCAGTCCAGCTATGTGGTCAGCTGGTGGGTAACAGGCATCTCCGAAAACGTCAGAGCACTTATGCAAATATGTGATGTCTTGATAAATCGAGCAGATATTAGGAGTTCACACAGAAACATTCTCGCATGAAAATATCTTCAAAGTTTATTTTGTGACCCAGACAGAGTAATATTTCAAACTCTGCCACTCTGTGTTCCTCCGCCACTGCCTCGTTTGAGTTTTGGATGAAATGGATTCTGAGATATTGCATTTCGTCATTTCGAGCTGATTGGAGACCAGAACAGACAATCAGATTTTTTTGCATCCAAGTCTGTGATTGGCTGGTTTTGTGGCACAAATATAACGGTGTAGAGAAAGAGTTGAGCGCGCACGGGCAGAAATGTTGAGAGCGCGAGCGACACATTGCGAGCGAGCGCAAATGCAAAAACTGAGCGAGAGGGGCTGCTGTTGTGTGTGTGTGTGTGTGTGTGTGTGTGTGTGTGTGTGTGTGTGTGTGTGGATAATAGCAAACACGGAAATACATTTTTTGCACGCAGGAATGAATTTTGTTCACTCAAATTTAGCTTTTCTTCACTCAAATTTCTCCTCAAAATGCAACACTTGCACCTGCAAATTTTTTTACATGCGCTCCAATTTTTTTTACATGCGCTCAGAATAGTGGCACAAAAATAACGCCATACCCCTCTAACTAAATCTACAGTGTTGTCAGTTTGTATGAATAGATCTGATCCAAACTATTGGAGCCTACTGAACAAATGTCCTGCAGTAATAGTTTTTTTGGGATATCATAGTTCAGTATTTTTTACATATACGCTGTAAGTACTTTTTCCACAAGAATCCAGGGCCTATAATACAAACCTCAGAGCCTACGACAAATGTTTACAGTTTTTCTCAGTCGCTTTGGTGCTTTTCTCACATCACTATTAACATTTGCACAGCAGTTAGTGTATTTCTCAAAACAATTGGTGCAAACTGCAAAACCTAGTGGATAACCTGCAAAAGCAGGTCACTTGCTCAAAATCGATAATCCCTTCCTGAAAAGCAAGTATTCATGTCAATGACACTGCCAGTGTCACCAAAATGTGAAGTCGTGACACCATCTTGATGAACAACATCTTGATGAACAACATAGTCAAATAGCTTTGTCATGTTGTCATTATGACAGTGTTCAGTATTCTCTCAGTGTTTTCCAAGAAAAGGTCAGAACTCGGTGACACTACCTGAAAATGCTCAAGACAGCACTATACACTTTTTGTACAGACATTCCTGTAGTTAGGGGAGTAAGTGAGTACAAGGCACTGAATACGCGTGTTTCACATTTTTATTGTGCCAAAGAAAAATACTCTACAGTCACTTATTTAGAATAAACATGAGAAACACCCTTTTGGTCGAGCTGTGCACAAATGTGAACAATACAACAGTGCATATTGTAACTGAACACACATGAATCACTCTGGCACATCCAGATGTTCCTGTCTGTCTGGCCACATATTTTCATCTACATCACAACAGATATAATTCCTTGCAATGCAGCGAGGAAAGTATCTCCTGGAGTGGCGAATCCACCCTCTGCATGACTCTGCTGTGATCTCGTCACATGCATCCATGGCTGCTAGCAGGGCCATTTGCACATGTGAATGCTGGTCATAAACCTCCCACCTCCAGGCAGAGAAAAACTTCTCTATCGGATTAAGGAGTGGGGAGTAGGGAGGGAGATATTCAACCAGCATTCTGTCATGTGCTGCAAACCACTGTGTGACCATGTGTGAGTGGTGAAAAATGACATTATTCCAAACAACAACATACTTGTTGAGTTGGCCTCCACCCCTCTCATTCTCAGGGACTATGTCCCAGTGAAGAGTGTCTAAAAGAGTCAGGAGATGTTGTGTATTGTATGGAGGGGAATCAGAATCAGAATACTTTATTGATCCCTGGGGGAAATTATTTTTTTGTTACAGTGCTCCATTATAAACCAACATAAACCAACATTAACAAGACAGACAATACGCTAACTAAGAATAGTACAATATATACATATATATATATATGCATAAGTCACTCATTAATAAATAGCTGGAAAAGAAACATGTGTAGTTGTAGCAGTAACCAGTATATGGGTGAGGATGCCATTGTCTGAGATGGCTGCACACATTGTAACATTCCCTCCATGCCGGCGTGGGACATCAGTGGTTGCTCTCTGTCCAGTGCGATTTCTTCCACGCCTTCTGCCTTTGGCCAGACTGACACCACCTCATCAACGCATATGAATGTGTGCAGTGGTTCTCTGGCTTCCAGCTCCACGCTTTAGAGAGAGAAATGTAACAACGTTTCCTGTGTAACATAACGCATTTTGTATGTTCTGTGAGTATATACACAGAATTGTTGTTCTACTGCATGAAACTACACAAAGTAAAACAGTTTACAGTGCTGAACATTAGAGTATAGATAGAAGACATGTTTTACCCGTACATCTCCTTCAGTCTTTCACTGATGGGTTCAAATGCACTTTGTACAATTGTTTCGTGCACATTTCTTTTCTCTTGAGCACGCTGTCAATTGTTGTAATTGACACAGATCCAATATTGCCAAACACATCGTTATCCTCTATGACAGCGCTTTGAATTTCTTTCAACTTTCTTGCATTGTTTGCAGTCACCGTTGCACAAATGGCTTCCTCTTGCTGCAGGTAAAAAGGGGCCCTCTTCCACCTCTGTGAGGTTGTCTTTCAGTCCTTTGTGGTGCAGATTACAGCAAAATTACAGTAATGTACACCAAACATGAGATATTATGTCCAGTACTATACATACCTGTTCTCCCTACGAAATGTTTGAACGATTGAGTTCACAGTGGTTCTTCCAACACTTGGTCGCACCCTCCGACCAGCCTCATCCATTGTGAGGCCGTGATTGACAACATGGTCAACAAGTGTTGCCCTACTTTCATTAGGGATCTGCGTATGTGTTTGGTGTCTTCTCCCTCTTCCCCAGGTCAGCATCGTGGAAGAGGGGTGAGGATGCAGGGGGGACAAACCCCCCACATCCTCACCCCTCTTCCACGATGCTGACCTTCCATTTCTGTGTCACAGAATTGTAGAAATGGTACACACCATGTCCTGCTCGGTTCATATATGCTTGCCAATTGAGGGTTCATGGGATTGATCCATGAGTAACTGTGAACAAGTGGCCTGTCATTGGTTACAACTAATACTTCACACACCTCCTCGTCAGTGAAAGCTGAAGTTCACCTGAGAGAAACTGGTGAATTTGAGGGACTTTCCAGGAGAAAATAATAACAAAAGGTATCAAATTTGCTTGACAGAATTTGAAAACTAATTCAACAATTTTGTAAGTAATGACTCAAGCAATGAAATGAAGACTATTAGTTTTATTGGGAACGACTATTCAGCATCCAGAAGTAGAGTTCATTTTGACTGACATGATAATGTTGTCGACGGCAGAGAATTGTATGAAAGCAACTGATACATGTCCAAGAGCATTTGCAGTTTGTTCAGAGGAAGGAGACACTATGATGTGCACAAATGACTAAATGTTGTGGAGGTTGCACTAATGGTTTTGAGAATTTTCATTCTGATCTGAGAAAAGCACCAAAGCGACTGAGAAAAACTGTAATGTTTCATGGACTGTCTCATTTGCTTGCTACCATGGCACTTTGATATTTTTGAGTTTACACAGCAAATCATGTTACAAACAGCAATAAATATATGAAGTATGACCATACAGTAATCATGCCGTAACCCCAGCCGGTCACAGCAGAACAGGAAGAAATCTCTGACCCCTCTCTAAACCCGCTTCCTGTTAAAAGGGAGTTTTTTCTTCCCACTGTTGCCAAAGCGGTTGCTCATAGGGGATTGTTGGAGTTTTCTCTGTTTTCTTTGTATTATTGTAGGGTTTTTACCTTACATTATACCATAACTTTAGGAAACTGCTGTTGTGATTCAGAGATATGAAAATAAAATTGAATCGAATGTGTAATCTACTGTGTATCTGTCAACTTACTGCAGAAAAGTATCAATTATCACAATCCAAACAATACATATAATTTTTCACATAATATACCTTTTAAAGCTACAGTGTATATAAATGTTTTTCATAAATTTACTATGGACAAAACAGGGAAACAAGACAAACGGACAGATAGATAGATAGATAGATAGATAGATAGATAGAGAATGATTCTTTACTGAATACTGATTGGAGCTTTTCATCTTTGATGTTGCAGGCTAGCCTTTACAGAGGAGGGTGCAGTCGCTTCACTCCCTACTAGAAAAGAGGGAGACAGGCCCCCCTTTCCTTTGCCGCAGACATAAAAAGCAAAAACTCAAATCAGCTAAAAACAGCTTTCACCCCCTTCGTGAAAAACTCACAGCAAGATGCTTCCAGGTGGCAGATGTAACTCTGACATGCAAGAATCATCTTAAAACTGCTTCCCTGTTTACGGACTGTAAACATTTACTGATGTCATTTATTGATGTACTGTACTTATTGTTGTAAATAACAATGTGTTGATTTGAATGTTTGGATTGAAAAAGTTGAACAAAGACAATTTTAGCCGATGTGGAGCGAGCCGACCAAAAACTAGACTTTAATGAAATTCAAAGAAACTTTTGTTTTGCCCTGTGACTCGGCTCCTTTGAAGCCTTTGGTGCCAGTTTAAATCTGTTTACCTAGTCTCCTATTTACTCCTATATACTTCTATATCCATATGTTGATTACTGTGCAAAAGTCTTGAGCCATCCCTCTTTTCTTTCTGTTGTGCTTCCAAGGAGCCAGCCTTTTTTTGGTTTTTAAAGTGGTCCTGAGCTAATTCTCCAGGCATTCTCAAGACCTTTCAAAGTTTTTCTTTGAGCTGCTTTTTCACATATTTTCAGTCCAGTTCTTGTACCTTGACCATTTTCAGAGAAATTGTTTGTTTAAAGTCTCAGTACTCAGGGTTAGGCTGCTGAGTGATTGTGTGTTTTTGCTGTCAGTGACTGATTGTAAACAGAAGTTGAGCCTGCAGACTCCACCTGTAGGTAACCACTGTTGGACACGAGGCAGGTATAAAGATTACTGGATGGGAAGCGTCTTGTCTCACTGCAGCTCAGACTGACTGTAATCTTTCTCAAACAGACTGGCAAAGATAAATTCAGAGGAAAACTCTTATAAATTCAGACAGATGCACATGTTGTAACTAGCCTCAGTCAGTCTGCTTTAGTGGGCTCAAATACTGAAACAAACAACGTTTTTTGCAAACAGTTTACTGTAAATTGCATTAAATGTAACCCAGGAAAGCTTGTCTCCTTTTGCACCCGCTGTGTGTGTGTGATAATATTTATGTATTTAGAGTGAGGGGGGTGGCTTTGGGTGGGTGGCTGAAGGCTGTGACCACAGTGCCCAAACTTTGGCTCTGTCTCTTTATTTAGAGCATTTAGTGCCAAGCCTGACTTACACTGCATACTCAGTGCAGACCCGAACTGGACTAAACAGAGGATCTTAATAGAAAGGTGTTAGATTAAATGTAACCTTTAATGTCTAGATGTATAATATGTTAGGATTAGTTAAATTAATATGTGCAGTAGTCACAGTCTCGTGCTTTTATCTTCAGACACTCTCAGTCAAATACAAAGATACAAACAGTTTAATATGCCAGAATTAAATTTCCCATCCATTTAGCACTATGTGACCAGTTGGGCCACCTAACTTCAATATTTAATGTGAAAAATGCTGACAGTTTCAAGAAAGACAGAAAAAATATGACACTACAGTAGATTCCTAAGAAACAGCAGCACAACAATGCAAGTGGCAACAGATTTTCAATGTATTACAGTAAATTGCTGCAGTATCACAATGTTTGCTTGAACCAGTTCAACTGAAAACTGATAGCAAACTGATATCATCTTATTGTCACTGCTTTCCTGTTTATGGCCATCTCGATGCACTCAGACATGGTCCCTGCCATTAAACCAACCATGTCAAAGGTTGGGATTTTGTTAGTTGATTACTCACTTTTACAATAATTTTGGTCACACAGCAGTTTCCACCCACCGTTTATTTAAGTCACTCAAACATAACACAGTTTGACAGGCATAAAACTGTATTTTTGTGCCAACCAGGTGATTTCCAAGAGCTATTAGCTGAAATCTTAGGATATGTTGACATGGTGTGTTGAGATATTTGAGGAAACTGGACAAATAGAGGACAAAAAAAAAACATGGCAGACCTAAAAAAAAAATGTTAAAATAGGTGAACAGTGTCATGTCCTTCAGAAATAGCAACGCAAAAGCAAAGGCTTGACACAGGACCTGAGAAATGATCAGCTGATCCATGTACTATTCTCTGAAGGCTCATCAGAATTAGGGTGGGTGCTTTTCAGTGGCGGCCATTTTTAAGGAAGGAACCAGCGAGAAAAGGCTGAGATATACCAAATTATACAGGAACTAGACTGAAAATCAGCAGCAGCAGGAATGATTAACCCAAACATCCTCAACAATGTTTCAGCAGTCTGGGACAATCTCGACAGAGAATGGAACAAAAGGCAGCAAACACCTACTGAAGAGCTTTGAATGTCCTGTAAGAGGCCTGGAGAACTTAAAGAAGTTACAATGTTACTGTGTGTATGTTGAATGTAACAACAACATTTTCCCAGGACTCTGTGCTCTCCTGTGAAAAACCAAGTACACCCCATGATTCAACAGCCTGTAGAATCTCCTTTAGCAGCAGCTGGTTATTTTTGTTTCTGTATGTCTTTACAAGTATATCACTTTGTTGTGGAGGAATTTTGACCCACTGTTCTTCATGATGTTGCTTCAGTTCATTGAGGTTTGTGGGCATTCATTAACGGAGAGCTCTCTTAAAGTCCAGCAACAGTATTTTAAGTTCTGTCGAGGTCTGGGGATTGCAACACTTTTTTTTCATTACATTAACTCTTTGCAACTGTTGCACGACCCACTTTAAGTATTAGCTGTTGCTGTTGCTGTTGTTTCAGAAGTCTTGTAGTTTGTTCAGATGAAACTCTGCACACCCAAACCACACTGTTGTTTTTAGAGAGAAGAGACTTTCTTCTGGTAACTATGACAAACAACCAATAATTGGTCTTTTTCTAATCTTGAACTTTACAGGCCTCAGTTACCATGTTACATGTTAGAGTCTGAGAAGTGGGTTTTATGCAGTTTATCTCAGCACTCTGAACTTGGGGTGAATTTGCTGGGACACCCACTGCCTGAAAGACTGTGGCATTACGTTAACACACCTGAAAGCTCCAAACCAGCAAACTGCTAAGACTTTTGCTTTTATATATGTTCACATTTGCTGGGGGCTTGTCCCGTTCCCGTCCATGAACAGGAGTTTAGTTTCATATTGACTTAGATGGACTCAAACCTGACCCTAGCCTGTCCCTGCCCCTCAAGGAGCTGAAACTGCATCAGAAATGCTAAAAGAAAGTGTTGCATTATGAAACCTGAAAGGTGAGTGGAAGAGTTGGATATTTTTTTATCTAAACTCAGCATGAATTGATTTTCTAACACAGTATGGAGGAAGAGCTGTGTCAACCATTGCAAAATGAGAACCATTCATGAGTCTACTGATCGTTGCCACGGTGCCCAGGAGGTCGGAGGTATCCCATTGCTGCTGAATGTCTCTAATAGAAACAACAAAAAGCTTATACACCAATACTTCATGTTTCATGACTCCTCGTGTTCTGTGGAGGCAATAATTACACGTATGCACATGTAGGAACAACAGAGGATGTTTCTCACAATGGTGTTATGAAACTGTGGTTTTCTTTCTGCCCCCTGCTTTAATATGTATATGGTCATGATTTATGATGTTCACCATAATGATGATAAATGAATACATCAATATTACTACTAATGACAATAAATAAACAGTTAAATAATAATAAAACATTTAAAAGTGCAGCTGATCATGGCACAGTCCAGTCTGCGTATCTTGTTGCTTCTCACTCTTAAAGAAGGACACATTTCAGTTACCAGATATTTCAGTACTCTCAGTCAAATAACAAAAAGATAGTTCCATCCACATTGTTTGGTCAAACTATTTAACACCTGCACGAATATCTGTTGAATAATAATGCTGAGAGATTGCTACAGAGATGGATGTGTGATGGCTTTAGAAACATCTTTGAGAGCCTAATAAGCACCGAGCTTTTCACCACCACCAACAGTACTGTAAGTCTCACAATCCCTAAGACACACGGAGAGAGGACTGGAACTGAATATATTTGCTCAAGTAGTTTAATAATCGCTAATGTAAATTTGTACTTTGTTTAGGTTTTCCATTTTTGCTGCTTTCTGCTTCTACTCTGCAATATTTCAGATGCAGTTATTGTACTTACTTTAGTTACTTAACTTTTAAGCTACTTATTAATAGTATCATAATGTTTTTGATGTTTGAGTTAAGAAGTCTAAATACATTTTCCCTAAATCCAAAACAATAGGCAGCTCCTTTATGCCACAGCGTGAGCAAATGTGCAAACTCTTCTGACAACACAGGGATGTTACTGTGGCTTATAAATCATCTGCTCATTTTTATTTGTTCTCTAAATCCTGTCAAACATGTTGCTAATGTAGTCTAGCTCACTAGATTATATGCTCATTGTAACCTTCTGAGACATTAGCCCAGTGGCATGTGTGTTAGTGCCAGCCAAGGAGCTGACGTGCTTTTTTATTTTAGTTAAAAATCTCTGTTCGTATTCGGGTCAAACCAGCACAGCTCCAGATCCAAGTGACAGCAAGTCAGACATATGTTACCTATCAATGGCCAGCAGCAGGCTTTGTTCACTTTGAATATGACTATAAATTGATATGGATCCGTTTATTGTGGGTTCTGTTATCGACATCATTTATTCTCCAGTCTTGGACCTGAGGTGATGCTCACAGTAAAGGCTTGTATGAATTCACTGTATGAACTTTAATGTAAAGTAACTCTCGTAGCAGTTTGTATAAAGTGATTTTATAGAGTTTTAGTTGATGCAACTTTATTTGCTTGATTGATTTGGTGGACTGCCTCTACTGCGACTGAAACAAGGCAGTGCGTGTTTCTGCTGTTTATCTGCTTTACTACAAATTGTTCTTAACATACTTTAGACAGTTGTGGCCCAGATGTTTGAGCCTCTGCCCAAGAATCGATAAATAAAGCATCCACCATATCCCACCTATAGGTCATGCTAAATTTAAATTCTTTAATTCTGTTTTAGAAATTTAAGCAAACAATGACTAACAACATAAATAATAAATGAATAACATGCTATTATTTAAATTATAATAAGTCCATTCCATGAGCAGTCTGTGTGTGTAAGCTGTTGGAAGCTCAGTCATTTAATTCCTGGCTCAGTCCATGTCAACGTGTCACTGGGCATGACTCCCTCCACTGTGTCCATTTAGCATGTATATGGTTTAATATGGAAAAAGGAACAGACTTTGAACTGGAGGGTTATGAATTCACATTTATAACTAGGCGAAACAAAGGAGGAGGAGGAGTGGCTTTGTATGTGGACAAATCCTTGAAATTTAATGTGGTGGAAAAGATGACGATGGTGATTGATAATGTACTAGAATGTATTACAGTTGAAATTTGTAAAGAAAAAAGTAAAAATGTAATCATTAGCTGTATATACAGAGCTCCAGGTAGTAGTATTGAGACATTTAAAGACTGGATAGAAGAAACATTTATTGAAATAGCTCACAAAAAAGTCTTCATTTGTGGAGACTTCAATATTGATTTGCTAAACCCAAATAAACATATAACCACTGAGGAATTTATAAACACAATGCACTGTATGAACCTATTCCCTAAAATTACTAGACCTACCAGGATTACATCACATTGTGCAACTCTCATAGACAACATTTTTACAAATGACATTGAAAATAAGACTGTAAGTGGACTCCTGATTAACGACATAAGTGACCATCTTCCAATTTTTACAATCTATGATAGGAATTACAAGATCAATAAAATGGACAGTAAAAAAGAGTACAGACGAGTAAGAACAGAAGAAAGAATGAATGCATTTAAAAAATATTTATTGAAAGAAAACTGGGGTGAAGTATATCAGGAACAGGACGTTAATAGTGCTTATAATGAATTCCTTAGAATATTTACATTACTGTACAATACCAACTGTCCAATAAAGCAATATAGTAGGAACATAAATATATGGACTGTCCATGGATAACAAAAGGTCTGCAAAATGCATGTATAAAGAAAAATGCTCTATACAGAGAGTTCTTAAGAACGAGAACTAAAGATGCCGAAATCAGATACAAAAGATATAAAAATAGGTTAACTAATATACTTAGATATACTAAAAAGGAATACTATAAGAAGCAATTAGATATAAATAGAAATAATAATAAAAGATTATGGGAAATCCTGAACAGTGTTATAAAAGGTGGGACTGGACAAAAGAACTATCCCAAATATTTCATTTGTAATGACCATGAAGAATACAATATGGATGTTGTGGCAAATAGTCTCAATGAATTCTTTGTAACTGCTGGACCAAATTTAGCAAGTACAATCACTCATCCTGGGAAAGCACAGGAAAAACCGGATACACTGATAGACAGAAATCCATATTCTATGTTTCTCACAGCCGTTGATGAAAATGAAGTTTTTGAAATTGTCAAAAAATGTAAAAATCAGAAATCTTTGGATTGTAATGATATTGATATGATAGTGGTTAAAAGAGTCATTGAGGCTATTATAAAACCATTTACATACATCTGTAATTTATCATTTCAAACTGGTCGATTTCCAGACAGAATGAAAATAGCAAAAGTTATACCTCTATACAAATCTGGAAACAAACACCATTTCACAAACTACAGGCCTGTCTCTTTACTACCTCAATTCTCAAAAGTTCTTGAAAAACTGTTTAAAAACCGACTGGAAAAATTTATAGATAAACATAAACTACTCACTGAGAGTCAGTACGGATTCAGATCAAGCAGATCAACATCATCGGCACTATTAGATTCAATAGAATACATCAGAAATTCCATAGACAAAAAGCAATATGTGGCTGGGTTATTCATAGACTTGACAAAGGCATTTGACACTATAGATCATGATATATTAATAAGAAAACTGGAACGTTATGGTGTCAGAGGGGTAGCTTTAGATTGGGTCCGGAGTTATTTAAGTGACAGAAAGCAGTTTGTGAAAATAAATGGTGGTTGCTCCTTATGTATGGACATTGCTTGTGGTGTACCCCAAGGGTCAGTTTTGGGTCCAAAATTCTTCAACTTGTACATTAACGACATCTGTAAAGTGTCCAAAGTATGAAAAATGGTTCTCTTTGCTGACGATACAAACATTTTTTGCTCTGGTGATGATCTGCAGAATTTATTGGAGGATATGACTAATGAAATAAGTAAAGTGAAGTTCTGGCTTGATAAAAATAAATTATCATTAAATTTGAATAAATCTAAACTTATGTTATTTGGAAATAGTAGTTTAAATACAAATGCAAAGATTCAAATAAATGGTGTTGATATTGAAAGAGTCAGTGAAAATAAATTTCTGGGGGTAATAATAGATGAAAAACTTAACTGGAGAGCTCACGTAAGATATATTCATTCCAAAGTATCACGAAGCATTGCAGTACTAAACAAGGCAAAACAGGTATTCGACAGAACATCACTTCATATTCTCTACTGTTCACTGGTTTCACCATACTTAAGCTATTGTGCAGAGGTCTGGGGCAATAACTATAAAACCACATTACATTCACTTTTTACTCTTCAAAAAAAAGCAATTCGAATCATCCACAATGCAGGTTATAGGGAACATACAAACTCACTATTTTTGCAGTCTGAAATATTGAAAATTGACGATATAGTGAAATTCCAAACAGCACAAATTCTATTCAAAGCAAAAAATAAAGAACTGCCAGGTAATATTCAGAGTATGTTTTTTTTGAAAGAAGGAAGTTATAATTTAAGGGGTTTTTGTAACTTCAAAACAATGAAGGTACGTACTACAAGAAAAGGCTTTTGTGTTTCTGTTCATGGAGTGAAACTATGGAACAGTCTGAATATGGAATTAAAGCAACGTCCAAACATAAAACTGTTCAAAAAGAGTTATAAAAATATGATCTTCTCGAACTATAAAGAAAAGGAAAATATTTAAATTAAGTGAATGTCTCTATTTAAAAAACAAACAAACAAACAAAAAACTCATGATGTGATATTATAGTATATAGTATATCAGAAATCTGTTCACTATTTTATTACAAATTATATCAGTAAGGAAGCTGACTAAATATTCACTGATAATTTATGGCAAAGGGGTGGGATTAAATAAGTGTATACTTCTTCCCACTCCCTTTCAACATGTAAATTAATCAGAACGGGGGTTTTTTGTATGTAATTTGTATAGTATTTTTTTCTCTCTTATTTTCTTTTCTAAATGTACTTGTATATTGTTCACATGTTGAAATAAATTACCAATCAATCAATCAATCAATCACTGGGCATGACTCCCTCCACTGTGTCCATTTAGCATGTATTGGATCAAAAGCATATAAATGATTTCAGTAATGGTTAAAAAAAACACAGGTGCTAGCACCTTTAATGTAAAGCATTATTTAGAGGCCCTGTGCTATAACATCAGCACTGTAATAAATACAGTGCTGAATTATGTTCATACTGTTTTTCACTACAGTCTTTTCCAGACTCGCTGATATATTTTTATATCCAAACGTCCCCATTTTAACATGTTCCTGGTAGGAGAGGTATGATGCTTTTTTTCTTCCTCATTTTAGTCGATGCCTGTCTTCTTTTCACTGGGTTTTTAAACCATTTACATTTAAAGGCACTATTCTCAAGCTGCACTGCAACTCCATCACCATCTCCTCTGAACAATCTCTGAGGCATTGTTATGGTCAAAGAGCACAGTCTTCTCTCTGTAGTATATTCCACAGTGGCTTTGGTGGTGCCCCATTTGTAGGTTTCCGGGTTAGCGACTTTGCGTCCTTTGTATTTGAAGGTCAAAGTCACCTGGCCTGCTGAGTTCAGATCCAAATTGGTCTTGTACGAACTTTAGAGTTGAGTCGCCTTCCTTCCCCTCTGGCAAAGATGCAGAGATTATTTCTTCTTGACTCCAAATAATTAACCTTTCTGTAAGCTCTATTGACATTGGAGTTAATGAGAGCAGTTTGCCTCTATTGCCCAGTTTTCAAGCTTCTCCAGCCACACCTCCACTTCACTTATCGTCCCACTGTACAGCTGCTGTTTGGCAGAAAGTCTGGCAAACTTCTGGTTAATTTCTTGTTTAAAATCATCCAGGTCTTTCTTTGCATCACTTCTCAGACTCTTCAAATGAGCAGAGAGCTGCTTTGTTCTTAATTTTCAACTCTCCTGTCTCTTGGCTAATGTTTGTTAGGCCAACGTGCCTCTCATTTTAATTCACCTCATATATATGTAGTGCTTAGGGTTAGGGTGCCTCATGGTGCTTTATATTGTAAGGTAAGGTAAAGACCCTGCAATCTTCTTCATCCTGGCTTTGTTCTGGCTGTTGCAGGGTCCGCTCTTCGGCAAAGGTTTCTCCCTTTGGTTCTGTCCAAGGCGTCCTCAGGTGATGCGTTGACGGTCTTAATGTCTTCCTTGATTTTGTCCATCCACCTTTTCTTCGGTCTGCCTCGAGGCCGGAGACCCTGCAATAATGCAAAGAAAATAGAGAAAACAGTCATATGACCCCAATTTGAGCAAGAATTTTGGCGACAGTGGGAAGGAAAAACTTCCTTTCAACAGGAAGAAACCTTCAGCAGAACCAGGCTCAGGGAGGGGCGGGGCCATCTGAGAAAGACAAGATGAAGACACACTGTGGAAGAGAGTCAGAGGTTAAATGCAGAGCGGTGGGTGTCACTACCTGACCCATACCGGAAACCCGATCGGTACCACGCATGCACAAAACTTACATCACTTCTTCTCTTTGCCAACATTGTGACAGTTAATATATTTGAATGACACGGTTAGCGCCCAGTTAGCTCCTAGCATTTCTCGACAGCTCTGCCTCTTTTTCGACTACCGGGACATTTAAACAATGGATAATCCATATACAAACAAATACATTCTGTTCTCCTCAACAGAGAGCGTCCCCCGATTGAACAACAGCGACGTAAAATAAGAAGAATGGTGCCTAATGACAGACTTAATAATACAGACTTAGTAATGTGTCACGTGAAGATTCATCAGCCAGATGAAGTGTTTACTGGCAACTGACAGTGACAGTGGACATCATCATCACTATTCCAACAGTCCTCTCCACACAGACGAGCATAAACACACTCGACTATCAATAAATCAAATTTAACACACGTTTGTAATGACGCTAATTCAGTTTACAATAGGGCTCATTCGCTCGGTCAGCAGGTGGCGGTATCCTCGTACACTGGGGAGTAAACTGCCATTAAATGAAACAGAAGAAGAAGAAAACATCTGCACATGTGCGGTACGGATCGGGGAGTCCTGATCCGTAACTATCTTTTTTTTTGTTTTTGTGTATATTATATTAAAATGTTTCATTACTGCAAACATTTTAAGAGATGCTTATTATTGTTAACATCTTAACAGATACTCTGACTCGTAACTATCATCAAATGCTTCGAGCGGAAGTAGTGGCCTTTCACGCATGCGTGGTACTGATCAGGTTTCCAGTACAGATCGGGTAGTGACAGTGAGAAAGGTGTCTGAAGAAGAAACACCCAGTGCATCATGGGAATCCCCCGGCAGCCTACACCTATTACAGCATAACTAAGGGAGGATTCAGGGTCACCTGGTCCAGCCCTAACTATATGCTTTAGCAAAAAGGAAAGTTTGAAGCCTAATCTTGAAAGTAGAGATAGTGTCTATTTTTAAATACTCCAGGAACCAAGTCCTCAAATGAGGTGATCTTGTTTGTACTGTTCCTTAGCCACCATCATCTTCTCTTTTGTGGTCCACCCAAGTGTTTTCTAAATTAACCCTGCAGCGTGTATTTATGATGACCAGCTTTCACTGTTCTGGCTTAAAGTATGCAAGTTTTGAGGTACTTGTACGCTTGGCTGTCAGAAGCTCTTAAACCCAGCAGCTTATCTACCCATGATGTGGGTGGCTGTAGCTCAGGAGGTAGAGCAGGTCACCTACTGATCGGAAGGTTGGAGGTTCGATCCCAGGCTCCTCCAGTCTGCGTGCCAAGTATCCTTGGGCAAGATACTAACCCCAAGTTGCTCTCCGATGCGTCCATCGGAGTATGAATGTTTGTGAGTGTAGTTAGAAAGCACTCAGTATAGAGGTAGTGCTTGTTAGACTGGGTGAATGTGGCGTGTTGTATAGAGCGCTTTGAGTACTCTGGGAGAGTTGAAAAGCGCTATATAAGAATCAGTCCATTTACCATGATGCACACCTAAAAACACCAAAAGTTGTCTAAAGTGTTGTATAGCCAAAAGAATTAAACCAATTTGTCAGATTATTTAGAAATTGCTTTCTAAATGATCACATTTCACTGAAAAACCTGCCTGTATAACAGAAAGTAGTAGAGGTCTGCAGAAATATCTCTACTACTCCACGTATAAAAATGTGCTTTCAGTGGTGATGGGACATCTCCTTCTTATAACCACCATGTAAATAATAAATAATACAACACATGTGTTTAACTATCTGTGCTCTTCCAGTCACTCACACGAATGTTTGCTTTGATCGTCGAAAGAAATGTAGAAAGAAATGTAACAGAGTATTATTACCAACTCTGTGTGTGTGTGTGTTCCTCTTCAGGAATCCAAAAGAGGCTGGAAATGATTAGGAGTGATGTGTGTTTTAAACCTGTGACATCAGTCCTCTTCACAGCTGTTCGGTGTCCTGTTTACAGATGCCCAACGCTTAAGCCAGGAATTTTAAAAAAGCAAAAGAATTATTTACAAATTAATATTGACTGTAAAGAAAATCATCATCATCATTGTGCATTTCATCATTTGAATTTGGTGACAGAGGCGGACAGTTCGCTTTGTTATTGTGTTCAAATGTATCTGTGATCATTGTATCAAAGCAGATCTAATGACTTTTGAAAATATAACAAAAGATCAAATAAATCCAGCGGTTTCCTTTTTCATATTGCTGCTTTTCTTAGTATTAAAACTTTACAGAAATGAACTCAATGTGTTTCTATGTGTATGTGCTGTGCTTGGTTAAACTGCAGCATGTTTGAATGGACTTCTGCCCACAGTGCAAAGACTTAGTGGAGTTAGTCTAAGTCGTCCTTTGGCTCTGTGTTTTCGCCCTACAACAGCCTGGAGATTTATCCGGGCTCCAGCCCGTCTCTGGATGGATGGATTGATGCATTTTACTAATTATTTTTTTTATTATGATGTTCGGGAAGATTTAATAGGGTCATAAAAGTCACAAAGCAAACACAAAACTTTGTGAAGACACATGACTTAACGTTATGTTGACATCTGTTGTCTTGACAATTTGACTAAACTTACATGGACTCAAGTTATTGACACGTTTTGATTTATTATTGTTACCCATTCAGTCAGTACACACTTCAGCTGACACATGTACAACACATGTACAACACATAGCTCTCTACAACACAAACACAGGAGGCTGTGACTGTGGCAGCAACACAACACATTTCAAGGCCTCGTTTGTTTGGATAAAGCCACAGAGGGAGACGTCTGTTTGACTATCACTGATGTTTATGTCACTTTGTCAGGTTTTAAATTGTGCTGATCTTGTGTTGTAATGTCACAAGTTATTGTCAGTAGATTTTCAGACATAAATGTTTTGGTAGTTGAAATGTGTGTCACCGTTTGTTTTGTTTGTTTGTTTGTTTGTTTGTTTGTTTGTTTGTTTGTTTGTTTGTTTGTTTGTTCTGTATGATGTATTCTTGGTCTGCTGTGGTTTATTCTAAACTTTTATATTTGATTGCCTTTTTTCCCTCATAAGATATTTTTGTGATACATACAAGCAGTAATCAATAAACATCCCCCTGAAATTACAGAGGTTCTGTCAACATCACAACATATTCCAGTAAAACTCAAATCACTATTTCTTCCAAGCTTAAAGGTTTCATTTTACTCCTAAATGAAATATTACGACATAAGGTTCATTTTATTTAAATATTATTTATATTCTGTCATTTATGTTCATTGTGACCAGTCAAAAGCTTCAAGTGTTACAGAAGAACACACAGTGAAATCTCCAAAGAATATACTGAATCATTTCTTCTGTATGAAACAAAAACATTCTGTATATATCCTCAGTACAAATTTCAAAGACCAAAACAAGACTGACACTCCAAGGCAATCAATCATTATCTTTACAAAGTGCTCTCCTGTTTCAGTGAGAGATCGTAACATGAGTCTTTAATCAGACATTTCCGACTGTGCGTACTTATATCGTGTCTTTACGACAAACTAGGCTGTCGCATTTGTGGCATCACTCTATCTCAGAGACAGTGTGTCTGACATTTTGCAGCAAATCACAAAAACAGTCGCCTCAAGGTGCTTTACAGAGAAAACCACCAAATTAAATGGCATAAAGAACACAAGAGTATGAATCCATCCTGCCTTTAGTCAGTGGTTCCAGCAGGTGGTAGCGTTTAATGATGTGGAGAATATTTTAAGCTAGCCAAGAACGCAGAGTGATGCTGAAGCTGAGGAAGTGCTGACCCAGCCCAGCACCGTGATAACCTGAGCTGCTGCTGAACAGCAGTCAGGCTGCAGCTTCCGTTTCTACCTGTTCATGTTTCTACAGTAGAATCACCGTGACAACCGTCATGAAGTCTCTTTGTGCTGGTTTTCATCTTTGCTTTGTGCTCATACCGACACACTCAGAGAAAGATCACGTGTGAGGTCATCAGGATAGGATTGTGTTGGTGTGTGTGACTGTTGCCTGTAGGTTTATATTGTTCAGTGGTAACTATGTGACAGTGTTCAGATCTTCTTACAGAGTAACTGGAATTATGGCACGACGGGACCACAGAGACATCTTTATTTTTACATTGGTCACACCTAGTGATGTTCGATTCGTGAACGAATCATTCAATACTCGAGAATCACTTTACTGACTCGTGAATCATGATTCACAAGCCCAACTGACTCACTGACTCATCCCTGTTGCTGTTAGCAAACTAATTCCATTAGTAGAAATATATCTAGCTTATAATTAAAATTGTGGGGGGGTGGGGGGGGGGACAACAGCCAGTTTCTTAACAAAAGCATTTCTGCTCTGAACTGGAAGAAAAAACCCTGAGTAGAAGCTCACATCAAGAAAATAGCTCCTCGGTTCACAGTTGCATCGCTCTGCTAACATACTAACAGCACATTTGAGCTACTCACCCCCTCCCTTCCTGTGTTGAATCGTAAGCGTAAGCGAATCACTCAGGACTCACTAACCCCCTCCCGTCCTGTGCTGAATCGTAAGCGTAAGCGAATCACTCAGGACTCACTAACCCCCTCCCTCCTGTGCTGAATCGTAAGCGTAAGCAAATCACTCAGCACTCGCTAACCCCCTCCCTCCTGTGCTGAATCGTAAGCGTAAGCAAATCACTCAGGACTCGCTAACCCCCTCCCTCCTGTGCTGAATCATAGAGCGAACGAATCACTCAGGACTCACTAACCCCCTCCCTCCTGTGCTGAATCATAGAGCGAACGAATCACTCAGGACTCACTAACCCCCTCCCTCCTGTGCTGAATCATAGAGCGAACGAATCACTCAGGACTCGCTAACCCCCTCCCTCCTGTGCTGAATCACAGAGCGAACGAATCACTCAGGACTCGCTAACCCCCTCCCTCCTGTGCTGAATCATAGAGCGAACGAATCACTCAGGACTCGCTAACCCCCTCCCTCCTGTGCTGAATCATAGAGCGAACGAATCACTCAGGACTCGCTAACCCCCTCCCTCCTGTGCTGAATCACAGAGCGAACGAATCACTCAGGACTCGCTAACCCCCTCCCTCCTGTGCTGAATCACAGAGCGAACGAATCACTCAGGACTCGCTAACCCCCTCCCTCCTGTGCTGAATCACAGAGCAAACGAATCACTCACTCGCTCACCCCCTCCCTCCTGGCTCACAGCTTCTTCTTCTTCTTCTTGGTTGGCAACCAATGTTAAGGCGCATTACCGCCCCCTGGCTCACAGCTCAGTGGACATTTAGATGAGAAAATATATATTTAACACATTTAAGGAAAATACTAATAAAATACAAATAAACAAAATAAATGTTTATTAAACAATTTTGAGAGGAAATTGCTTAATTTTAGAAATGTTTTTGCTCTTTTTTGCTCTATAAAATAGTAGGTTTTTTTTTTAGAATCATTCATCTTAGCAGTGGGATTTACATGAAAAGAGAAACAAATTAAGTTTGAGTGAAAATGTAAATTTTTTGTACTCTCTGGTCAACTGACTCAGTGAATCAAATGACTCAAAAAACCCGATTCACTTTGGTGAGTGACACATTAAAACTCGATTCAGTAAAAAGAATCAAATTTACCATCACTAGTCACACCACCACAACAACCCTCTCAACCCTGCTTCCCCGTGATTTAACACCGCGGGCGTGATCTGCAGATGCCGCACAGGTGCAGCCACACGGCACCACAGACCACGCCCCACCACACAGCCCCATCGCCCGACTGAGACCGGCCGAACCTACTCCCCCCCGGCCTCCAACCTGACGACAGGGCAGTGTCTCTTGCGTAGGCCGCCCAAGTCTCCAGCGGTGATGGCAACGCTGGTCCGGAGGCCGGCCACGCCCGGTACCCGGCGAACCGGCACGACCATGCAGGCACAACCGTGAGCACCGCTGCGCCCCTCGTCTGCCGCCTCTGGCTGCTGAAGTGCCTCACGCGGCTCCTCCACCACCGTCGGGACACCCCTGTAGGGGTGGCGCCCAGGCGCAGAGCAGCGCCGCCAGATCCCCAATCCTTTTCAGGTGGCGCGCGGTCTGGTCCCGCAGCTCTTCCTGCTGGCGACGCACCTCCGCCACCTGCTCCCACTGGATAGCCGCCGTGTCAGCCATGATCTGGGACAGCTCCTCCCTTCTCTGGCTCTGTTGTGGGCCCGTCGTGCCGCATCCTAGGGTTCGGCACCAGTGTGGTGGAATTATGGCACGACGGGACCACAGATCCGTGTTTTGAGCCATCTTTACTTTTACACTGGTCACACCACCACAACAACCCTGCTTCCCCGTGATTTAACACCGCGGGCGTGATCTGCAGACGCCGTGCAGGTGCGTCCGCACGGCACCACCTACCACGTCCCACCACAGTAACATGAAAGTAACGAATGTCTTTATCCTGGGGAATTACTTTTAAGACAAGTGTTCTGTGTAATATGTGCATTCACTTTTTTAACATCACCGATCACAACAAAGCGGGGAACACCTCCAACATGCACGAATGTTTGATCACACAGCATGTAGTTAATGTGCATGGATGTAATGTCTTTGATATGCTGCTGAGAGGTGATGGTGACCCTCAAACTGAAGCCAATGAGAATCGATAAGGAATCGAATCAATAAGTGATATTGATAATGAATAATCACTAAACTCTAATCAGTTCCCATCCCTGTTCATTGTTGCTCTGCTTCTGTAAAAGGAGCTCCAGACTGCAGAATTCCTTGGACCCTTCTTTCCAACACATTCCCGTCTTTTAAGCCATCACCTGTGTCCAACCTCGTGTCATGTTCAGTAACGCTGTCATTCAAGTTAACATGTCATTTATCTAACTAACACTGATAACTTTGTGAACCCTGGACAACCTCTGCAACTTTCTCCTGGAAAGCCAGGACACTGTGTAAAAACATGGTGAATATAAGAAATAACCACGTTCTTAGTAAGCTGTGGACTTACCAACTGTTCTAAGGAACATCCAGTAACATTACTCTACACTGCATTACAGTAAAGCAGCTTCAGGTGACAGTTATAAATCACAGAGAATAATTTAATTCTCAACAAAAAGCACAAAATAAAAAACATGAGCCGTACAAAAGCTGTTAGTGACTGTTGAAAGTTCAAATATTAGGTTGAACTCCTGCTGCTGTTGTAACTGTGCTTTTATAAGCTTGCAGGAAAGAAATCCTCCAGCATATTTTCTTCTCAGTGGCTGGATGCTACAGTAGATTATGCTCATGATGCGTACAGTAGAGTGTAAAAGCCAGTGAAGATGTGCAGCTTATTTACACTGACTTGCTTATTTTCTGTGCTCTTGCCCTCTTCTTTTAGTAAATAAACGAAACAGTGAGTACAGATGGACACCTGCTAAAAAAAAGAGAGAAGATCACCGTGGACACAGAAGGACACTAACAGAGATCAACTAAAAGAAAAAAATGGCCTTCTGTCAAGAATTAAAGGGATGGACAAAGGGCCTGCTTTGTAAGGCCGGACCTGGACCGCTGAGTCTGTAGCCTGGGAGCAGAGAGGAGCCGACCAGCTCCAACTCCTGAAAAACAAGCCTTGCTGAGTGTTAGAGACCAAATAGGAAGGTCACGATAAAACATTTTTATTTTTGTAAACTTTTTTAAGTTTATGGTTTCTGAAAAGATCAAACATCACTCTGTGTATATACATATTATATACCATATGTGTGTATTATATAAGTATGTTTAAAAAAAGAAACTGTGCAGTTCAAAGAGAAGCTGAGGAGACGCCAGCTCCCCGTGATTTTTGAAGGTCAGCCACCACGCCCCACATGCCTTCTGCTGGGTGTGTGTGTGTGTGTGTGTGTGTGTGTGTGTGTGTGTGTGTGTGTGTGTGTGTGTGTGTGTTAAGGTGTGTGGGGCAGCTGGTCCAGCAGGCCTGTCACTACATAATGAGATTACAGCTTTTTGAGCCTGTCTTCCACTAATAACGTCTGTATCGGTCAGAAAATCTGCCTTTTAAATCCAAAAATACACACAGATAAGAAAAAAGGGTTAGAGTTTACTCTACAAGCTCGACTCAAGTTCCAGCGAGGTGGGACATTAATAACAGGCTGCCTGATGTCACCACAGTCTGGTGGTTTTACTGTGCCATGGAGTAAAAACTGCTCTTGTGCATTATGTTGGCACAGGCAGGGTAGGGCTGGGGGACAGAGAGTGGGTAAAAAATGAAAAGTGGAAATGATGATCTGCTTCAACACAGCCTTCAGCTTCCACCACTTAAAAGGACTAAGAGAGGGGTTAAAGTGAAAAGTCACACAGTGACAGCAAGTCTGTGTAAACTCTTCTGTTTCTATGGATTCCTGCTGACATCCTTCTGTATTTACACATTGTACTAAAAACACAGCCATGGTGCAGAGTCAGCTGTTGTCATCTACTATTGTTGTAGTCATTGTACTGGCAGTAAGAAGAAAGTATTTATATATAAATATAGTCATTTGTGATCTCCACCTCCTGGACATACGTTTGATTTTTCAGCTTTGACGCAGGACGTGGTGTAAGTGTAATGATGTGTCGTTCTTTCATGTCCTTTTGTTTCTCTTTTGTTCAGCTACTGAATGTAACTTAAACTTTTTAGGCAGATGGTGTTTTTTATGTGCTTCAAAAGAACAAACAGTATTCTGTATATTTATTACACGTGTAAATGATATAGTAACATGTTTCTGATAATATGCTGGACCTCCTCCTCACGATCACGTCATGTCCCAAAGGAAATAACGACAGTGAACAGACATGTCCTGCTGTAGCGTGAAGTACTACAGAGAGTTTTAGTTGTTTGGTTTGTCTTTGTGTAGCGGAGTCGTAGTGTCATCGTGGTGCTGAGGGTAATGCTGTGGTGAGGAACAGGACAACAAAGAAACACGAGACCAGTCTGAGGTGGGGAAACATTTAGCAGTGCGTCCTGTTGGAAATGGAGACGCTCTGCTGCAGGACGCTCACATGCACTTGTTTGATTTGTGGGTCGTAGCATGTGATGGTGTTTTACCACATTTATGGATACGACGACACTGAAACCTTTACATCTTTATTTTAATTCAGAGGAGGATTTGAGTCTCACTGCACTCTTACTTTAATGCATAGCACTTGGTAATGTAGGTAACATGGTCTATAAGACTAAGTGATCCCATGGACAGTACTCATTTACATCAGTTGTCAAAGGAGCTTGCAAAGAAAAGCGTTGTCTTCTTTCTTTGCAAGCTCCTTTGACTACGATGACCTGGATGACTGAGAACCTTCACAGACATTTACATCAGTTAATAAAGTGATGGAGGTGGAAACAACTGAAAGGCCACAGTAATCTAACTCGGTGTGACAGAACGAAGGCAACCCAAGCTCATGCTGAGTGTGAACGATTGGCTCTTTATCTTTTGTCCTTTTTGGACCAATTCTGTCTTTTTAAGCTGATCACTCGCTGGCCTTGGAGTGCCTTTAGTGCTGTGACTCCGTTCTTATGACCGTTGTGATATCATGTCTCCATCATGTTGATGACTGTCCCGGAGACCCAGATTTTACTTCCTTTCCTGTTTTTCTGGTGTTTCAGTGAGGCAGATGTTTGTGTGACAGGATCCACTGTTACCGCTGCATTTCTTTCTCCTTCACGCAGTGAAAGACTGGTTGTCCGTACTGTTCTCTACATGAATGTCTAAAAACTCTTTCAAAGACTAAATGAGCATCTGCGAATGTGTCTACAGACAGATTTTTTAACGATGCCTCTACCACACCCTCAGCGTGCCACTGCTGAGTTGTTCATCTGGGAAAAAGCTTCTGCAGTGGGATCAGGCAGCTGGACATGAACTGGGACTTAACAAAAAATATTCTAACGATGTCAATCTTAGCAGAGATCAGGTTTCCTCCGATCGCTGCTGTGTTATTCTAATTGTAATTTATTTTTGTTCTTTTTTTCCTTGATGTTCTTTCTCTTGGCTTGTTTACATGTACTGTATATGATGTTCATCTGTTGCTGGTTGGAGAGATTATCTAAAGGTCTGAAGTAGCTTTTAACTCTAGCTGTGGTATTCCCCTGTGGCATGGCCTTTTACCTTGGTCCTTCCCTTCCCCAATCAGAAAATGTGATGTTTGCATTAAGTACACGTACTCAGCAACGACATATAAAAATCCTCGGGCTTCCTACCAAAACTTCTCCCATTTGTTTCTATTGTGTATACCTCAGATACGAGCCCTAAAGCAGCTATTACTCTCTTAAAGCTCCTGGCAACCAGACCTCATTTACCTCCTCTCCCCCTCTTCCACACTTGAGCCCAACATCCACCCATAAGCCAAAACCACACCTACCTCCCCCGTTAACCCACTGACCTCCACCCTAAAGTCACAGAATACTTGCTGCAAAGACACGTTCTGACAGGTTTAAACTGAAGGACACTACATAAGCCCCGATCCTGCATACAGTTGGTCTGTGGGTGTTTCACCAGTACTGGGATTTGACAACATTTTATTTAAATATCTCATTTTTATCTCCCTACAAGGAGTTATCAAATCTTATAGACAGACAGAACTTTATCAATCCCCCGGGTAGGTTCCTCCGGGAAATTCAGTCATCATCATTATTATTATTATGATTATTATTATTGAGAGTTGTCTTTTAAATACCTCAGTGAGGTTAAGTTATATTGTGATTCATCTCTGTCCTTAATTACTTTAACGCCCACATTATCCAAATAATAATAAAAGATGTCTCTTATTTATTTCTCACAACATCAGGCTCAGTGAGCACAAATGCAAGAACTATGCACAAAACAAAAGCTGGAAGATATTTTAGAGTACGTACATGTATATAACTTAACCCATGCAAGTGAAAACGTGAAATCCTTACTGGAGTCCTTTGAGCAGCCCACTAACTTAGCCTGGAGTGTTGTTGTAACTGTATAGAAATTATACTGTGATCTGCAATATTTACTCTTTACATAACCTTCACAGTATTTCCAACAAGTGTTCTTTCTTGAGTAGGCTACCAAACTGTTTCCAATTCAGAAAACACATGAACAACAATTTAAAGTTGTCATTAGCAGCAGAACCAACTGTTAATTGGAATGACAATGTTATTGCTATAGAAGATCGATATTATTGGCATTTAGATTTGTTACCCATATGCCTCACTTTAACTATGCACTTCTTTCTAAATCTGTATATGAAATAATTTGGGACAATGGAAGCCAGATTTAGGGCACCTGCTAAAATGGCACAGGAGATAACGGTAGATTCTCAGTCTCGAGTCTCTGCTGTCACTGTCTTCTTTACACCATTTCTTCCATTTTATAAAAAAACAACATCAAATAAAACATAATAAAGAATTTCTAACTGCTCTCGAGTGGATAAGCTCGTGATTTTTCCCCAGTGTTCTCCTCTGCTCCGCCAAACACACAAACCCCTCATAATTGTTACATGTGTGCATGAAACAATACTCAAACTAATCATTTCAAAAATGTTGCTGATTTCACCTGTCAGTAAAAAAAGGGGTGTTTTACAGTACGGCAGAAAACTGAAAACGATTTGGCCTTGACGGTTGGTTTTCAGTCAGGATAAATGCAGACGCTAGTTTCATTTCTAGTATGTCTGAAGTTTTATTCAAAATAATATAAATTTCAAACTTATGCACACATGTCAGAAATGCAAACAAAAGACTGTCCTGAATGAATTTGTATCCGGTGATACGATCTGTTTCTCTTCAGCAATTTTGACTTAAATGATCTGGTTGCCTTTGAACGTTTTTCACTCCTGAATGCCAACAGCCTCCCGGTCCTATGCAGATCCCAAAGCACAAAGGTTTGACTGGTGACTATGGAGTAAAATTTAAAGAAAAAAAGACCTAACTTACATGTTTGCATTTTTTTAGTCTGCTTTTATTTATGTGTTTGAGGCTCCAGTGTTTTCTTCTACTCTTTATGTATCAGTTATTCTTTTTGTCAAGAGCAAAAACCTGTATTAATGTGTACAAACAAAGAGACTTTTAATGTGAGACTGAACCTGTGCAAGTGACACTGTAGAAGTACACGTGTGTCTGTGTACTTCTACAGTGTGTGTGTGTGTGTGTGTGTGTGTGTGTGTGTGCGTGTGTGTGTGTGTGAGTGTGTGTGTGTGTGTGTGTGTGTGTGTGTGTGTGTGTGTGTGTGTGTGTGTTGGATGGTATTTCTTTAACTGGTTGATTTATGTGTGCTTTTAATGTGCTTCAAAGAAACAATACTATTTATTACAATATTCGTACATTATTATCACAGTTATTATTACAGTTATTACTAACATGATTATTAATAAACATTTCTTTCCCCTGAAACTCTTCCATTGATTGACTTGGTTTGGGTCAGCAGCATGTTAGTTGTGTTACAGCAAGCCTGCAGTTGGTGACTGAATATTATGAGCTGTCAAACAGTTCAGCTACCTAACATACATAGGTCAAATTAAATGGTAAAATAAATATGAATATGTACTCACAAGCCACTTAGACAACTGATCATTAACAAAATATCTAATCAGCCGATCACATGGAAGCAACTCAGTGCATTTAGGCATGCTGACAGGGTTGTAAGAACCTGCCTACCTCGTAATTAAACTTGAGAATATGGAGGAAACGGGATTTAAGTGATGCAACAGTTTCTAGAGGTCAGAGGAGAATGGTGAGACGGCTTCGAGCTGCTAGGAAAGCAACAGTAACTCAAATAACACTCATTACAACCAAAATATGCAGAAGAGCATCTCCACAGGCACAACATGTCACACCATGAAGCAGATGGGATACAGCAGCAGAAGAGCACGTCAGGTGCCAGTCAGAAGAATCGGAAACTGAGGCAACAGTTTCTCTTTGGGTGACCAAAACTGTACAATAGAAGAAACAGGGGTAGGCACAAATTTGGCACAAAGAACACAAAAGCACCAAGTGAGCATTGTTTGACCGCCACAGTCTGCTTGACCCTGTCCATCCTTTTCACTTCACTTTGATTTCCCTGTCAGGACTCTTGCTGCAGCATTTTGGATTAGCTGAAGGCTTTTCAGGGAGTTTTTAGGACTTCCTGATAATAATGAATTACAGTCGTCCAGCCTGGAAGTAATAAATGCATGAACTAGTTTTTCAGCGTCACTCTGAGACAGGATATTTCTAACTTTAGAGATGTTGCACAAATGGAAGAAAGCAGTCTTACATATTTGTTTAATATGTGCGTTGAAGGACATGTCCTGGTCAAAAATGACTCCAAGGTTCCTCACAGCGTTACTGGAGGCCAAGGTAATGCCATCCAGAGGAAGAATCTGCTTAGATACCATATTTCTAAGATTTTCAGGGCCGAGTACAATAACCTCAGTTTGATCTGAATTAAGAAGCAGAAAGTTAGCGGCCATCCAGGTCTTTATGTCTTTAAGACATTCCTGCAGTTTTCTATACCACTGCAGTACAGTAGTATAGGAAAGACCAAGAAGCTGAGAATACCAGTGTGCTGTGTGAGAAACATGCAACCTGAGACAATAAGGAGAAAGTAATTTATATTTATATAGTTATACTCGTACTATATTAGTATATTATGATTGAGAAACATGGAGTTATGAAAGGAAAAGTATTCCTTTGTAACTGAGTTAAAAAAGAGATGCTGTTGAAAGAGTCATGATGTCCATGTGAGGTTGAGCTGATGAAACATTCTGTTAATGTACAATAGCAAACAAACTGAATAAGAGATGAGGGAAAGTATATATTTATATAAGACTGAATACTCATGTGTGATTAATGTAATAAATCATATTAACATACAACACAGGAAAGAAGAAAATGTAAAGATATTATTCTTTTTATTAAGATTATCATACGTTTTAAATTTGTTTTAAATCATGTTCACGTCACAGAGAGAGAGAGCAAGGATGTGGACATTGGCTGATTGGATGTCAGCAATGATGATGATTGGATATCCCAATGAATGACCGCAGTCCAGAAAGAGACGGGAGAGAAAGAACAACAAGGTAAAAAGTTTTGTGCAAAAGAGATAAGTTGATCATCAGAAGATTGGATCTAAGAAGTTAACGTTTAAAATATTTCAGCAGAGACGCCAGAGGCAGGGCTCTAGACTAACCTTTTGCCACGGTTGCACTGGTGCACCAGCACCAGTTAGGCGCACACAATTTTTTCAACCTCAGTGAGTTTTGGTTGGAGAGAGATAAAACCTGCAGCATCAGAATCGAGCGCAAAAAAGACATAAACACAAAGCGCGGACCCGACGCATCAGAGTCAGCGAGATGTCAGCGAGATGTCAGCTTTCAGCCCCGACGGCGTGTCCGTGTACACTGTAAAATCGAATTAGTTAGTTCCTAGAACTCAAAAAAACTAAGTAAAGCTTACTTAAGATGACTGTTAGGACAACTTATTCATTGCAAGTCTGCAGTATTAAGAATAACTTGATATTTCTGACTGTACAGTACTAATTGTTTACCTACTGACAAACATTTCAAGTTCAACTAAATGAAAAAACAACCTGAATATGATTAAAAATAATTAACAACACTTTTTGTAATGATGTTAAAATGAGTCCAACTTTTATTTTCAAACACAACAAAGTATAACAGCCAACATACTGGACACTGTTCTGCTGAACAACAAACAATTATATTTCCATCACTGTTATAATCTCACAATGAAACAAAGTCTCAGATGTAATTATTTGTTTAATTATTATTATTTAATTATTAATTCTTACCTGTTTTTTACACTACATCAATTCGGTTTCAGTGGAAACTTTATAAACTGGATTAAGTTACTTTATAACAATCCCTGCTCTGCAGTTCTCACAAATGGGGTGCGGTCCTCCAATTTCCGGATACTGAAGGGAACCAGACAAGGCTGCCCCCTCTCCCCTTTGCTCTTTGCCCTAGGCATAGAACCATTGGCAGAGGCAGTACGAGTTCAGGCGGACATACATGGTCTATCTGTAGGACAAAGACAGCATAAGATTATTCTGTATGCTGATGATGTACTTGTTGTGTTGACTCGGCCGGAAACATCAATCCCCTCTCTGGTTGAAACTATTAATAAGTTTAGTGGAATCTCAGGCTATAAAATTAATTTCAATAAATCAGAAGCGATGCCATTGGGCAGTCTGAAACAAAAACCACGGGCCCCTTCTCCATTTCCCTTCACTTGGTCCCCACAGGGCTTTACGTATCTGGGGATTAGGGTCACTCCCGCCTTTGAACAGATGTATAAAAGTAACTTTACCCCCCTATTTGAGCAGGTCAAATTAGATCTAGAGAGATGGAAGTCCTTACCGTTATCCTGGCTCGGTCGTATCGCTCTTTTGAAAATTAATATTCTACCCAGGCTACTTTACCCAATACAGATGGTTCCGACCCTTTTTCCACATAAAGCTATCCAAACTCTAAATGGCTGGTTCAGCTCCTTTGTTTGGGCAGGGAGGAAACCTCGTCTTAAAATATCCACATTATGTCTTCCATCCTCAAAAGGGGGCCTTGATTTCCCAGATATAAGGAAGTATCAGCTGAGCACCCATATGCGTATAGCTGCCGATTGGGTACAACAGTCTTCTCCTGTCTGGTTGGATATTGAGAGCTCTATGTCTAACTTCCCTTTGAAAAGTTTGCTTTTTGTGGGGAAACTTAAGACCTTAACGATGCTCTGTAGCAACCCACTCACATTATCTACTGTTAAAGCTTGGCGAATGGTTCAAAAACTAGAAGGAAGGTCTCACTTAACATCTCTTTTCACTCCCTTATCCGATTATCCTCTTTTTCTGCCCGGGACCACTGACCCTGGCTTTCGGAACTGGGCTGCGAATGGTATTTCTACCTTTTCTGACTTAATGGACGGGTCTAACCTCATGTCCTTTGACCAGCTAATCTATAAATACAACATTCATAGGCATGACTTCTTTAGATATTTACAAGTGAGGGACCATATACAGAGGGCTACAACAATACTCACCAATCAAACTGTCTCTAAATGTGAAAAGCAGATATTTCAGCCAAACCTTAGAACTTCTATAAAAATTTGTTATGGCCTGTTAACAGAATTTGGGGTCACTGACACAACTTATATGAAGAGGACTTGGGAAAAGGAATTAAATATAGAGATCAGTGACGAGGCATGGGACAAAGTTTGGGAGAATGCTAAATCTCTGAGCGTCTGTAATAAAGTAAAGGCAATCCAAATTAAAATCCTACACAGAGCTCACATATCACCTTCTCAACGCCATAAATACAATTCAGACCTTTCTCCGCTGTGCCCTAAATGTAAAATAGAGGTGGGCAACCTCACGCACTGTCTATGGTCCTGCCGGAAAATACAACATTTCTGGTTCCTCATAAAGTGTGAACTGGATAAGATCTTCACCACTGACACTGAATGCAATCCACTGTGTATGCTACTTGGAGTGGCAAACGACAAAATTAGGGGGAAGTTTGGAAAGCAGCTCTATGCACTGTTAACATTCTGTGCAAGGAAATGTGTCCTCTTGAACTGGATCACGGACACGGCCCCATCTAAGACTCAATGGCACCGGGTGGTATTGGAATATGTGTCACTAGATTTCCTAACATGCAAGCTACATAGTCGGGACAAAAAGTTTCATAAAATATGGGACCCATTCATGGCGTATGTCAGTTTGGATATTTCTGCTATTTTCTCACGGGCCTTGGTATAATGCAAGCAGATCACTGCTATTCTACATATATGTATTGTTAATCGTATCATAATCAAAATGTCTGGATTTTCCACTTATTTCTTTGTATTCATGAGCCGGGTTGCTTGTTTGTTTGTTTTGTTTTGTCTGTTTTGTTTCGTTCTGCTATGTTGTTGTTGTTTTTTGTTTGTTTGTTTGTTTGTTTGTTTGTTTGTTTGTTTGTTTGTTTGTTTGTTTGTTTGTTTGTTTGTTTGTTTGTTTAATTTTGGTGTCAGTGTAAAGTTTAAAACTCAATAAACACACAGTTATAAAATTATTCTGAAAAGTTTAGGCCTACCACAAGTTTGTTTTGTACTTACATTACTTATATAATCAAAATAAAATATTTGTTGTTCTGTCACAAGTGCAGTCTCTGATTTAAACAACACATTTGTTTTTCATTCCAACACAGGAGCTGGAATGTTGTAATATTTTAAGGATGCTTGTTTCCAGTCCAGGCATTACTGCCTGAATGACTGTCATGGATCGAGGTGATCCAAATGTAGGTGCAGAAGAAAGTCTTTAACTTCCCTTAAGTACAGTGGCAGTGGATGTGGGTTGGAGATGCAATGAGCTTGAACCTGCAGGCGACCATCTTCACCGACCACACCATCTGTGACGGAGGACTCATCTCTCCTGTTGTCCTGCAAGCAAACAATCATATTTTTTGGAACATGAACTTAATTGCTTTCTTAAAACATTTTTTCTGCATTTGGTAAATGGTAAATGGACTGGTTCTTATATAGCGCTTTTCTACTCTTCTGAGCACTCAAAGCGCTTTACACAACTTGTGCATTCACCCATTCACACAAGCACATTGATCTAAGTGCTTTCTAAGTAACATTCACACACATTCATACTCCGATGAACGCATCGGAGAGCAATTTGGGGTTAGTATCTTGCCCAAGGATATTTGGCATGCAGACTAGGGGAAGCCAGGAATCGAACCACCAACCTTCCGATCAGTAGATGACCTGCTCTACTGCCTTGGTATAGAACAGACTCCAATTTAGACAATCTCAGGCTCCCTCCCCACCGGAGAGGTGACATTCAATGTCCCACTGTCAGTCTGGATAGCCCTGACCCCCACCCAACACACAATAATGTCATGAAAGCATCATTTTAAAAAGGTCTATGCAAACATGGCCAATAACTTTCATTCTAATGATGTGCAAAATGATTTGGGCACAAAACAAATGTTGCTGTTAGAAAACTTGCAGACTTCACTATTTACAGTGTAGACCCTCTAAACTAAGTTTGGGGGATGTGATCTTTCAAGAAATGCAGACCAAACTGTTGTTTGTTTACTTACACAGCATGTCTTGTAGAATTAACTGGAGTCACCAGCAACAGCATCGTGCAGTCATATCTCAAGTCTAATAACAGAAGACAGGAAAAGATCAGTACAGAAACAACTTCCCCAAACCAAAGCACAAAAACAATAAGTAAACCAGGCTGATCTAAAGTATGATTAAAGTTCAGCCTGATTAATATAAATGTCACTGACAGTTGCTAATATATTGGAAACCCAAAATACTTACTGATGTCTTTCTGTCCAACAGCAGGAGTGCTGGTCCCGAGCCTCAAAGACGGTAAGAAGCAAGCAGAGGGAGAAGAAACAGAACATTTTTCAGAAACTGATTTGATCCAATCATTGTAACTTACAACACAGAGGGTCCATGTAGACCCCACACAACCAAATTAGACTAACACATATAGTAGTAAAAACACCATCTACTACTGTGTCTGAATGTGTGGTATTGGCACTGTCAGTTTAGTGTGTTTAAAAAAAGACCACCTAATTTAAATATCATCATTACATGCTTGTTAAGAGTTAACTTCCAATATATAAAGTTTCTTATAAGCAAAATGATCAGATCTAACATATGGCAGGGTTTATATGTAACATAATGTTTCTTATGATTCAACTGTGGAATTTAACTTAATTCTTTAGAAGGACAACCTATAATACTTTATTCTCAAGTATAAAGCCAACCTAGACGTTAACCATTTAACAGGCCACTAATCTGGATTATAGCTTTCACAATAAAACTGGTTTTTAAACACATTTTTAACAAAACAAATACTATTGTTAATATTATTATTATTTAAAATGTAATAAAACAGAAAAGTCGTTAAATATAAAAGCAGTTTGCTTATGTTGTTAAATAAAGGCTAGATTTGACATTAATAGATGCCACAGATGTTCAAAAGCTGCCACAAAGCATTAAAAAAAAATAGACGTCTCCGAAAACGTTGGAGCATTTTTGCAAATATGTGATGTCTTGATAAATTGAGCAGATATTTGAACTTTACACAGCTACATTCTTGCCTGAAAATATCTTAAAAGTTTATTTTGTGACGTTTTGGTACGTTTTCTCCCCAACAAACACAACAATGTCGATGAAACGTTGTGCACCATCAGAGTCACCTGCGGTAGCACCCAAAGGCAGAGGAAGATGCTAACCATCGCACGAAAAGTTGGACTTCTGGACACGCTAAAGGAAGCTAGAAGTTACCGTATTTTTCAGATTATAAGGCGCATTAAGCGAAACAAAACAGTCAGATAAGTCAAACTTTACTCAACTCATTCTTCTTGCTTCCTCTGCTTCTGTACCATTGATTCATTAATGATTCATTAATGATTCATTAATGATTCATTAATGAATCATTAATGAATCATTAATGCTGAATCCTCTGGCAGCTGCTCTGTTCTCATGTTCTGGACCTGAAAACAGGGTTTGATCTTTGGTTTCATCCTGTAATACTGGACTTATTTGTCTACGAAGGTTTGAACTTTGAGAGTTTAAACAAGAGAGAAACGTGTGAAAATGTTCATGCCTGTCTGAGAAAAGTGTAGAAAGTGAACGTATCCATATGCTTCTGTGTTGAGCTCTGGCAGTAGAGCCAAGCCAAACACTGGGCAGTCAAAGTATTTGGACTTTTTTTTGTAATAAAAACTCCTCAAAGTCCACTAATTCAAACATAACTGAACACTAATTTCTAAATGAACTGCATGTGGGTTTAATCTGAGCCTATGCAATAAATAAACAATAATAAGTTACAGATGGCTCAGAGCTGATGGAGTTCCTACATTACCTTCATGTTCAAATGCATCCACCAGGTGTCAGCATTAGCCTAAACAGAAATGGGTGAAGCCCTCATCCTGCGTCCAACCCCAACACTGAAGATGATTTATAATTGTAACGTTTGCTGGTTACAGAACACAAATACACATTTAAATTAATACATAAGTAAACATTATTAAGTCGACAATTAAATCAGTTGATTTTGTGGTGTGTATTGTTTGTTATTATAATACTCTAGGCCAGGGGTGTCGAACTCCAGGCCTCGAGGGCCGGTGTCCTGCAGGTTTTAGATCTCACCCTGGGTCATCACACCTGAGTTCATTACCAGGCCTCTGGAGAACTGCAAGACATGTTGAGGAGGTCATTTAGCCGTTTAAATCAGCTGTGTTGGATCAAGGACACATCTAAAACCTGCAGGACACCGGCCCTCGAGGCCTGGAGTTCGACACCTGTGCTCTAGGCCCTTTGCAGGCACTTCATCTCACTGATATCACTGATACTGATGGTTGCTTTTCTGTCCAGCTCTAATTAGCCACTGGAAAGCCTGCTGGTCTGATACTTACCAGTTTCTTCTGTTTCTTTAAGAAGGTCTATTATGAGAGACATATAGAGATGATATAGAGAGGCAGCTGTAATTCAGTTAAATTCAATTAAATGTTATTTATATAGCACCAAACCACAACAGCAGTCACCTCAAAGTGCTTTATATTGTAAGTTAAAGATCCTACAATAATAACAGGAGGACAGGACGAAAATCAGATTGTGGAAGATAGCCAGAGAGTAACAGAAACTGTTAAATCCAGTGTGTAGTATGAACACAGCACCATGTCTACCTGCTCTGTGCCCCCTCAGAAAGCCAGGCGTGGATCCTGACGATGTCACGGCCCCTCAGTCCTCACCTTGCTGGCTCATCATTTTCTGTGTGGCCCTCTCCTCTAAGCAGTCACGTGTGTGTGTGCATGGGTTGGTTATGGTGAGAAATGGGGCCTGCTGAACAGGTGTGTGTAATCACACACCTCGTCCTGATATCCTCATTTGTGGCCACTACTTGAGGCGGTGGCAGCCCTTCAGTCTCTGCTGGATCGTTGGGTAGTAATGGAGTATGGCACCTTTGCCACTGTGATCGTGTGTCTTGCCTTTTGTGTGGAAAACTGGAACCTGCAGTTTCCTTGTATGGCAGTGCTGTTGCAGAGACCTTTGCAAAAGAGTAGTGAGCTGTTTTATTTTCTTAGGAATGAAGGAAATCCACCTGTGTGGAAGTCCGGGACCTTGTCATTGCCGTGGACTCTGGGCACATCCTCCTGGATCTTTCTGCAGCCTTCGACCCTGTTTCTCATATTTCTCTCATGTATAAGCAGCCATCTTGGCCTCACTGCTACTCTCCTGATTCTTCAACAGAACTTGGGCTTCTGTGCTTGGACCCCTTCTCTTCACCATCTATATGCTCCCCCTTGGTGACATCATCTGCCGCCATGGTCTCTGCTTCCATGCTGAACTTTATCTCAGTACCAAAGTCTTCACCCTGCTCCTCCTACAATCACTTGTTAGCTTTATGCTTAAAATCACCACATGGATGTCATCTAACCTCTACTGAAGCTCAACGATCCTAATCTGGAAGATCAGAGATCCACTCGTTGACTCAGAGGGCTGCTTCATCTCATCCTTCCCTGAAGATGATATTCTGGGGGGTGTTGTAAGCTCTGCATAGGCTCCAATACAGCAGGTAAAATCAGTATTGAACATGTCACCAATTTCTAAGTAAATGTATTTATGCTGTTAACATGACGCCTGTAACAACCCATCCAATCCAAACGTGCAAAGAATTCAAATTGTAGACGCCCATAAATTAAGTTTATAATGAAAGATTACACAGAGAAAAAGTATTGAACACATTTACTGAAATGTATTTAATGTTTTGTACAAAACCTTTGCTCCATACTTTGTTCAATATTTATTTTACCTGCTTTATGGCCAGGACTAAGCTCTGGGAACGTGACACCCTTCTTGTAACATACTTTTTATGTCGTACATATGGCAGAAATGTTGTAATAAATACATATATTAATACATATATTTATGACTCATTTTTTGCAAGCTGCAAATTAATTGCATAAGACCAAGTCATAATTTAACAGCACTATTAGCATCACTGTTTATGAACATGTGTACAGATATCCAGTGACCCCGAAGTTTAACTGCACTAAAAACTGTTTGGCACAGTGTGAGGAGTTTGGAAAGGAAAGCGACTGGATGTTTCGTGAAGTTTCACCTCTCGTTAAAGAAGCTTCTTCAGCTCTCAGACCAAACGGTGGAGAGTCCCAGGACATTTCAGCCCTACTGGGAGTCCTCGCTTAAGCTCTTTGACTCACTACTGATCATGTGCATCTTTGGGTGAAGGAAAGAGACAAAAGACACCCTGTGGGAGCCAGAGTTTAAGAATTGATCATGATTACATTCAATAGTGGTAAATAAAATTATGTGATTAAAGATCGTTAGTCCAATATCCTACACACCCACTGAGCTGAGGTGTTCAGCCCTGTAAAGCTGCCTGTGTGAGCCCTGCAACAATACACTGAGAACAACATGAAAGATCCTGATTTTACACCAGGATCTATATATAAATGTCCCACACAGCCAGTAGCAGTGTTTTGGTTATGAGAGAGTATTTGTCACCTTTGTGTAATTAAAATGCATTACTTTATCTTACTAAATATTATAAAGTTAAAAGACTTTTTAAACAGAAACAAAAGTATGCCAATATACTGTATTTGTTTGGCCCTATGATCACCTGTACATTCTGTCCTTGAGTGAGTTATTGTCACAGTTTGAAATAGAGAGTAAAAAGTTAGTATTTTGTTCCTGGGTGATTCCTCGGAGCATCCACGGGATGCTGGCTCACTGAGCAACTCACAGAGCTGCAGACATTCACCCTCAAATCTGCACTGACTGTAAGATCTATTTTACAGCTGTCAGCCATGGAAAATACATTTTAAAAATATATATAATTTGTCATTATATTATTTTTATTACATTGCCATGATGTTATAACTCAGCCATAACTTTGATGCATTACTTGGCTAATTTTTGCATTTCTTGTGTGGTCAACAATCATTTGGGTTTTTTCTTCTTTTACATGGACCCTTCACGTGGAGGGAGTATTTTCACCCAAAATGTATTTTATATTTAAAGCTCATCCTATGAACTGTGAGGCGGGATGAAGCCATGAAAACACACATTCTGACAGGACTTGAATGCAGCATGCAGACAGCGCATTGGCGTACACGTGAGGGCGGGTTACCTAACTTTAAAAACACACTCCTGCCACGTGAGAAGCTTCCTAAGAGCCAATGAAAAAAAACCTGTGGTCGGTCCACATTGAGCCAATCAGAAAATAGCAACAGACTTGTGGGCGTGGCCCGCAAACATTCACCACAATAACGCTGTTATATACACAGACTGTGTGTCTGCTGGACTCTGTTCGACCCAAAGAAGCAACATGAACTGTGATAAGAGCGAGCGGCTTCACGCGCTCTGCTTCCTTATAGTCACCGCAGTCACCGAGCCAGCGCTTTATTGTGCTCCAGTGTGTCTGGGTTTCCCGTGTCTGTATGAGGACATGTGAGTAAGTGTCGAGAGTTCACTTTGACATGTTTTTTTCCACATCTGCCTGTAGTTGCTAGGGGAAGTGACGTCAGCAGCGAGTGACAGCTTTCACAGACTGGGAGACGCTGCGTACCCGTTCAGCTGTCTGGAGTTGGATCAGAGTAATCGGAGTCCATCGTTAAGTTTGGGATCACAGTGGCCCCCAAACAACGGAGAGCATAGACTACGCGTTTCACGGTACCGGGCCATACCGATATTACAGACTTCCGGTGGTCAGAAAGAGAAAAAGGGGATGGTGAAACCTGCGCTGTTACAGGAAGAGATCGAAAGGGACCGGGCTGTGTACACCGACGGGCTCAAAGCTCTAATATTCCTTCATACAGCAGGAGAAGTGCTTCGTAACTAAGATAAGGAGACTGTGTCAAAGAGCACCGCGGACATGGAGCTCAGAGTGGGCAACCGCTACCGGCTGGGCAGGAAGATCGGGAGTGGGTCCTTCGGGGACATCTACTTAGGTGAGTGGAAGCTGTCACCTGAAACGTGCCGTTCAAAACACTGCTACGCTTCAGAAAGTGAAGATTAGGTCACCGCTGCAGGACTTCCGGGTCTACGTGATATTTACTGTTTGTTACCCCGTGTGTGTGGTGTTTAACCCTCATCCACCCTGCAGCCCCCACCCACGACAGCGCAGTTAGTGTAACGGCAGAAACACAAGGTGGGGGGGGGGAGATGATACAATAGCCTGAAAGTACGGAAACAACAAGGAACAAAACGAGGAAGAGTGTGTGCTGTTACTGTGTGTGTTGTTACTGTGTGTGCTGTTACTGTGTGTGTTGTTACTGTGTGTGCTGTTACTGTGTGTGTTGTTACTGTGTGTGTTGTTACTGTGTGTGCTGTTACTGTGTGTGCTGTTACTGTGTGTGTTGTTACTGTGTGTGCTGTTACTGTGTGTGCTGTTACTGTGTGTGCTGTTACTGTGTGTGTGCTGTTACTGTGTGTGTTGTTACTGTGTGTGCTGTTACTGTGTGTGTGCTGTTACTGTGTGTGTGCTGTTACTGTGTGTGCTGTTACTGTGTGTGCTGCGCAGGTCTTTTTTTCTTTTTTCTTTTGCCTGTCCCGTTTGGCTCTTTTGCATCAGAATTATTGTCTAAAGGCAAAGAAAGATGCCCAACGGATTTACTTTACCAAATATACCATCCCAGCCTTGCCTCTATTTGATTCACCTTTGCTTTTATTGTTTATTTTATTTTCACTTGCTACACACGGGACAGACTTGACTGGGGAAAAGAAAAGGGAGAAAGAAAAAGAGCGGGGAAGAGGGACGGTGATAAAGGGCAAAAACCAACAAAACAAACAGACAAAAAATACATCTGTCAATCACCTGGATCACCTGTTGAGAAAGAAAAAAGAGAAAACAAGCAAAGAAAGAGAGCAACATAATAAACAACATCATTACGATGATCTATGTGAATATAACAGTAAATACTAAATATTAAACATTATTGTGCAGCACGTAAGATCGACAGCACACAGTGTGCTTTGAGGTAGGAGCCAAAAAGGGTGTAGTTTGTGTGTCTAAGCACCCGTGTGTACACCTGTGAGCATGGACGCGCTTGTTTTTAAAAGGTTCCTTCATGTAATGATCTGCTAGAGGGTGTGGGGGGGCCACAGCCCCGTCCTCCAGGGCATGAAGCAGGTATGGAGGAGATCAAGACTCCAGACATCCAGAGGCCCTCAGAACACAAGAGACCAAGGAAGACCAACAGAGGGGCAGCCGCGCCACTGTCCCAGAAAGAGCTGAGGAGAGTCCCAGATGAGGGGTCATTCAGCAGCCGCGGAGCAGAAGCCAGGGGGGGTTGCAGTGACGTGCCCGTGAGCTCCGCCGGCAGCCAGCTGTGCCTGAATGACCGAGCCCCAGGCCGAGGGGCCGAGGGCACCCCACCCCCGAAGTGGCCCGAGCGAGCCCCAGGCTCCAGGCCCCGACAAGCAGCCACCAGGAGTGAGCCGGTGTGTACCTGGGCGCCCATCCCTGGACACAAAGAACCACCAACGCACCGATGTCTGAGGGCGTCTGCCACTGGAAGGGGAAGTGGTGGGGGGAGATAGGCCTCCATACCTTGAAGGACCTGAGATGTCCCCAGAGAGGTGGCGTCTGATACCCAACCTGACATATAGACACAGACATACAGGCACACACAGATACAAACATCCATTCCCACCCTCATGCTCTCATATGCACTTACTCAACACTCAACCAATGTGGAGACAGACATAGAGAGACACTGTACACACAATCACACTCCCCAAGCGTACTCTAAGCCCCAGGTCTAGGTACCCTTGCCCCTGGAGGGGGAAACTGCACCCAGACCCAGGTGGTGTTACCCTTTTCCCTGCGGTGGGGAGAAGCAGACCGCCCCGACTCCACAGCAGCAGGGAGACCCCCCCATTCCAGACCCCAGTCGGACGGCCAACTCCTCCTCCTGGCCCCCCGCTCCAGCAGGTCGCAGAGAACGGGGGTGAGAGAAGACTCCAAACCTCCCTCCGCCCGCTCATATGTAGTGTTGATGCATGTGTGGTCTAAGGTGCCTTTAAAACCCAGGAGGGCATGGAGCTACCTGCCAGAGAGCAGCAGGTAAGCATAGTCCCTCCTGATAGCCCTCAATGTCTACGTGTATTTAAAATTGGGAGGTGGGCAACGACGCCAGGGGTGAGGTGTACACCCTGATGGTCTTTTGGAGTCCGTGTAGCGTGCCCACCCCCAAGATCCTATATGTATGTGTTATGAGAGTGTGAGTAATGTGAATGTCTAAGTTGTGGGATAAAATTGAGGCACAGGCAGCCAGAAGGGGACAGAGGGGGGGATGCCTCCCCTGCACCCTGGTGACACACCTTTACCCCAAGGCCCTGCATGTATGGGTGATTGTGGTGGAGCGGGAAGAGGGAGGCAGCTGGAGATGGGGAGGGAAGGAAGGGAGGGGCAAGTGACCCCTCCCTGGGGCCAGCTCCCCCGCTGACCCCAGTAGGCACCCCCATACTCCGCAACCCGCCAGGGAAAGGGGGCCCAGGCCCATCCGGACCGGGGCCTAGTTCAGCAGTGCCGCCTGGCCCCACAGAGCCTGGGACAGCTCACTCGACCCCACCACAGAGAAAACTGCACCCACCCCGTCATCCACTCAACTTCCAGACTACACAAGACGATAGATACCCAGGCTGAGATCTTCCTCCACTTCCCATATATCTCTCCCCACCTGCAGAGTCAGGTCCTGGAGAGAGGAGACCTCTTGCAAGATGTAACAGCCTCCCCCACCAGTTGAAGAGCCCCCCAGGTGGCTCGATGCACCGGCGGCACCCTGCGCCAGGGCTGTGGGACCAAACTATGACCCCTCCACCCCCACTAGGTGATGGAGCTGATCAAAGGAGCCCAGAGCAATTGATCTGCAGTGGTGGCAGAGGCTGTATCAAGACTAATGTAATCTAATAGATAATAATTTCTATATTGGTTAGAATTAAGATTATTTTTATTTTTCCAGTTCATGAGGACTGTTTTCTTGGCTATGCATAGGGCAGTGAAAACCATATGGGCTATATTCTTATCTGTAGTGACATTATCTAAGCTGCCCAACAAACACGCTAAAGGGGAAGTTGGAATGTTACATTTCAGACACTTTGATAAGTCTTCACATATCTCACGCCAAAACTTCTGAACTGGTGGACAGAACCAAAGAGCGTGGATATAATTGTCCGGTGAGTTGGTTTGGCAGTGGGAGCAGTTGTTGGTAAACGTTAAGCCCGTCTACTGTGCAGGTCTTAATGCGGAACATATCTGTTAGCCTTTGTGTTACACATGTATGTAACCGTACAGCCACACTGTCCACTCCGTATGCTGTTCAAAGGGTCGCCCACTGTGACCACAGTCCATAACATCAATGGTTCAGGGAGTGGCACCAGTGTGAGCCAGGACACACTGACTATATCTAATATTTAATATGCCAGTCAGCCACTAATATGAACAAAGACTGTAATAAAAAGATGGTTGTAGCTTGAATTTTAACAGCTGGGCTGCTGCCATCTTGAATTTATTTTAGGGAGGCGGGGTTCAGCCAGAAGTTACCACCTACAATGAAACAGACAGCACTCATGTATGGGTCAGCAAGCAGTACCGTTTCAACAAACACATGCACATGTGATCAAAAACACAACATTCACTCAGACTGAACCACAAAGTTACTGATGTCTGCATCACACAGCAAGCTCACAAATGCTGACGTGGTGGTCGAGGCCCAGCAGCCTCCAGCATTAGATGCTACCTGATATGATAGAAGTTTAGTCTTCACTTGCATGCTGAGCTAGAAGTGTGACTTTGTCTCGTCCAGCACGCTGTGTTTTGCTAATCGTGTGTATCACTCACTGTGAGGTACATACGAGACATCCTTACATCAGTTACCACAGTAAATATTTTAAATGTAACCTTTTTGACTGGATTGCATTATGTAAAAGTCTAAACCCTCTGTGCTAGTGTGAGGACGGAGAGTGTGCTTCAAACAGGTCACCCTGACCCTGTTCAGAAGGCGCCTGGTTTTGTCCATCCTCGGGGGCGGGCCTGCAGGGGTTGGCCTGTTACTGCTGCTGGTGACCCCTGAGGCTGGATTTGTGGCTCTCTGCTAGCTACTGACATTCAGAGGTGTCATTGTGCCAGAGCTAAAGATAATATTCACACTTATCTTAATTCCTTGAAATTCAGTCGTCACTTTAAAATGAGTGGTTGGAGCTCATAGTGGGGTCATATGAACACACCTGATGGGGGAGCAGTTGTTGTCCCAGTGAAAATGATAACGTGTGGACGCAGGTTTCCACGTGTTTCTCTCCATAGTCGGGAGAGTCGGCTGAACATGAGCCAGTCTGGTTTTCTGTAAGACTGAACTCGCCTGTTAGAAAAGTCTGAGACTCCGGTGGAGCTCAGGATTTATCCACAGGAGATAATGTGGAACACCAAACATTATGTTCCATCCTGATCTGTTCGTGTGTTAATGAAAATACTGTGTGTAAATGTGTCTCTTTGTTTTTTCCATGGCTTTGAAGTTACAGGGTGTGAAATCTCACCACCAGATGGCAGCAGTGTTAGTGTTACTGCTGTGTTTGCAGCTGTTAGCTGTCAGCGCTAACATCGGTGGGCGCTCACACATGCATGAGCATGTATTCAGACTGTTCTGCTGGGTTCTCACCACATACGTAAAACACGATTCGGTGACACAGCATGTCCATCCTTGCCTCTGTACTCAAGATGGCGAGGTAACATGGCAGCTTCCACAGCCCAGCTATGAGAAGGATTGAAGTTACTGGGAAATGTAGTTACACAGTAATCATTGCATGAGTACAGCATCGTTTTTTGTCTCAGTTAACCCTTTAAAGCCGGTCGGAGCGGGCACGCTCCGTTTTGCGTAACTATTTTTAAATCCCTGTAGCACTGCAACCGCGTAAGCTAGCGCAATATTTTCTTTTTTTTTTGCATATGAAACCGGAGGAGTTGTACTTACATCTTATGCCATCAGCTTGTCCTCGGTCACGGTTTCCTTCCACATATAGCTTTGCAAAAACTGCATAAAAAGCACTTGCAGGAACAAAAACATAATATTCCAGAAACACGCTTTGCTGATCCGATCAGCTGTTCGTAACACTTCCTACACTGAAAAAGACGTCAGCGCGAACTATCGCATGTCCGCCATTACCTGCCCGAAACCGGAAGTGACGTCATTTTCGCGGAAAATGTGGTTGTTTTTTTTTACTTATAGGCCTTAAAAGCCTATTCTGGTGTTTTTAAAAGTCATGTTTGACTTTAAGCTTTTCTGAATAGTTGCTGGGATGCTTAGAACTCAAATTGCACTGCTGGAAATAGTTTATTTTGATGCACATGCTGTTTTCTTTGCAAATTTTCATCATAGGATTGTTTTTCGTTTTTCCTGCAGTATATAAAAATTGGTGTATCTCAAAAATAAAACTATGAAGACACTCAAAATAAATTTCCTGTTGTTGTAAACTATTTTTTGCAACTTGTTTGTATTTAAAGTTTTGAGGGATAAACCTCTTAAATTTCCCCAAGTAGAAATATATGTAAAAAAAACAAAAACGATTTTCAAATTTTTTTTGTAGTTTATTGCACTTTTTTGCAATTTATGTAATTAATGTGCACTTAATGCAGACATATGATTAAAATTTGGGCTATAACAGTTGTATTGCTGTATAGCAACTTGAAATGCTCCCAAAATTGGCTCTACAGCATGTACAAATATAAGATGAGCTCTGGCGGCCTTGGTTCTATGGTCGGTCTTAAAGGGTTAAATAACATGGGAGTTGTTAGTGTCAGCCTTGAAGTCACATTCACAGGCAGACGATAGCTCTGTTTGTGCGCCGCTGACATGTTTTAACGGTGCCGATGTCGGCGCGGCACGTCTGGGCGTGCTGAATGTGCAGGTTTGAACCCACAAATGTCTTCCAGGTAAACAGCAGTGTGAACCACTGCACCACCCAAATACTGTACGAGGACCACTACACTGTGACTAGTGTTGACTGTGTTTAGCAAACTGATGATAGTAAGTTTAATAATAAAAAGCCTGTTTGGCTGGTGCACCGAGGGCCTGAGGCTGGCAGGTCTGGAGTTTTCCTTTAAAGAAGCAGGTAAGGTGCTGCAGCAGGAGCAGAGTCTGCACATGTGCTGTGTCACAAAAGCATTTGGAAGGGTGGCGTGAATATTGCAGAACATGCTGCTCCCTGTTTCTGCTCCACTCACAGCATCCACCTTCTCCCTCTTCGAGCACCTGTCTGCTGCCTGACCCTGGTCTGCCTGCTCCTCCTCCATGTCCTGGAGCTCGGCCTCACCTGGGTTCCTGTTTGTGCCGTAGCTGACAAAGATGCAGCTTCTTGGAGGATTTGTTGTGGTTTCCTGTTTCTCTGCTGTGTTGTGAGTCCAGCTAAGTCACGATTTATGAAATTTGTTTGTATTTTGTTTATTTTGAAGGAGACACACTGACGTTTACACAGCAGTGTGTAGGTGTTGTCCTTCTGTGTGCTGCTGGAAACAGGAACATGTTAGAGACCACAGGACTCATCATCAGGAACATCTCCATGAATACAGGGAGTGCAGAATTATGAGGCAAATGAGTATTTTGTCCACATCAACCTCTGCATGCATGTTGTCTTACTCCAAGCTGTATAGGCTCGAAAGCCTACTACCAATTAAGCATATTAGGTGATGTGCATCTCTGTAATGAGAAGGGGTGTGGTCTAATGACATCAACACCCTATATCAGGTGTGCATAATTATTAGGCAACTTCCTTTCCTTTGGCAAAATGGGTCAAAAGAAGGACTTGACAGGCTCAGAAAAGTCAAAAATAGTGAGATATCTTGCAGAGGGATGCAGCAGTCTCAAAATTGCAAAGCTTCTGAAGCGTGATCATCGAACAATCAAGCGTTTCATTCAAAATAGTCAACAGGGTCGCAAGAAGCGTGTGGAAAAACCAAGGCGCAAAATAACTGCCCATGAACTGAGAAAAGTCAAGCGTGCAGCTGCCAAGATGCCACTTGCCACCAGTTTGGCCATATTTCAGAGCTGCAACATCACTGGAGTGCCCAAAAGCACAAGGTGTGCAATACTCAGAGACATGGCCAAGGTAAGAAAGGCTGAAAGACGACCACCACTGAACAAGACACACAAGCTGAAACGTCAAGACTGGGCCAAGAAATATCTCAAGACTGGTTTTTCTAAGGTTTTATGGACTGATGAAATGAGAGTGAGTCTTGATGGGCCAGATGGATGGGCCCGTGGCTGGATTGGTAAAGGGCAGAGAGCTCCAGTCCGACTCAGACGCCAGCAAGGTGGAGGTGGAGTACTGGTTTGGGCTGGTATCATCAAAGATGAGCTTGTGGGGCCTTTTCGGGTTGAGGATGGAGTCAAGCTCAACTCCCAGTCCTACTGCCAGTTTCTGGAAGACACCTTCTTCAAGCAGTGGTACAGGAAGAAGTCTGCATCCTTCAAGAAAAACATGATTTTCATGCAGGACAATGCTCCATCACACGCGTCCAAGTACTCCACAGCGTGGCTGGCAAGAAAGGGTATAAAAGAAGACAAACTAATGACATGGCCTCCTTGTTCACCTGATCTGAACCCCATTGAGAACCTGTGGTCCATCATCAAATGTGAGATTTACAAGGAGGGAAAACAGTACACCTCTCTGAACAGTGTCTGGGAGGCTGTGGTTGCTGCTGCACGCAATGTTGATGGTGAACAGATCAAAACACTGACAGAATCCATGGATGGCAGGCTTTTGAGTGTCCTTGCAAAGAAAGGTGGCTATATTGGTCGCTGATTTGTTTTTGTTTTGTTTTTGAATGTCAGAAATGTATATTTGTGAATGTGGAGATGTTATATTGGTGTCACTGGTAAAAATAAATCATTAAAATGGGTATATATTTGTTTTTTGTTGAGTTGCCTAATAATTCTGCACAGTAATAGTCACCTGCACACACAGATATCCCCCTAAAATAGCTAAAACTAAAAACAAACTAAAAACTACTTCCAAAAACATTCAGCTTTGATATTAATGAGTTTTTTGGGTTCATTGAGAACATGGTTGTTGTTCAATAATAAAATTATTCCTCAAAAATACAACTTACCTAATAATTCTGCACTCCCTGTATTGCTGTTGTTGATGTTGTGGCTTCCATTATATCTGTGTGTGTGTCACTGTGTGTATTAATGTGTATCCTTGTTGGTCTTTTTCCAGGCACAGACATCTCAGTGGGAGAAGAAGTTGCGATCAAGTTAGAATGTGTGAAGACGAAACATCCGCAGCTCCACATCGAGAGCAAGATCTACAAGATGATGCAAGGAGGAGGTGACCACAGTCTGTCTGTGTCTTTGTTCTCATGCACTCTGTCACGGTTAGCTGCAGGACTCGTTAGCTGCAGGACTCGTTAGCTGCAGGACTCGTTTCCTGCAGGACTCGTTTCCTGCAGGACTCGTTAGCTGCAGGACTCGTTAGCTGCAGGACTCGTTTCCTGCAGGACTCGTTAGCTGCAGGACTCGTTAGCTGCAGGACTCGTTAGCTGCAGGACTCGTTAGCTGCAGGACTCGTTTCCTGCAGGACTCGTTTCCTGCTGGACTCGTTTCCTGCAGGACTCGTTTCCTGCTCCCACTCTCTGCTCTCTTTATTCCTCCACGTGTAATGTGATGGACACTTGCCTGTCGTTGCAGTGATCCCATTAGTCACCAAACAAACACAAGGTCATGTTGAATGACCTCAGTGAGCCGCGGACCACCGCTGTGCTGCGGTTTAGCACAGAAGGCTTCTGTGTCCACGCCTCGACTGTCCCGTGGGTTGGATGCAGCAGCCTCAGCTTGGTGCACGGCTCACAGCAGTGATGATCAGAGTTGAACACAAAGTTCGTTTCAGTTCAGGATTATCACTGAGAAAGCAAACGGCGTTCCACACTGCTGAGCTCTTCCTTCATGTCCGTGTCAGTGCTGGGAGCATCGGACAGCACCAGGTAGTCCAGCTCTTCCAGGTCTCCCTCTGCAGTCTCAGGACTGTGAGACAGGTCCACAGAAGGACAGGACAGACCGGCACCAACAGCACTCACTGGCCCTCATGTTCCTGAGTCTAAATCACACCCTGTGGGATGTGATGTAAGCCTGTGAGGTAACATCCTTGATCCAGGTCTGAGAGGAGACCCCAGCACAGCTCAGCCAGTGTCAGGATTGCCTGCAGGCACATGTGGGCTTTACACACTGCAGAGATGCTGCAGAGTTTCCTTTAAGTGTGGGAATGACTGCCCAAACCAATACACAAGTAGGACACCAGTTTTCATTTTGTCAGCGCCACATTTAAACGAGGGAGTGAAGTAGGACAGAATCACACTTTGTTACCTGGGTGTGGGCCTCACGAGCCCGGCTGAGTGTGAGTGAAGGTTTCAGTATCAGAGCGGGAGCACTTTGTTACCCCCGAGGACACGCCCTTCATCACTGTGTGCTTATTCTGAGCAGCACAGGAGGCGGTGATAGTGGAGACGCTGCCAGCAGGAGAAACCCATCAGACAGTGACTGCAGGCGCATTTGTTTCTGTGTGGTTGCAGTGGGCATCCCAACAATAAAGTGGTGTGGAGCTGAAGGCGACTACAATGTGATGGTGATGGAGCTGCTGGGACCCAGCCTGGAGGATCTCTTCAACTTTTGTTCCCGCAAGTTCAGCCTGAAGACGGTCCTGCTGCTCGCTGACCAGATGGTGAGCTGCTCACACACGCACACGAACGTGCACACGAACGTGCACACACACACACACACACACACGAACGTACACACACACACACACGAACGTACACACACACACACGAACGTACACACACACACACACACACACGAACGTACACACACACACGAACGTTCACACACACACGAATGTGCACACACACACACCTGCTGCACACACACACATGAACGTGCACACACGTGCATGCATGAATGAAGCCGGGCGTAGATACGAGCTGCACTGGACCTAATCTGTCTGTCTTTGTTTGTGGTCCACTGCAGATCAGTCGCATCGAGTACATTCACTCCAAGAACTTCATTCACAGAGACGTGAAGCCGGATAACTTCCTGATGGGACTCGGCAAAAAGGGCAACTTGGTGTACATTATTGACTTCGGTCTGGCGAAAAAGTACCGAGACGCTCGCACGCACCAGCACATCCCGTACCGCGAGAACAAGAACCTGACTGGCACCGCTCGCTACGCCTCAATCAACACTCATCTTGGGATCGGTAACAAGCCTGTTTGTCATCCGCCACGCACTCTCTCCTGCTCCTCCTCATCCCACCTGAGATACTCTGCTGCTGTAGTGAAACCCGTTTCCTCTTCATCATCTTTATTTCCGCTCGTTCTCTCCACAGAGCAGTCGAGGCGCGATGACCTTGAGTCGTTGGGATACGTCCTCATGTATTTCAATCTGGGCTCGCTGCCTTGGCAGGGGCTGAAGGCCGCTACCAAGAGGCAGAAGTACGAACGCATCAGTGAGAAGAAGATGTCCACGCCGATCGAGGTGCTGTGCAAAGGCTACCCCTGTGAGTTTGCGGTCTTCAGAGCTTTCCTTTATTTGAAGCCGCGTGATCCCGGCTGCACGTCGGCTCAAACATGTTTGTTTCCACTCTGTCACAGCTGAGTTCGCCACCTATCTGAACTTCTGTCGCTCCCTGCGCTTCGATGACAAGCCCGATTACTCGTACTTACGGCAGCTCTTCAGAAACCTGTTCCACAGACAGGGCTTCTCCTACGACTACGTGTTCGACTGGAACATGCTGAAGTTTGTGAGTATCAGCTGTCAGAGAAGCAGGAGAACATTAAACACCAACAGGTTGAACAGGCGTGACTCCATCCTGTGGTCTGAGATGTTGGAGCTGCAATATCATTCAGTTTTTTTCTTTAGTGCCGAAACACAACAAGGATGACCTCGAGGCCCTTTTTACTGTGAGGGCAACACTGAAAGTAGCTGTACATAATGTTTTGTCTGTGAGATGGTCACGAGTCATTTTTTCTGTAATGGATGAAAGTTAATTTGTAATTCATGAAATCTTTATTAGTTAACGTTAAAGAAACAGACGTCAGCCTTTTATAGAGAAGCAAACTGTGTCTCCTGACACAGCAGGTCCTCTCCTGCACGCGAGCTCTCTGCTCTCTGCTGCGTCTGTTTACACAGGACGGTGAGATGTTTAGTGACCTGCTAGTCTCAGTAGGATGCATCACACACGGGGACCAGACTGACAAACAGGGCTCGTCTCCTCCTCGTTTGTTAGCTGCTGGTTTGTTATTGTGTGTTAAACATTTAGAAATGATCTGCAATGGTTGTTTGAGTCCTGCTGACAGCTGCTCAGTACCAACACAGCTGCCAGGTCCAGCTCAGTGAGGTGTAACAAGTCAGCATCCACCTGTCACTCAAAGCAGCCACGCCTCTAATTATGGCCGACTGTTCACATGTAAAGAGGTATTAAAACTGTGCATAGACATGAACACAGGGTTAAAGAGCAGCTCTGCAGTTTGTAACAGGGCACGCTGTGAGTTTGGATCATGTCGTAGTTTTAGTAGATACTTCATTACCCTGTTTTTCTGTGGCTCAGGTTCAGATGTCTCGGCGTGGACTGTGAGGGTCGTTACTTTGCTTTAGACCAAAGCTGGTGGAAGTCCCGCCCTGTCAGTCGTCCATGTTGGCGACAAACCAGGATGGCAAGCCTGTCACATTAGTAAGATGAGTGTGTGGAGGCTGGTACGTGGTCCTGTGATGGCGTCTTTGTAACAGAGAGAGGAATTCATGAAGGGGAATAGAGCTCCTGCACGAGCGCACGCATTAGTGCAAAAAGTACAGAAGCCTGCTGAGCATAAACTGATCTGTGCCGGGCCAAAGTGCGCGCGATGGTCACAGTACAGGGTTAGCATGCGTGCAGAGGCTAATAAACCCGCAGAGTCTCAGTCGGGTCCATAATCTGTTCTTCTGTGACCTGCTAAAGGGAGCCAACCGTGCAGCAGAGGAAGCAGAAAGGGAGCGTCGGGATCGGGACGACCGGTTGAGGCACAGCAGGAACCCCGGGGCCAGAGTCCCTGCTGCGCCCGGGCGCCCCCGAGGGACCCAGGAGGGAACAGTGCCCACCCCGCTAACACCCACCTCACAGACAGGTCAGTTCACTCCAGCTGCGTTAGATCACATGTAAGTGTCCCAAATACGCAAAAAATGTAGGAAACAAGCTCGGTAGAGGACGGTGTTCTCCTCCACACGCACCGCAAGGAGATCGTTGGTACATGTATCTGTGCACTTTCATATTTCTGTGTTCCACATGCTCTATGTTGGTTTTTCTTACAGGTGCAGTGTTGTGCATTTCTATTTGTACTCCATCCTTTTATTAGATTTTGTTCTATTTTCTCCCTCCTTCCTTTTATTCCTTTCTCCTGCCTGTCAGCTCAGACGCTGTCAGCTGTAACTGAAATAACACCAAAGAATAAATAAAAGAAACACGATGTAGAGAACTTATAGAGCTGATCCTGGTGCATTCAGATCATAACTCTGTAGGAATCTGGTGTTAAAGTCCAGACGTGTTTATATGCAGTGCGCATGTCCTGTAGACGAAGAGGAGCTGCTCCTGTAGTGTTGCTGTGGCCTCAGTGACCTCAGCGTGTCAGCTGATGATCTGTCAGCTGTTGTGCGGCTGGCTCCTTCATGGAGGTGATGGTGCTCTCACTTCGTTTGTCTTTTCTTTAACGGTTCAGGTGATGTTACTGTGACACGGTGCAAGCGTGTACAGGTTAACATGAACTCCAGCCCTTTGCAGTCAGTCTTTGAAACATGGACTCATTCATCTCACAGTACGATGTGTTTATGGTCTCCAGCTAACACGTCTCCTCGACAAGTGTCCGGGATGGAGCGTGAGCGAAAGGTTAGCATGAGGCTGCACCGCGGCGCTCCGATCAACGTGTCATCCTCCGATCTGACCGGGCGACAGGACACCTCCCGCATGTCCACCTCACAGGTACAACACTCCCTCTGCTCCTAGTCTGTGTGAACCAACAGCATGAGACTCACTGAATATTTCATGTGAGCTGAGCACGCAGGAAAGCCCGCGCACAAGTACGGACGACAAAGCTGGGCTTGTTTGGGGGGTTTTCAGCAGTACTGCAGCAGTATTGCAACAGTAGTACAGCAGTATTGCAGCAGTATTGCAGCAGTACAGCAGTAGTAGTACACTAGTATTGCAGCAGTAGTACACTAGTATTACAGCAGTATTGCAGTAGTACAGCAGTAGTACAGCAGTATTGCAGCAGTAGTACAGCAGTATTACAGTAGTAGTGCAGCAGTATTGCAGCAGTAGTACAGCAGTATTACAGTAGTAGTACAGCAGTATTGCAGCAGTATTGCAGCAGTACAGCAGTAGTAGTACACTAGTATTGCAGCAGTAGTACACTAGTATTACAGCAGTATTGCAGTAGTACAGCAGTAGTACAGCAGTATTGCAGCAGTAGTACAGCAGTAGTACAGCAGTATTACAGTAGTAGTACACTAGTATTGCAGCAGTAGTACAGCAGTATTACAGTAGTAGTACACTAGTATTGCAGCAGTAGTACAGCAGTATTGCAGCAGTAGTACACTAGTATTACAGCAGTAGTACAGCAGTATTACAGCAGTAGTACACTAGTATTGCAGCAGTAGTACAGCAGTATTACAGCAGTAGTACACTAGTATTGCAGCAGTAGTACAGCAGTATTACAGTAGTAGTACACTAGTATTGCAGCAGTAGTACAGCAGTATTACAGTAGTAGTACACTAGTATTGCAGCAGTAGTACAGCAGTATTACAGTAGTAGTACACTAGTATTGCAGCAGTAGTACAGCAGTATTACAGTAGTAGTACACTAGTATTGCAGCAGTAGTACAGCAGTATTACAGTAGTAGTACACTAGTATTACAGCAGTAGTACAGCAGTATTACAGTAGTAGTACACTAGTATTGCAGCAGTAGTACAGCAGTATTACAGCAGTAGTACAGCAGTATTACAGCAGTAGTACACTAGTATTACAGCAGTAGTACACTAGTATTGCAGCAGTAGTACAGCAGTATTGCAGCAGTAGTACACTAGTATTACAGCAGTAGTACAGCAGTATTACAGCAGTATTACAGCAGTAGTACACTAGTATTACAGCAGTAGTACACTAGTATTGCAGCAGTAGTACACTAGTATTACAGCAGTATTGCAGCAGTAGTACACTAGTATTACAGCAGTATTGCAGTAGTACAGCAGTAGTACAGCAGTATTACAGTAGTAGTACAGCAGTATTGCAGCAGTATTACAGTAGTAGTACAGCAGTAGTAGTACAGTAGTATTACAGCAGTAATTTTTCTGTAAGCTGGTACTTGTCCTGTAATCTGATGCCTGTGTGATGATGTCGTGTTGCTGAGTTGTGTGTTTGGATTCTGACATATTGACTCTGTTCTCTCTCCTCCCTCAACCTCAGAATAGCATTCCCTACGAGCATCACACCAAGTAGACGCTCGCCATGTCCTCGTGTGACGGCAGCAGCGCGGGGTAAGTCCCTCCCAGTGTTTTCGCCGTGTTTGGTGCAGCTCTTCAGCCTGCTGTCTCGGTCGGACGCCGGCTGTGGGGACAGCTGTGTTTTGGTGCATCATGGTCTGTTCTGACACTGGCTGCTGCTCTGTGTCTCCGTCAGGTGGTGTCTGAGGTACCATCCTCTGGTCTCCAGCTACGAGCTCCTCAATGAGCACCAACAATACAAGCAGTCCGAGCCCTGATCTCCACCATAACGTCTACGGCTCCAGTCACAGACTGACCCTCTGATGCTTTTCCATTTACCTTTGTGGTCTGAATCCAGACTGTTGGTTTTCAGGGCTCTTTTGGGGCCACTTGAACTAGTTTATCAGGGCTGACCCGGCACCGCAGCAGGCTGATCCAAACCATGAGGACCTCACGGACCGCTGCATCAGCCTTCCTCACTGGACGGTTTGTCAGTGAGAACTCTGAATGGGAGCGTCTCGGTCTGAGGGCGGGCACACTATTCACACGTTCAGTTTTCATTTCGTCTCATTTGTTCGTGTTGTCGCCGACAGCCGTCCCCACACGCTCTGATTGATTCAGCTGTCTGTGTTAGCGAGTAACTCTAAAGCAGGCATCCTGCTGCTCGTGTATGTGAGCTAGCATCAGCCCAGAGACAGCAGCTGAGAGGCCAGCTTATAGCATGACATCACATTTACAGCTGCATGCTGTTTTCCATCGTTTTTTACTGTTGGCTAAAAATCACTCATGTACTGTTTTTAGTTCATTCAAGCTGGCAGGTAAATCTTTTTGCTTTGGTGAAAAACTCAGCACTGGTTTTTTGTTGTTGTTTTTAAACAGGATTTTTAAAGTGCTAAAGTTAGCAGGCTAGCTGTAACATAGCTGTGCTGCTATGGTGGCGACGCTAACATCTTTATCTTATTGGAGGTTAGTAAATGAGCTGCAGGTGTGTAGATGAGCTGATGTCCTTGTTTCTCCTGCAGCGTGGAGCCGGTTGTTTGGGCAGAACCCGAGCGTAAATGTTAGACGCACCCGGGAGAGCAGAAGGTTGTCTTGATTTGGTGTAGGGATGGACTTTGGCAATAAAAAGCTAAATGTAACACAAAAGATTGCACAGAGCACGTTTCGATGCATCGCAGGCATCTGGATACAAGCCTGAGTGTGAGTTAAACTTAAGAAGACACCTTTGCAGGGGTTGGGTTTCCCCCGAGCGTCCCAGGTTTCTCTGCTCTATCACAAAGATGCACTGCGTTGGGCAAACACATCATTGGGTATATTTCACCAAAAGTTCTTTCACTGTATATATAATATTCTTACTTTTGAGTTCGTATTGTTTCTGCACTGTGAAACATTTATAATATTAAAGTGTGTTTGGTTTTTTGTGACGTACCAGTGGAGAAGAGTCTGAACATGATTCAGGAGTCGCTGCGCCTCCTTAAGGGCAACAAATGAGAAGCTGAAGGACTCTGTCATCCTGGTGCTGTGACAGCACCGTCTGCACCAACCAGAGTGTGCGCCTCTTTTTCCAGAAGTAGTGCATTGGTTTTTATATGAATGCGTCTTACAGTCGACTGTAATAAAGCTCCATCTCTGCTGTGAAAAGGCTCTGCTGTTGTGTTTTTGATGTGAACCTGTGCGCTCTGCTACGCTCCGCAGTGTGTAGCCTGTGGAAAATAATCCTTCATCACATCTCTGTACACATGAGCCAGGAAAACAAACGGAGCTGCAGCAGTGTGCGTGCTCTGATGTTGGTCTGAGAGAGTCACACACAGAGCAGCTCTGTAACAGCATCAGGCAGGAGCGAACGCAAGGAGGAGCTGAAACAACATCAAAGTTTGTAGTGCAGCAAAAATCAGGGTATCGCTCCAAACACATGTAGGAGGGGGAATAACTGGGCAGCTTGAGCTATTATATAATATACTACATGTATTATAGGTAAGTTCACTTTGTCTTCACAGTACTGATGTAAGGATCCTTGAGAGGGAGTAGAAATGTCAAAGTGAGGTCAGAGGTGACGTGTTTAAAATCTTTCTACAGTATTTTCTGTAAATGGACAAACAGCACATCAGTTTGTAGGTTCTAAAGCTTTTTGTCAAGTTTCCACCAATAAATCATCAAGTTGACTTTGAAGACTTATCATTGATTTATGTTTGTCTCTGATAACGGGCAGCACGGTGGTTACACTGTCCTGACAGTTAGCACTGTCCTGAGTTCAGTTCCAGGTTAGGGTATCGAACTCAGGACCCTAACCCCATCAGGCCGGGGTCTGTGTGGAGTTTGTTCTCTCCGGCTTCCTCCCACAAACACATGCAGTTAGTGGGGATCGGTGTGAATGGTTGTCTGTGTGTTAGCCCTGCCACGGGCTGGCGACCTGTCCAGGGTGGACCCCGCCTCTCGCCCTATGAGAGCTGTGATAGGCTCCAGCCCCCCAACGACCCTGATAAATGGAAGACGGTGGACAGACTTTGATGACCTCAGTGGATGTCAGGCAAACTTTGAATGGATTGTTAACACTGGGCCACTCTACATGCCTGTTTCCAGTTATGTTTACAGACACAGTGACACCAACGGCAGAAGTTATGTCACATTATTGTAACTGAGAAACGTCACAGCAATGTGAGGGCGGGGCTGCAATAACCCTGCTGTGCTTTCATATTAAGACTAATCTGTGTTGACCTTTCTCTGATTATTGTTTCATAATGAAGAAAGGTCAGATATTACCAAACACATATGAAAAACTCATCTAAACAACATGTAGTGTAAAAATAAATGTCTTGGAGACAGCAGCTAATCAGATATTTTAATTGTCAGGTTTGGATTCAGCACATTAAAATAATAAGAAACAGCACTTTATATGTGAAACAGACGACTGTCCAGCAGAGTAAGACAAGCAGGTGAACAGCAGCAGTATATCATGAAGCCTTTTATGGGCATGTTGGATGACAACAGCCATTTTTATGTTTCCTGTTCTTGTATAATTTACCAAGAAACAGTTGCACAGATGACCCAGAGGAACCCACAGACTGAGCTGCAAACATGTTTTCTTTTATTAGCACGTCAAGCTTCACCCTGAAGATGAGGAAGACCGATAACTAAAAAGATGATTCTACACTCAAACTGGTGATGAGTTTTTCCTCTTACAGGTGTGGGGCGTTAGAGCCATTTCAGCTGAAAGCAGCTAGTGAACCTGAGACACTTGGATATACATTTGTGATCAAATGTCAGCTCTTTCTTTTTTTTACCGTAGCATCAGATCTTTCTGTGTCCTATCGGTACAATTTATGCTATCTCGCTAATACTAATGTTAATTCCCAGTGTCTTCTGGTGCCTCCGTCACCGTCATGTCTTCCTGCACTTTCAAAACATGGACTTTTCCATTTTCTTTTCCCGTCTGCTCCTTTTTGCCTCCGTCGTGTTCTTCGTTTGCCGCCTGGTTGAGGCCCTCCAGCTCAGCAGCGCTTACGGCCATCTCAATCTTAGCCTGTCCATCTTCTCGTTCCTTCCTAATGCAAAGAAAGTTCCCGGTGGCAATGACAAAGGCAGATACTGTCACTTCACAGCCCGCCAACAGGAACACGTACATGTACTGATGGGTAGCGTCCAAGAGCCGACCTGGTGGAGAGTGCAACAGTGTTAGTATGAATGTCGTTCATTGTCCCCGTGATCACTTTATAAAAACAAGGAGGATACTAAGAAAGTGACACATGTAACGGTTGGTTTGTGTCCATGCGTGTTAGAAAGATGCAGCCGAGTACATGACCTAGTGTTTGTCACTGACTATGGATGAAGCTGGTTATACCGAGGGTTGTTATTTTTGGTTTTATCTTAAACAGATACACAAAGTCAACATCTCTGTAAAAGACGTGACAGCTGATGTTCTTCGGGAAGCGCTGGGACAGCTATAGCTAGCTTAAGAGCAGAGCTTTCTATTATTTTAATAATTATCATTAATATTGTTTTACATCAAGGGCAACATGGTGGTTGTAACCCTGTCCTAGGACATTTTCCCATGCAGACGTGAAGAGATGCAGATTAAACTGATAATCTGAGGATTAGGTGTTATTATACAGATGAGATATTTTACTCTAAATGTGGGCGGGATGGTAACAGAGAGAGAGAGCACCATCATTGCTTGGATACTCTGACCTGCTCCAGGAGGTCCCACCAGCACAGCAACAGCTTCCATTAGCAGCACCAGGCCGATGGCACTGGAAAACTTCTCTTTCCCCACAATGGCCATGAGGACCTCAAACTGAAGTGCTCCAACCATCCCGTATGATATACCAAAGAAAATACAGAAGACCACCAGACCAGCATAGTTCTTTGCCTGAAATGAGACAACAGGTTTCACACTACGTATACGGCTCAGTTTACAATATTCACTTATTACGACCCAGATCTGCAATCATTAAGACGACTCCCCAACTGGAAGCCATTCTACTTGAAGAGGACTTTACTGCAATGTTACCTGCGATCCTATGATGTCAGTGCACCCATTGAAGATCATAGCGAAGCTGAAGAGATAGACGCTTCGAGGCCGCACACGCTTCATGCCTGCTATGAGTCCTGATGCAGGTCGGGCAAACATATCAACAAATCCTAAGATCGAGAGCAGCAGTGCTGAGTTGGTGTCCTTGTAGCCAAGGCCTTTAGCATAACTGACCACAAACACAGGCGGTACAAACAAGCCTAGCACCATCACAGAAGCTGCAATGGCATAGATTACAAAACCTCTGTCCTTGAACACACTGAAGTCTAATAGTTTCTTCTTTGCCTTCGGTTTGTCTGCAGCCAGCAGAGTGTTTTCTTCCAGCATCTGGGACTTCTTAGGGGTTGACAGGGGCCGCATGAGAGCACCACAGGCACAGCAGTTGAACAGCATGCCTCCTAGTATAAGGAATCCACCCCGCCAACCATACTGGTTTTGGAGACTCTGCCCCAATGGAGACAGACAGCATAGCGCCACAGGGCTGCCTGCTGCTGCCAAGCCATTGGCTAGAGGACGCTTCTCACTGAAGTAGCAGTTCAGCATTATCAGAGATGGCTGGAAGTTCATTGCTAGACCCAGACCTGCAGAGAGACGCAAGTATAGAGAAATGAGTCACACTGCAGGGTTAATGAATAATTGATTGATTATTGGATCAATTATTCAATTAAGACAGACAGACAGACAGACTGGTACTTGCCACTCTGAGCATAAATTTGTTCACAAAGTCTAAATATTTAACACTTTTTGTGACTCTACCTGTAATAACTCCAGTGCAGAGGTAAATATGTGTGATGCTTTTGGCAAAGGAAGCCAGAATCATTCCCACTGAAGCAAAGACTCCTCCAACCATCATCACCGGCCTACAGCCAAATCTGTTCACCAGCACGCTGCACAGAGGGCCTAAGAACACAGTTCATCGGTCAGTACACAGAATACGTGTGCAATCAGTTATTAGCAGTTTCATGTGTTATACTTGGGTACCTGTGCCATATAGCATGGCAAGTAGTATTGAGGAGATCCAAGCAGTGGCACTGTAGCCAACCTCAAACTCTTGAATAAGGTCCTTGAAGAAGATGCTGACAGCCTTGGGGAACGCATACGAGAAGCCAGTGATGACGAAGCATCCCGCCAACACTGCCCAACCCCAGCCTCCATCTGGCGCCTTCACTCCAGGAGGTCCATCATCCAACACTGCTCCTCCCATTATTTTCTGGGAGCTATGATGAGGTCAGTAACTGTAGACACATTGGTACAAAGCACAGACTTAATACAGCCATCAACCAACTCAATGCAACGCCTTAAAAGGAAGCCTGACAACAAAACATCAAAAGCTGTGCCACAGCTGTATATTCTTCGATATGTGAGTAAATCATACTAAACAGACTTTGTGACAAAAAGGAAAAATAAAGCAAACATAAGCTGTCTCTCAGGAGCGTCTCCTCAGCCTGCTATGCAGCCTCAGCAAGCTAACGGTGCTGCAAGTTACTGGATCATCAGCACGTACGGCCTCGTCTGGCTGTTTGCTGGTCTGGAGACATCAGCAGTTATCAGAAATGAATTAAATGTTGCTACCTATCAATCTGTTGGAGGGGTTATAAGGTCATTTCCAAAAATCTGAACTCAATCATGCTACAGCAAGGGCAATTTTTTCAAGGAGGAAATCTTGCCGATCTTCCAAGTGGATTCTCAGCTAATCCAAGTACAGACCATGCAGTGCTTAGAGAAACTGTAAAGAAACCCTAGAGCTACATTTCAAACTCTACAGTTAAATGTTAAAGTTCATGACAGTACAATAAGACAACTATCTCCTGTGTCTAACCCAGGGCCAAAATACTAAACTCCTCTTTATTTAAAAAATAATCTCCAGTCAAGTGTGTCTGACTCGAGCTTAATGAGCCTTATAATGTCATACAGAGATGCTCTCAGGTGGTAGAGACAGGAGAGCCTTCAGTTTTCAGGCCCCTCTTCTGTGGAACCAGCTTCCAGTTTGGATTCGGGAGACAGACACTATCTCTACTTTCAAGATTAGGCTTCAAACTTTCCTTTTTGCTAAAGCATATAGTTAGGGCTGGACCAGGTGACCCTGAATCCTCCCTTAGTTATGCTGCAATAGACGTAGGCTGCCGGGGGATTCCCATGATGCATTGAGTTTTTCCTTTCCAGTCACCTTTCTCACTCACTATGTGTTAACAGACCTCTCTGCATTGAATCATATCTGTTATTAACCTCTGTCTCTCTTCCACAGCATGTCTTTATCCTGTCTTCCTTCTCTCACCCCAACCAGTCACAGCAGATGGCCCCGCCCCTCCCTGAGCCTGGTTCTGCCGGAGATTTCTTCCTGTTAAAAAGGAGTTTTTCCTTCCCACTGTCGCCAAAGTGCTTGCTCATAGGGGGTCATATGATTGTTGGGTTTTTCTCTGTATCTATTATCTCTGGCTGTAGCTCAGGTGGTAGAGCAGGTCATCTACTGATCGGAAGGTTGGTGGTTCGATTCCTGGCTTCCCCTAGTCTGCATGCCAAATATCCTTGGGCAAGATACTAACCCCAAATTGCTCTCCAATGCATCCATCGGAGTATGAATGTGTGTGAATGTTAGCTATAAAGCACTTAGAAAAATGTGCTTGTGCGAATGGGTGTGAATGGGTGAATGCACAAGTTGTGTAAAGCGCTTTGAGTGCTCAGATGAGTAGAAAAGCGCTATATAAGAACCAGTCCATTTACTATTATTATAGGGTCTAGTGTACAATATAAAGCACCTTGAGGCGACTGTTGTTGTGATTTGGCGCTGTATTAAATTGAATTGAATAAAGCATGACCAAGAGGCAAGGATGACGTGTGGCATGAGGATTATCTTGATGGGCATCCCAGGGACCAGCTGTCCTCAAGGTTATATGGCTTTTTTCCATTGCCTATGATCAGGAGTGTGCTCATGTCTGCGTTTAAGGAACATCTTCTAGAAACACAGTTCATTTCATTTAGGTGTAGCTGGCTATAGTTGGATAATTAATTTGACCTATTCCAAGTTACATGGCAAAAATAATCACATTTCCTGAATTATTTTTGATCTATTAATTGTCTTTATGAAGTTGTGTTTCTTTTTGTATACCATAAATTAGGCAAGACATTTTCCTTTACAGTGCTGCGCTTTGGCTCTGTTGTCTCACGTCCCTTTTGTTGAACACTTAAAATGAAATTTGGTGTGTGTGGTCCACAATTTACAATAAGTCTGACTGATTATTTAGAGTAAGTATTTCCTTGCCTTGTACCATGCCTGAACACCAGCTTGTGGCTGCGGCAGGAACACCCAGACCTCCCTGTCTCAAAGCCACCTCCTCCAGAGCTCCAATCAAATGTCTCAGCAGTGTCTCCTCAGTCTGCCCTACTCTATCTCTAAGGAAGAGGCCAGCCACTGTCACGGCGGGGTACGCCGGTGTGATGATGCAGTGGACCCAAGAGCAGAGAGGGAAGGAGGTGGAACTAAGTTTTTTTTAAAACAGCACGCTGTTTATTTAGGCTGTAAACATGAATACAAAAATAAAACAGCAGTGACAGACTATAATAACTGTGACTAAACTGTGATAACTATGAATTAACTTTGATAAGACGTGAAGGGACGTACCACAGAGAAGAAGACAGAGGACTTAAATACAGACAGGAGGAAGTGGAAACAGCTGACTGAAATGAACATAATGACGCTGCAGGGGAAGTGAAACTAAACACACTGAACAAAGAAACACACGACTCTTTCAAAATAAACCAGGAAACACAGAGATGTAGACATGAAGACAAGGGCTGTATCCCAATTCAGGGTCTGCAGCCTTAAAGGCCGCATTTCAAGGCCGATTACGTCACAGCGATGCGACGAAGGCTGTCCCAATTTAAAGGCTGCTCGAAATGCGGCCCTCAAATGCGTCCTTCATTTCCCTGAATTTTAAGGACGTGGCGGTGTAGACTTCGTGGCCCAACATATCCCAGAATGCATAGCGCGGCGGTGGGTGTGGATAATTTTGCCGAAAAAAAACGGCGGATGAGGGGCGCCCGAAGAGTAAACTTTAAGTAAGTACTGAATATTATGTCACTCATGTATGTGCAAATGTTTAATAATGAAGAACATGAAAACATTACTGTTGGCCACATGTCGGCAAAGTCATGTGACATTAGTGACGTTTGTACTAACTTGGTTTCAAAGCCTTTACTTTAAAATATACACCGTTCAATAGCTGAGCTTAATCTTACAGAGAATGATCAAAGCTCATGTAGAAACAAACAAGCAAATGAACAGAAGATTTTCTCCTTCATTTCTGTCAAACAAAGCTGTATGACACATTTCCAGCTGTTAGTATCATGGTTGCTAGGCAACATGGGCAGCGCAACGGAGGCTAGACCGCCCATTTCACAAGCCTCGCACTTCCGGCCTTAGCGGTCTTTAAGTACGCGGCCCTTGAGGATCGTTGAGGCTGCGTACTTTAAGGCTGCAGTACCTGAATTGGGATACAGCCAAGGACAGACTTACAGAAGGGGACATCGATGGAAACCTAAACAAGGATAAAACTCAACTAAATCCTAACTAATAAGGGCAACACGATAACTAAGCACATATTCAGCATAAGAACTCAAAATGCTGCGTCACAGACCAGCAACCCTTTGGAGAACCCTTTATGCAGCTTGTATCTGTGATATCATTCTTTCAGTCATGAGTTTGGGACCATAGGTTAGGTTAGGAAAGCAGATCTCCACTAAATCAAGAGCTCTGCTTTTACACTATGCCCTCTCTCTTTACCACAACGGGCCGGTGCAGGATCCGGCTCACTGTGGCCACGCCCCCAATAAGTCCGTCAGTTTCTTCTTTCCCTCCCTAGAAATTCTGTCCATAAAAACTGTGCACAGACTCGGTGACAAAGAGCAGCCCTGGAGGAGTCCAACTTACTGCCAGTTGCCTTACTGCCTTACTGGCTCCTGTAACAGTGTACAGGAAACAAATGGCTCGTAGCAGGTCTATAGAACAAAGTGCTGTATGCTTGGAAAGGACAGTATGACCAGGACCAATTTAGAATCATCAGACAACCTAACATGCATGTCTTTGAATAGTGCGCTCTAATTATACTTATATAAATGAGAAACCTTCAATGACTGTGAGAATATGAGCTTGTTGAATTATGACCTTTTGTAAAATTTGAACAAATAAAATGTAAATCTAGGGGGGCTTCCGGTGTGACGGTAGAGCAGTATGGTCGCATAAGTACAGAGCTCCCGCAAGCCAAGTAGATAAACTCCGCTAAAACACGAATTAAAGCGTGAGACAAAACAACAGAAATAGAGACGTGGAGCCACGAGGCCAATCAAACCCTGACAGAACTAATGAGAGAACAAAAATCGATGATGACCAAATTGGATGACTTGGACCTGCGATCCAGACGTAACAATCTGCGGCTCTACGGGATACAAGAGGGAGCCGAATCTAAGGCAGAATCGCTGGCCCAGTTTCTGGAAGTCTGGCTCAGAGAGGAGCTTAATATTAACATCAACCTCCAGATTCAACGTGCACACCGAGCGTTAAACCCGAAACCGGCAGCAGGTCTCCCCCCGAGGTCAGTCGTTGTCAATTTCCAACAATTCACAACCAAAGAGATGATACTTAAAAAGGTCAATAGTCACTCTGGACGGAAGCAGGGTTTATTTAGACCACGACTACTCGGCGAGAATGGTGCAAGAACGTAAAGCATACGTGAATATCAAAAAGATATTAAAGAAAGAAGGCATCCGTTTCCAGACTCCTCTCAGCAAGATGCGAGTCCACTGGCCAAATGGAGTGAAAACTTATGGCAACGCAGAGGAAGCTGCTAGTTACCTGCAAGAGAGAGGATACAACGTGGAAAAAGGGATAAACAGCCGGGAGAGAGAGAGCACAGAGGGACGTCTGTCAACCGGGGCAGCGACATGGACACCGGTCCGGCCCACGTATGCTGGGGTGGCTCGCAGGCGAGCTCGAGAGAGACTTCAAGAATTTCAGCATAACGATAACCATGCATGAGAGGCGTATATGGAGACGTATGACAACAAGATGGATTTAAGGTGTGTCTGGTAGGATTACATGGAAACACAAAGTTGGCCTGGGATGGACTATATAATATAATAATAAGGACTAGTATGAGAGTGACAATCTTTCGTGAGTCATATCTCAATACTGGAGGGGGGCCCTTTCAATATGAGAGACATACCCCCCAAAAAACAAAGAGAGGAACAACAGGTGGGGAAGGTGGCTGGTACCTCTTTATTGAAGTCCTCTTATCTGTACATAGTTAAACTAAGTTGTATTTTGTTAATGAAAATGTTTTGTTTAAACAAGGGTTCAAAGGGGTGCCTGTGGGGGTCTCAAAAGACAGCCGGTAGATCACAAAAGGATAATGCTCAGTACACATGAAGAGTGTATGTCCTTAAATGTTAATGGAATTTGTAACCCAGTTAAAAGAGCCAAGATTATGACTAAACTGAAAAAGGAGACACAGATAACTTTCCTACAAGAAACTCATTTATCAAAAATAGAACATTGAGGAAATTTGGGTTCAAAAACACCTTTTACAGCTCTCACACAAACTCTAGGAAGAGAGGGGTTGCAATTCTCATAACTAACTCCCTTAAGTTTCAATCTCACAAAGAAATAAAGGATAAGGAAGGTAGATATGTCATTGTGAAGGGTGTGATTAATCAAACACTGGTCACATTGATGAATGTGTATGCCCCCCCTGAAAGTAATAAGGAATTCCTCACATTAATTTTTGATATTCTTGTGCTGGAAGCAGAAGGTATGTGCATATGTGGAGGAGATTTCAATGTGATATTAGATAGTGACTTGGACACAACCAGCCTGAAGAAAAATACAAATTCGATTCCAAAATTGGTAAGATATACATCGGAAGACATTAACTATTTTGATGTCTGGAGAGCTTTGCATCTGCTACAGAGGAATTATAGTCATTATTCAGCAACACATTATGTATATTCAAAAATAGACTACTTCTTTATGCAAAAAGGGAATAGAGATATAATAACAGACTGTTGGATTGGAGTGGCAGATGTGTCGGATCATAGTGCTATCTACTACCTTAAAGGTAGACCAAAAAACACAATATGGAGACTAAATGTGGGGCTATTAAACAATAAATCTGTGGTAGAACAAATACAAAAAGATGTCAAAACATATGTAGAAGAAAATGACAACGGTGAAACCGATCCAGTTATTCTATGGGACTGTTTGAAGGCAGTTATACGTGGGAAACTAATCGCAATATCAAGAAACCTTAAAAGAGAAAGGATGAAGCAATATAACGAGTATGTAGTTGAAATGTCACAATTGGAGAATAAACACAAACGCAAGGTAGATGTCAAGATACAACAACAAATGAAAGATATTAAGAAGAAATTTAATAATTTACTCTTATATGAAACAGAAGTAAAAGCAAGGTATGTAAAACAGAGCTCCTATGAATCAGGCCCTAAAGCAGCACGGCTATCGGCAAGACGTTTACGAAAACAACAGGCAGAAACAACAGTCAATAAATTATATAATTCTAAGACAGAACAAATGGCACATAACCAAGAAGAGATAGAAAGTATCTTTACCGATTATTATAAGGACCTGTATACCCAAAATGCACCTACTAATAATGACCTAAATGATATCAAAACACTTTTAGACTCCTTAGATCTACCCTCTATTGGAACAATACAAAATGATCACATGACAGCACCAATAACGATAGAGGAGATTCAGAAAGCGACTGGAAAATTAAGAACAAACAAGGCACCAGGCAGTGATGGGTTTCCTGTCAAATGGTACAAGAAATTTGGAAAGAATTGATACCCTTACTCCACCAGACTCTTAATTGGACTCACACTAAACATGTGATTCTCTCCTCTTGGAGGGAGGCAATTATCACGGTGCTGCCAAAACCACAAAAACAAAGAGAATACTGCCAAAACTACAGGCCTATATCAGTGTTAAATGTTGATTATAAAATCTATACTACAATCCTATCAAATAGGCTCCAGTCGTTTATACAAGACCTGATAGATGAGGACCAAGCACAAGACAATATCAGAAGGACACATCATACACCAAATACATAAAGACAAGATGCCGGCTGCGTTGATAAGTTTAGACGCAGAAAAAGCCTTTGATCGAGTCAGCTGGGACTTCCTGTACCTAACCATGGCAAAGTTTGTGTTCACTACAAAATCAATGTATCAAATCTCTCTATGACAAACCCACTCAGGGCTCGCAAATTCCAGTCGGGCTACCAAAATCTATCTCTGCCCTGCCCGTCGGGCTACCGTAGGAAGGGAAAATATATGTCAATGCTTTTGCATTCTTTCGGAAATTTCGTTTGAATTTGCTTGTTTTTTTTGCTTTCACTTTGCAATCGCGCGAACTGTGTATAGAGAGCGACAGCACTGATTGGTGAGTGACGATAATTTGCGCACCAATTCCTCTGACATCGTCTTATCAATCGTTAGCTTACTATGCAAACATGACAAGTGAAATCTCCCGCAGCAAGCTTAAACATGTGAGAGGTTGATCGCGCAGAGAATCGCTGAGCGTTAAGTGAGTGCGTGTGTAAAAGCAGCAGGATATATATTTTAGTTGTGCTGAGCCAAATAAGACAGGTCAGGGTGAAGAAGTGACAGCCAAAGAAAAGCTTACCACAAAACGGAAAAGTTATGACAAATCAGACTATAAGGCAAAAAATAAAGTGCAGCTTTATGGTTTCATGGACAAAAGAATTTCTGTGGCTGCAATATGACGAGCTAAATAATAAACAGGGGTGCACATAAGTGGTCCGCAGGTGCATTCGCTGTCAAAATAAAAAAAGGCGCACAAGATAAGAAGTTGCACCGCGTGTTTGCGTACATAAGATTTTCTGGAGGAGGACAGACATTTGTTTAGAACTCTTAAAGATGTCGAAGAAGCTCCTTTAAGCAATTACTTTGGTGTTCCTCCACCTCCAAAGAAATGTCAGAAGGACTCCGAACCACAAAAGAAGCGCGTATTCTCGGAAAAGTAGTTGCAGGAGGTGAGCTGGCTTCAAACAAATGATGAACGCACAGAGATGTGGTGCGGAATGTGCCGTGAAAATCCCACTCTAGCGGACAAAAACAGTGCATTTTATATGGACGCAAACACGCGTTGCAACTTCTTATCTGGTGCGCGTCTTTTATTTTGACAGCAAATGCGCACATGCGGACCACTTATGTGCACCCGTGTAAATAACATAATGTTCTGCCGGGTGTGTTGTTGGTTTTCCCTCGATTTCTGAGTCGACAAGCGCCTTTGTTACTGGGACCAGTAATTTTAAGAAAGACCCCCATTAGAACCCATGAGAAATGCAAGAAATGCATTATTGCTCAGTCTGCAATATCTTTCCCAGAACAAACACCAATTGCAAATAACATACTAAAAATAAACCTGAAAAATCTGTTTAAAACAGCGTACTATGTTGCAAAGAGTGAACTACCACTGGCAAAATTTAGCAGTCTTTGCAAACTTCAAAAAGCAAATGTCCTCGATCTTGGTTCCACTTGCCTCTTACCCGTGACTTCAGTGGAAATTTCAAATTCAGGATCTGACACAGACTGATTCATGTCCTACACAGTTCTTACAAGTTCATAGAAATTTCTGTTCAATTAGAACCAAGTATCTGAGTTGATGATTGTAATTTTTATACAATGTTGTAATTTGTGTTTCAACAATTTTTTGATTAATGTTTTGTTTCCGTTACAATATTATACTTTAATGTATAATATTGTAAAGGAAACAAGACAGGAAACAAAACATCAATCAAAAAATTGCTCTCTTTTTTTATTCGGGCTACTTAAATTTATTTTGGGCTACCAAAAACTTTAGAGTCCCTGCCCGAAGGGCTACCAGGGATTTTGAAATTTTGCGAGCCCTGCGACTGCAAGAATAAAAGTTAACGGCTCATTGACAAAGACATTCCAGCTAGAGAGAGGAACTAGACAGGGTTGCTGTTTAAGTCCAACTTTATTTGCCTTGTATATTGAGCCGTTGGCACAAATGATTAGACAAGACTCCCTAATAACACGAATAGAAATCAATAAACAAGAGCATGTAATTAGTCTGTTTGCAGAGGACGTGTTGATAGCCCTAAAAAACCCCACAAACTCTAATGCAGCTCACAGAAATGTTAAGAATATTTGTTACGCTTTCTGGCTACAAAGTAAATATACTTAAAACTCAAGTTCTAATGTTCAATTGTACACCAACTCAAAATCTTAAGGAATGGGAAATAAAGTGGGAGGCAAAAACCCTTAAATATTTAGGTATAAATATAACCAAAAACTATGCCAAACTATATCAAAGTAACTATGGACATATAAATAACAGGATATGGCAGGATATGGAAAGATGGAATACATGTCCGTTAGGATTTAGTGACAGGATAAATGTGATAAAGATGAATATCTTACCACGATTGGTATATTTATTCCTCTCTTTTTCGATAATCATACCTCACACCCAATTCTCAGAATGGGATAAGTATATATCTAGATTTGTCTGGGAAGGCAAGCGGCCAAGGGTACGATACACCACTTTACAGCTTACTAAGGAGAAAGGAGGAATGTCGCTTCCTAATTTAAAAGAATATTTTCGTGCTGCACAGATACGCCAGATAACTTATTGTTGTAGTGATGACTACGGGGCTCGCTGGAAGGATGTGGAGCTCTCCACACTCAATGTCCCAATTCAAACAAACATGGGTATAAAAAAGATCCCTGAATACGTAACTAAAGACCAAGATAGGAACCCGATAATATCCTTTACATTAAATGTATGGTATGATACAGTAAAGGAGTTCAGAATTGGTAAAGAGCTTGGATTGCTAAAATGGGGAGCCTTCGATGAAGAATTTAGACCAGGAAAATTGGATCTTGGTTTTAAAAATTGGAATGAAAAGGGAATCACAGCAATTTGTTTATTAATCAAAAAAGGAGAAATGAAAAGTTTTGAAGAATTAAAACGGGAATACAACTTAAAAAACAAGGATTTTTTTAGATACTTACAGGTGAGAGATTACCTTAATAAAAACATAAAAATAAAGGAAGACAAAATCCATTCTATTATAAAAATAATTATACTAGCATAAAAGTGTTATTCCAAGAACAGTGTCTACAAATGTTTGATGGAATCGAGACAGGAATCAACTGTATATGTTAAAGTAAAATGGGAAAGAGAGCTGAATGAAGAAATCACTGAGGTGTGGTATGAAACATGGAAAGAACATAAGAATACAGCTCAGTCATTAAAGTGGAGAGAATTCATCTGGAAAAATCAAATTCGCTACTTTATTACACCTCAGATTGAAAATAAACAAACCAATACACAACAACAATGTTGGAGCTGTGTGGATGGAATGAACCAGACCACACACACATTTTCTGGAAATGCAGAAAAATTCACACTTTCTGGGTCAAAATTCCCTCAGCTCTCTGTGACATATTAGGTTATATAATTCCCAGAACCTGCCTTGTTTTGTATCTAGGATACTTGGCAGGCACTGTGGATGTAAAGGATCGATACCTGGCTAAGATTCTCCTTTTGGCAGCAAAGAAGGCCATCACCAAAAACTGGCTTAAGACAGAAACACCAGGAAAGCAGCAGTGGTAGCAATTGTGGAGGACATTATGGAGATGGAGAATTTTACATATAAACTGAAATTGAAGGAAGAAAGCTTTTTGAAGGACTGGGGAAAATAGTTAACGTACAACAACAAAAAAGACAGAGCTGAATGAAGATGGACATAGAAAAAAGAGAATTTGAAATGAATGAATGAAATGTTTGACACCGCAGGCATGTTTCCTTTTCTTTTCTTTTATCTTATAAATTATCTTATAAATCTAATTATCATTATATATGTATATATATATGTATATATATATTTTATTTATATATATATATATATATATATATATATATATATATATATATATATATATATATATATATATATATATATATATATGTTGTTTGTTCCTTTTTCTTTCTAATTCGTCTGCCTTTTTTTCCCTTAAGTTTGTGACTCTCTTAGTACTCTGTTTTTCTGAAGAAACTGTATGTGTACTAGACAGGAGAGTTGTTCAAATAAATAAAATAAAAAGTTAAAAAAATGTAAATCTAAACAGCAGGAAATGTCGATAAAGAACAGAATGACTGTTTAACTGGCAGGGACAGTTTGTATAATGTTAGAAGCCAACGATTCACACACATGTGGATAGAAACTGGTCTTCCTGTTCCTACTTTAGACATGAGAAAACTCAGGACAGCAGGGCCCAGAATCGAGCATGTTAACGGGAACTGTTTGCCACGGTGGGCTTTCTTTGAACAGACCAAAAGAAAAAACAAAAACCTTCTAGATGTTCTGGTACAGAATTAAAAGTCTGTTGCAACATCTCTGTCACCATAATCTGTGATTCTCTGCACAGATACTGTTGTTTCTTCAGCCCAGTGTCGTCTATAATATGTGAAACATATGTCAACGTATCCCTCATGAATGATATCGAGTCATCTTGAGCCACAAACAACAATCCTGCAGCTCCGAGCTCCTTAGAATAACACGACCTTTGGCAGTGACGTTAATATATCCTTTTATTTATGCAGTTTTAAAAAAAATCTCATTGACACTAAAAATATGTTTTTTAAGAGTAATCAGGATAGCAGATACTGTAACAAATATAACAACAGTTCTGCAAACATATTTTAAGTGGACAGAAAGACCGGATTGGTTATAATGCAAGTACAATAACACAGAGTTAAAAAGACACTTGAAAAACATGGAACCTTTAAATTTGATATAAAACTCTTTTGTAAACCCTGCTCACCGAACATATGTAAAGATATTACACATAGAAAACTCACGGAAACATTGGAAATCAGTTTTGGCACAAACCGGTATCAGTGATACAGTCGCTGTTTGTGTGCCACCAATGTGCGGCTAATATAGTGGAAACCGGTAGTGCAACAGCAACATGGTGTCTATGTATACAAGGAATTTATTACTAAGTTGGTTATAAATGCAATCCATTATTCCAAACAGCATTATTATTATTATTATTGAAATCAGTCAGATACGGACGAGTCACCCTGGTGAAAACGCTGCACGTCTATGTAGCTGCTGAGGTCTCAGCAGGACACGAGCAGACACTTTCTGTCTAATCGCCTATTTTTGTGCTGCTTCCCATAATTTCACACGAGGGGAACGAGCCAGTGTTCACAGATCACATTCTCAGTAGCTGCATGTCCCACATATGCTTTTCTACGTTGTGCTGATGCGCTTTAATAGACTGAATGACCAAAAACTAAACTTGGTGTGATGCATGCAGCTGAGCACACATGCGCCTGACGGGAGCAACAAGAGCTTCAGCTTTCAGTGCATCACGCAGACCTGAGCAGCCGCTCAGTCTGAGATACACCTGAGCTCCATCACTCTGAGAGTTTAAAGTCTATTTGAACTTGTATTAAACTGTGAAGCAGTCGCTGCGCGCCCTACCTGTAGCACCCAGTGATGAAGACAATCACAGCAGAGTGTGAAATGAAACAAATATCGATCATCAATCACGTACCTGCTGAGATGCTGTCTGCGTCTCGCGGCTGGACTTCCTCGCGTGAGCGCGCGCCCGTTGTTCGTTTTTATTGAAGCATGACGCGCACACGGAAAGCCTAAACCACGCCCCGCTTTCAGATCCACACTGCAGGAAACCGGACTCCGCTCCAAGTCAGGGATCTGTACCAGCACCAGCACAACAAAGCTCAGAAGACTCCTCCTGATGACGCCGGTGTTGTGCCAAAAAGTGATCGTCTGCCAAAAACTGATTTCCGGTATTTGCCAAAAAATTATTGCTCGTATTTAAACTGCTATAAGTAACTTGTTGGGCTATAATATGTGAAACATATGTTAAATGCTTCCCTTATGGATGACATAAAGTCATCTTGAGCCACAAACAACATTCGTGTAACAAGGTATTAGCCGCAATCAGTTTTTGGCAATGACTTTTACGTAACCTTTATTTATGCAGTTAAAAAAATCTCATAAACATCAAAAATGTCTTTTGTAAGAGTAAGCTGGCCAACAGGACAGCAGAACTGGTAGCAAATATTACGATAGTTCAGTAAAAATATTTTAAGTGGGGATAAAGGACCGGATTGGTTATAATGTAAGTACAATAACACAGAGTTGTAAAGATACTTGAAAAACAGATATTTTTTAAATTCTATATATAACCCCTTTGTAAACCCTGTTCGCCGAAGTCTGTTTACTAATATACGTAAAGATATTACACATAAAAAATACACAGAAACATTGGAAATCAGTTTTTGGCACAACACCGGTGCTCCATCAGAACTATGTCAGGGTGGCGCTCCGTGATGCTGAGCACTGATCACTGCAGGTGGGACATGACTGTTATATGTATTATTGTAATGGGACTTCCGAGCTGTCACTTCTAGAAGAACACGAAGTCCGTGCTCCACTGTCCTCCTCGCCCATCTGTCATCTCATACCAAACACAACATCGCACACAGTCTTGAACCCACAGCAGTAAACGGGAACCATGTCATCGCTGTAGCTGGGGAGCAATTTAGCCGACGCACGGTTTCCATGGAAACCGCTTATCTCGCAGGGGAATAAGCCAAAAAGTTCACGCCAGCTGTGACGTGGTGACTGCATGAAGACGGATCAGGCCTGCTGGTGCGCACGTAGCTGTTTAAGGTAACCCAACGATAGGCGCGTGTGTGAGCGCGTGCTCGTTACGTCTTTGCACTTCCTGTTTTCATCCGGTAACAGCAGGTTCAGGGACCGGGCTGCAGGAGTGATGCACCGGCTACAGCACGCTGTGAGTGTAAAAGTTACTTATACGTTTGTAACTTTGTCTCTGCGGCTGCGCACCACGACTGTGATGGAAACAGCCACTGACGTCATCATTAAAGTACAGGCTAAAGAAGCACGTCATCGGTCAGCGTAGACCCTGGTCACTACTGTTGACTTCATCATCACTGCAGGTTTATCGTGCTCATATCGTCCACACACGCTGTGACAAAACCCTCCCCCGTGACCTCCCTGAACTCTTCCAATACAGTTTTTACTAATAGAAGTACAAGGATGAACTGTGACGTATACAGCAGGGTTGAGCCATAACACGGTGTCCACCATAATACCGCTATAAATCTGTATATGACATACAGCACCCAGCTGTTCAGCACATGCGCACAGACAACAGTCAGAGTCACACAGAGCTGGACCTCTGAAGCTGAAACTCCAGGACAGCAGCCTGAGTCCTGGAGAATATTGGTCTTGAAACAATACAGCTGTGTAGTACTGTAGCTATGTAGTACTGTAGCTGTGTAGTACTGAAGCTATGTAGTACTGTAGCTGTGTAGTACTGTAGCTGTGTAGTACTGAAGCTGTGTAGTACTGAAGCTATGTAGTACTGTAGCTGTGTAGTACTGTAGCTGTGTAGTACTGAAGCTGTGTAGTACTGAAGCTATGTAGTACTGTAGCTGTGTAGTACTGTAGCTATGTAGTACTGTTGCTGTGTAGTACTGAAGCTGTGTAGTACTGTAGCTGTGTAGTTCTGTTGCTGTGTAGTACTGAAGCTATGTAGTACTGTAGCTGTGTAGTACTGAAGCTATGTAGTACTGTAGCTGTGTAGTACTGAAGCTATGTAGTACTGTTGCTGTGTAGTACTGAAGCTGTGTAGTACTGTTGCTGTGTAGTACTGAAGCTGTGTAGTACTGTTGCTGTGTAGTACTGTAGCTGTGTAGTACTGAAGCTATGTAGTACTGTAGCTGTGTAGTACTGAAGCTATGTAGTACTGAAGCTATGTAGTACTGTAGCTGTGTAATACTGAAGCTATGTAGTACTGTAGCTGTGTAGTACTGTAGCTGTGTAGTACTGAAGCTATGTAGTACTGTTGCTGTGTAGTACTGTAGCTGTGTAGTACTGTAGCTGTGTAGTACAGTAGCTATGTAGTACTGTTGCTGTGTAGTACTGAAGCTGTGTAGTACTGAAGCTATGTAGTACTGTTGCTGTGTTGTACTGAAGCTATGTAGTACTGTTGCTGTGTAGTACTGTAGCTGTGTAGTACTGAAGCTATGTAGTACTGTTGCTGTGTAGTACTGTAGCTGTGTAGTACTGAAGCTATGTAGTACTGTTGCTGTGTAGTACTGTAGCTGTGTAGTACTGTAGCTGTGTAGTACTGAAGCTATGTAGTACTGTTGCTGTGTAGTACTGAAGCTGTGTAGTACTGAAGCTATGTAGTACTGTTGCTGTGTAGTACTGAAGCTATGTAGTACTGTAGCTGTGTAGTACTGTAGCTGTGTAGTACTGAAGCTATGTAGTACTGTTGCTGTGTAGTACTGTAGCTGTGTAGTACTGTTGCTGTGTAGTACTGTAGCTGTGTAGTACTGTAGCTGTGTAGTACTGTTGCTGTGTAGTACTGAAGCTGTGTAGTACTGAAGCTATGTAGTACTGTTGCTGTGTAGTACTGAAGCTATGTAGTACTGTTGCTGTGTAGTACTGTAGCTGTGTAGTACTGTAGCTGTGTAGTACTGAAGCTATGTAGTACTGTTGCTGTGTAGTACTGTAGCTGTGTAGTACTGTTGCTGTGTAGTACTGTAGCTGTGTAGTACTGTTGCTGTGTAGTACTGAAGCTGTGTAGTACTGAAGCTATGTAGTACTGTTGCTGTGTAGTACTGAAGCTATGTAGTACTGTTGCTGTGTAGTACTGAAGCTGTGTAGTACTGTAGCTGTGTAGTACTGTAGCTGTGTAGTACTGTAGCTGTGTAGTACAGTAGCTATGTAGTACTGTTGCTGTGTAGTACTGAAGCTGTGTAGTACTGAAGCTATGTAGTACTGTTGCTGTGTAGTACTGAAGCTATGTAGTACTGTTGCTGTGTAGTACTGTAGCTGTGTAGTACTGTAGCTGTGTAGTACTGAAGCTATGTAGTACTGTTGCTGTGTAGTACTGTAGCTGTGTAGTACTGTTGCTGTGTAGTACTGAAGCTGTGTAGTACTGTTGCTGTGTAGTACTGTAGCTGTGTAGTACTGTAGCTGTGTAGTACTGAAGCTATGTAGTACTGTTGCTGTGTAGTACTGAAGCTGTGTAGTACTGAAGCTATGTAGTACTGAAGCTATGTACTACTGTTGCTGTGTAGTACTGTAGCTGTGTAGTACTGTAGCTCTGTAGTACTGTAGCTCTGTAGTACTGTTGCTGTGTAGTACTGTAGCTGTGTAGTACTGAAGCTATGTAGTACTGTTGCTGTGTAGTACTGTAGCTCTGTAGTACTGTAGCTGTGTAGTACTGAAGCTGTGTAGTACTGTTGCTGTGTAGTACTGTAGCTGTGTAGTACTGTAGCTGTGTAGTACTGTAGCTCTGTAGTACTGTAGCTCTGTAGTACTGAAGCTGTGTAGTACTGTTGCTGTGTAGTACTGTAGCTGTGTAGTACTGAAGCTCTGTAGTACTGTTGCTGTGTAGTACTGTAGCTGTGTAGTACTGTTGCTGTGTAGTACTGTAGCTGTGTAGTACTGTTGCTGTGTAGTACTGTAGCTGTGTAGTACTGTAGCTGTGTAGTACTGTTGCTGTGTAGTACTGAAGCTGTGTAGTACTGAAGCTATGTAGTACTGTTGCTGTGTAGTACTGAAGCTATGTAGTACTGTTGCTGTGTAGTACTGTAGCTGTGTAGTACTGTTGCTGTGTAGTACTGTTGCTGTGTAGTACTGTAGCTGTGTAGTACTGTAGCTGTGTAGTACTGTTGCTGTGTAGTACTGAAGCTGTGTAGTACTGAAGCTATGTAGTACTGTTTCTGTGTAGTACTGAAGCTATGTAGTACTGTTGCTGTGTAGTACTGTAGCTGTGTAGTACTGAAGCTATGTAGTACTGTTGCTGTGTAGTACTGTAGCTGTGTAGTACTCTTGCTGCGTAGTACTGTAGCTGTGTAGTACTGTTGCTGTGTAGTACTGTAGCTGTGTAGTACTGTAGCTGTGTAGTACTGTTGCTGTGTAGTACTGAAGCTATGTAGTACTGTTGCTGTGTAGTACTGAAGCTGTGTAGTACTGTTGCTGTGTAGTACTGTAGCTATGTAGTACTGTTGCTGTGTAGTACTGTAGCTGTGTAGTACTCTTGCTGTGTAGTACTGTAGCTGTGTAGTACTGTTGCTGTGTAGTACTGTAGCTGTGTAGTACTGTAGCTGTGTAGTACTGTTGCTGTGTAGTACTGAAGCTATGTAGTACTGTTGCTGTGTAGTACTGAAGCTGTGTAGTACTGTTGCTGTGTAGTACTGTAGCTATGTAGTACTGTTGCTGTGTAGTACTGTAGCTGTGTAGTACTGAAGCTATGTAGTACTGTTGCTGTGTAGTACTGTAGCTCTGTAGTACTGTAGCTGTGTAGTACTGAAGCTATGTAGTACTGTTGCTGTGTAGTACTGTAGCTGTGTAGTACTGTAGCTCTGTAGTACTGTAGCTCTGTAGTACTGTAGCTGTGTAGTACTGAAGCTATGTAGTACTGTTGCTGTGTAGTACTGTAGCTCTGTAGTACTGTAGCTGTGTAGTACTGAAGCTATGTAGTACTGTTGCTGTGTAGTACTGTAGCTGTGTAGTACTGTAGCTCTGTAGTACTGTAGCTCTGTAGTACTGTAGCTCTGTAGTACTGAAGCTATGTAGTACTGTTGCTGTGTAGTACTGTAGCTGTGTAGTACTGAAGCTCTGTAGTACTGTTGCTGTGTAGTACTGTAGCTGTGTAGTACTGTAGCTGTGTAGTACTGTAGCTCTGTAGTACTTTAGCTCTGTAGTACTGTAGCTGTGTAGTACTGTAGCTGTGTAGTACTGTAGCTCTGTAGTACTGTAGTGGGGCACGTGGTGCATTGGGGAGGCCAATGTGTGACTGATTACTGTCATTGTGAAAAATGAAGCTGTTCCCGTCTTTCACGTGTCTCACGGTGGATCAAAATCTGTGTTCATCATTTCTGATGAGACCTCCAACACCACCCAGACGCTGGCAGAGCTTCCTGTTTTTACAGAGGGCTCTGGATGCTCGGACCTCTGTCCTGACCTCCTCTCTACATACTGACAGTGATTTGAACTCATTTGGATTCATCTCTGTCACACCTGCTGTCACTGGCTTCGGTGTTCTTGTGTAATTTGGCGTACTTCAGCGTTTTCTCCCTGTTTCCTGTTTCTTTGGCGGTTTTTGTAGTCAGTGAAAGAAATGGGAACAAATGCAGTGTTTTTCCAACAGACTCCTTGTAGCACAGTGCGTACAGGTACAATCTGACATTGATTCTTTTGTAAGTGTTATCAGGACCCAGCTGCAATGATCCAGCTTTGAGGGCCAAGACCGTGAGTTTCATTCTTCTTCTTGGCTCTATACAGTTTTTGTTTGCTTACTTATTTACTGCTGTTATGTGTCGACACAACACTGGTTCATTCCTTCAGTTAGAGACTTTTTATGTGTTTGAATGATTCATACACAGAGTTAATGAGATTGTTCGCTGCACCATGGAGCTGGAAGTTACCTGGAATCCTCTGAATGAGTAACCAGGTTAGATAGATACATAACAAGGACCTTGATCCTCAAAGAGACTCAACATCATCTGTTTTTGGACGTAGTCTGAAAACACACCACAAAAAAAAAAGGTTACTAATCCTTGTTGCCCAACACTCAATCAGACATCCACAACAGTGAGCCGGTGCAGCGTATCCATTAGAGTCTAATGAGCTCGGAAAGTAATCAGCTGACTGACTAGAAGTGAAGAAGCTGTTGGGCTGAGAGGTGAAGTGCAGTCCCTTTCTTCCTGAGCTCCTTAGAAAACCACGACCTGGATGGAACGAGGACAACTTACCAGACAGACGAGGCGTTATCCCCTCATGTAGTTATTTTTCCTAAGTGGCAAAACCTGCACTGCATGTAAATTCAGTTCAATTCAATTTCTATAGCACCAAATCACAGCGGCAGCCTCAAGATACATCAAGCTGCAAGGTAACGATCCTACAGAGAGAAACTCCGTCCACCAAACGACCCGCTGTGAGCACTTCTCACTGACGTCGAGTTATTTGCTTCAGGTTTTAGTCCCATCCGTCCTGCAGGTCTAATGAATGGAGTTAAAGATGGTTTATTTTGTTTGCTGCAGATTGTGTGCAGCTCAGAGGTGTTTTTCACATGTTATTTTCAATAACACAAGAATTATGGAGGTCAGGTTCATTCAAGCCTTAACAGAATAAAACGACTTTTCATTCACAGAGTAACACAAAGATCAAACTGTGTGGACCTGAAACGTCAGTATCTCAGCCTCATTTTAAACGACACTTACTGACCTGTGTATAAAGCTTTCATGCATCGCATCTCATGGTGCTGACAACATAAGGTGGACAGAGAAATTACGATTTATTAATTCTGTTTGTGGCGGCGGGCCATAAAAAATCTGACCTAGGGCCATGATTGGCCTCCGGGCTGGACTTTGGACATCCCTGTTGTAGCTTCTCATTTATTGGAGAGTCAATCAAGGTGAATAAACAACTTAACTGTCTGCAAAGAAGTTTTAATTAACAAGCATGTGGCACAGTGTAAAGAGGAGGGCAGTGATTTCATTACAATTAGGATGTGTGTGTGTGTGTGTGCGTGTGTGTGCGTGTGTGCGTGTGTGTGTGTGTGTGTGTGTGCGTGTGTGTGTGTGCGTGTGTGTGTGTGTGTGTGTGTGTGTGTGTGTGCGTGTGTGTGCGTGTGTGCGTGTGTGTGTGTGTGTGTGTGTGTGTGTGCGTGTGTGTGTGTGTGGTCATCTTTCTTCTTAGAGGCGCTCTGTGTCTTTATATAATGCAAAGGTTTGTACACTGGCAGCACCACATGAATGTGAAAGCAGTGATATGTTTAATCCTAATAATGATTAATCGTCTTGACTATAGTCGTGCAGCTATAGATATAAAAAAACTGTGACTGCATTTATGATTATTGTTATGTACTTTACAGATGTTGTGGTCACTCTTATGATATTAAACCAGGCGAGGTTTTTCTGTAAACAGTAGAACATGAGCTGGTTATGGGCACGCTGTAGCATGTGGAGTGGAAAGGTCCACAGCTGTGCTTTAAAACAAACATTTTTTTCATTGTATTTAAACTGCACCACCTCATGATAACAATCATCTCAAGGCTCTTTGTAATACGATCACATGATCCTCTATGAGCCCGCTAACAACTGCGAGGAAAGAAGTCCCTTTCAACAGGAAGTGTCCTCCTACAGATGCAGGGTCAGTAAGGAGAGGACAGAGAGGTGAACTATAGAAATGCATGAGTGAAAACAGGTGAGTGAAGAGGAAACGCTCAGTGCATGGAGGCAGTCGGCCTGCAGCCTGAGGCCATAGCAGGATAGCTGACCCAGCCAAACTCCAGGCTTCATCAGAGCGATTGAAGGCTCATCTTAAAAGTAGAGGCTGTCTGTCTCCTAAACTCAGACTAGCATTCAGCTCCATGTCTGATAGAAATCTGTAATAATGTGAGAATATTTGTTTCATGTTCTGAGAAGGATGATGTGAAAACATGTGAACGTGTAACACCAGAACAATGTTGGTGTTGGAAATAATGAAGTAAGACCAGTGCAGCTGCAGCCGTGTGTTTGCAGTTACTCAGCAGTCGGGCTGTTCAGAGTGGGACGCTCATCAGCACTTTTTCATGTTTCTCTTTGTAATGATTAACTCGATTTGACCTTCTCTTTAAAGCCTGTAATTCACGCTGTCTTTGCATTTTTCATTGAAAATAGTGAAAATGTTCTAATTGATTGTTTAATGTAAAGGCCTTTAAAAACCAGCAAACATTGTTGAAGCGTTGTTTGTTACTTGTCTGTCCACAGCGTGTCACTCCAGGCTCAGTGGACAAGTTACAGTCTGCTGTATTGTCATTGTGTTTTCATGCATATTAAAAGCACTGTGGTTATTTGTCCTCTGAGCCTACCATTCAAGCTTCTATCAAACTTTACGTAATGACACCAGTTTGACATGTGAGCTCTGACAGGATGGAGGCAGGTTGCAAAAGATAGATTTCCTCACCTGCCTGTGCTGTTACCTGTGCACACAGATAACTTTGGCTTTATTTGCACACATTTTGAAACATTCGTCTGCCTCTAGTGAAAACAATGGAGGTCTGTGGGCTATCAATAGACACTAAGACGTTGGATCTGGAAAGACAAATTGGTTTTGCTAAATATTTAAATGTCATTGTTTAATTTTCAATGCAACAAGCTCTGCAAACTAGATTCCATGCACCTCTATTGTCCCTGTTTAGATAACATGCAGTTCCCAAACCAGGACAGGGCTCTAGAACAATATCATGAAATATGTCATTTGCAAAAATATGTTTCACAGTATGTTTAAGCTGTTGATTGAAGGGTCTAGTGGTCCACAGGCTGTGAGGATGACTGAGGAGCTCCGGGGTGGGGGTTTGGGGGGGGGACAGTGACCATAGCTAACCACGCCCCACACATGCATGGGGTTAATTATTATTCCTGTCAGCTGTAATGACAGAATTAACAGTTAATTATTGAAAGTGATTGGAGGTCAGAGAGATCACACTACACAGAATCACTGTGTAACTTTGGCAGTGCTGCTGTCACGGTCCAGGGTTTGGGCTGTTTGGGATTGTTGCTTTACATTAACAAGTTTTATTTCAGTGCAACTGCGAGGAGTTGTCTTTACTTGAGTGATGTTATTTAAAGCTATGTAAAAGTGTGTGTGTGTGTGTGTGTGTGTGTGTGTGTGTGTGTGTGTGTGTGTGTGTGTGTGTGTGTGTTGCAGAATATAAGAGCGTGGAGATGAGCTGAAACAGATGAAGGACAAATTACAGGTGGAGCGAGACTACCACAATAAGAAGGAAGTCAGAGCCAAACTCTTCTGTAGAACCTCAATTTGAAATAACAGTGAGTCACCGTAGCCTTTGGAGTAACAGTGTTTTTGTCAGCTGTGTTTTTTAACCCTAACCAGCAGTAGCCTCAGTAAAATGAGTAAACAGCACCTATTGAGTTTAATGAAGTAATAAAGTTCTTATGATCCAATTGATCTTTCTGAGTTAACTTCAATAATTACTTCCTCCAAACCATCAACGTGTCTTTTAGACCCCATTCCTACAAAACTGCTCAAAGAAGTCCTGCCATCAGTGTTGCCAACTTAGTGACTTTGTCGCTATATTTAGCGAGTTTTCAGACCCCTTAGCAACTTTTTTTCTAAAAAAAGTCGCTAAAAAAAAGACGTGAAAGCGCGTATCGCTTTTACTCTCAAAAAGCAGCAGGTGCTGTAACGCAGTCAGTTCTTCTTTTACTCTTTTACTCTTATGCTGTTTTGTGGATCACAAGGTTTAAAACTACTTACAAACACACACACAAAGTAACTCCACCAGAGTGCCTATTTCGGGTCACTTTTGCCAGTCCAAGCCCGGGTAAAGGAGCAGGGTTGGAATTGTGACATTAAAAAAAACAATAATTGCTAAAAGAAATTTAATTTGTAGTTCTAAATAAACTCTAAATGCATTTAGGACGTTTTTTACTCACTTTATGTCTCTTCCACGATGTTATTTCTCTCTCCAACAACATAGGTTACAATTAGATTAGCGTGACCAATTATGCAAATTAGGCGATGACGTCATTTAGCGACTTCTAGCGACTTTTAGGACAACCAATAGCGATTTTCCTTACTGAGGAGTTGGCAACACTGCCTGCCATTAATTAATGCTTCGATCTTAAATATGATCAACCTATCTCTAATAATCAGCTATGTACCACAGGCCTTCAAGCTGGCTGTAGTTAAACCTTTATCCAAAAAGCATCTCTAGACCCAGCAGTCTTAGCTAATTATAGGCCAATCTCCAACCTTCCTTTATATCAAACATCCTTGAAAGAGTAGTTGTCAAACAGCTAACAGATCATCTGCAGAGGAATGGCTTATTTGAAGAGTTTCAGTCAGGTTTCAGAGCTCATCATTACCTTGGCCTCCAGTAACGCTGTGAGGAACCTTGGAGTCATTTTTGACCAGGACATGTCCTTCAACGCACATATTAAACAAATATGTAAGACTGCTTTCTTCCATTTGTGCAACATCTCTGAAGTTAGAAATATCCTGTCTCAGAGTGACGCTGAAAAACTAGTTCATGCATTTATTACTTCCAGGCTGGACGACTGTAATTCATTATTATCAGGAAGTCCTAAAACTCCCTGAAAAGCCTTCAGTTAATCCAAAATGCTGCAGCAAGAGTCCTGACAGGGACTAGAAAGAGAGAGCAGATTTCTCCTGTTTTGGCTTCCCTTCATTGGCTTCCTGTTAAATCCAGAATTCAAAATCCAGCTCCTCACATACAAGGTCTTAAATAATCAGGCCCCATCTTATCTTAATGACCTTGTAGTACCATATCACCCTATTAGAGCACTTCGCTCTCGCTCTGCAGGCCTACTTGTTGTTCCTAGGGTATTTAAAAGTAGAATGGGAGGCAGAGCCTTCAGTTTTCAGGCCCCTCTTCTGTGGAACCAGCTTCCAGTTTGGATTCGGGAGACAGAAACTATCTCTACTTTCAAGATTAGGCTTCAAACTTTCCTTTTTGCTAAAGCATATAGTTAGGGCTGGACCAGGTGACCCTGAATCCTCCCTTAGTTATGCTGCAATAGACGTAGGCTGCCGGGGGATTCCCATGATGCATTGAGTTTTTCCTTTCCAGTCACCTTTCTCACTCACTATGTGTTAACAGACCTCTCTGCACTGAATCATATCTGTTATTAATCTCTGTCTCTCTTCCACAGCATGTCTTTATCCTGTCTTCCTTCTCTCTCCCCAACCAATCACAGCAGATGGCCCCGCCCCTCCCTGAGCCTGGTTCTGTTGGAGGTTTCTTCCTGTTAAAAGGGAGTTTTTCCTTCCCACTGTCGCCAAAGTGCTTGCTCATAGGGGGTCATATGATTGTTGGGTTTTTCTCTGTATCTATTATTGTACGATCTACTGTACAATATAAAGCACCTTGAGGTGACTGCTGTTGTGATTTGGCGCTGTATAAATAAAACTAAACTGAATTGAATTATGAATACTCAACGAGGAAGTGACCTAGGATTTTGAAACTGATACCATAGCTGCTAAAATTCTCACATGAGCTTTAATCACAGTGACCCTGACGCGTGGGCGTGTCTGGATTAGCTTCCTGTCTCTCTCACAGCAGCATTTCATTTTACGTCCTCCTCCTCAGCCACCTTTTCTCGCCATGTGCCCTAAGGCTCGGTCCAACACACAGCAATATCACATATAAAATATAATAGCCCATATTTTAAGTACTAGTCTTATTCTGTCTGCATTTTCAAAGGCTTCACACAGAGCAGCCACAAATGTGGACTCAGTGGGACGAGTATGTCAGGCAGGTGTCCAGTGAAATGGTCCTGAAAGATACACAAATCATCAGCCTGCAGGAGAGAGAAACCACACTAAGGACTGAGCTGGAGCGGAGCAGGAAACAGACTGAAAGGTGAGAGGGGGAAAGAAGAAATACGAAGTCGGGAGTGCCATGGAGGTCCTTCCTGATGCATTGAATGGAGTAATAAACAGGGGGTAAATGCAGTGTGAGTATGGGCATCATCTTTTTGTATTTATAATTTCCTGTCAGGTACAAACAGCATCTGAGAGCTGGCCTCAACAGAGAGAAAGTCTTGGAGAAGAACAGAGTGCAGATGGAGCTGGAATGGCAGCGACGCTTTGAAGATGTAAAGGCGGACTACTACCTTGCAAACGAGCAGCTAATACAAGACCTGATCGAGGCCAGAGACCAGGTCAGCGGCTCACACATAACCCAACCCATTCAATAGACTCTGTGTGCACTTTAGCACTAATGCTAACTGAAATACCTGCAGTGATGCAAAGCTGGACAGTTCACTGCAGGACAGAAAAAAGAGGCTATTTTCACGTGTTTTCTGTTACACGCGTGTTCATGTCAGCAGGTGTCATTTAAAAAACGAGAGGTGAGAACACATCAGATCTACGCTGATACAGACTGATGATAATGTTAGGAATGAAAGGACTGACTGATGGACATGATTAACTACAGAGAGATTCGGATGCAGCAGGCTACTCTGTGTGGATGACATTTCTTTGTAGCAGTTAGAGATGATACTGAGGAGTTTGTATGGTTGCCTGACAACATCGGGGCATGCTCCTGATGAGATGACAGATCTGGCCCAGGGCATCATGGAGCTCCTGAACAGTCAGAGGTGCAACCTGGGAGTGTCTCTGGGGCCGCGACATAATGTCCCAGAGGTGTCCTACTGAATTTACATCAGGACCCACTGCACCAGCGTAGGGTCTGACACTGGTACAAGGATTTCATCCCAAGATGTAATCAGGGTGTCCTTACCAATCCCTACATGAATGTCCTTCCCCATAACGTGATGTGTCTGTAACAATGTTGCAGGCAGCATAACGCTCTCCACAGCTTCTTTCACGTGTGACCTGTGGTCAGAGTGAAGCTTCTTTCATCTGTGAAAAACACAGGGTGGATCTGCCAATACTGGCATTCTGTGGCTAGTGCCAGTCATCCCATTCCTGTGTGCAGAAGCAGACCTGCTGAGGGGTTCAGGACCTGCTACAGCCCTTCAGCTCTCCTAGAGTAACTGCCCGTCTCCTGAATCTCCTCCATGCTGATGTGCTGGGAGACACAGCAAACCTGCTGGTAATGGCAGCAGGCTCGGGTGCCCCCCACCCCCCCTCAGCAGTGACCTGTTTCAGTTTCAGCACACTGACAGAGGAGAGCTGCTGGTTTCAAAGCCCAGGATGTTTTATGAATGTAACACCGTTTTCATGTGTCAGGCTAAAGCTGAGCTGATGGAGAGAGAGCAGCAGTTGCATGATCTGACCGTCTTACTCCAGTCCACTAGGAGGGAGAGAGATCAGGCTGTACAGGTGAGCACATGTTTAACCACACACTAATATCAGTCTTATGTCATGTTCTGCGGCTTGGCTGCTCAGCCAAAGCGTGCTGGAATAGAGCTCCTGCTGTCATTCAGCTTTTTTTAAAACCCAATTTCTACTATAATTTACAACCTTGCAACTTATACTTGTCAATGTTCACATGTTGAACAGATACAGGAACAGGGCAGCAATGTAGAAGTTACACATAATATTAATAAGACGTGGCAATCTTAGTAGCAATAAATGAACAGAGTGAACCTCTGCTGGATTATTGAAACAACAAGCATGTATGGGTCATCACTGAACAATCCTCTCTGCATCTGCAGAGCATGTGTTATTCCCTCCATCTGATAAATCTCTCTTACTTTATCAATCAAGATTTAACCATTTAATGATGACACACTTTAGTGCTGCTGTAAGCAAGATTCTCAAGAGATACTCTTTATTGTTTCCTGTAAAACCATTTGGTAGTACTCCTAACATGGCTAACTGTTGGTCTTTTGTTAACGGTTGTTGGGAAACTATTGAGAGCTTTAAATATGTCCTTCCAAACGGAGCTAATGGACATGACCAGAATATGTGTGAATGGGTTCCTAAGTGAGTACCACAATTTCACCAACAAGTGTCAGGAGTTGGTTCATTTTAGCAACGATCTCTGGGGGTCTAAAATATCTCATGACCACCTTCCCATTAAATTCTCTCCACAGCCCAGAATTAGTCACCAGATGGGCCTCACTGAACTCTTCTTCCCAAGTCTCCTCTGAGATTTGAGTGCCAAGCTCAGCTTCCCACCTGGCCTTAATATCCAAAGTTGCACTTGTATTAAAACTCATAAATGCATGATAGAAATTACTAATCAATTTTGGGGAGGAATTACTGTGAAATATTTTTAGAGATATTTCCTCGATGGGTGAGGGCTCCAAACTTGCCTCCATTCTTTATGTTTTGTCAAAAAACTTCTTAGCTGCAAAAATCTAAAAAAAAAAGTCAGAAGAAGGAAGCTGAAACTTCCGGAGCCCCTCTGATGACATGGTCCAAAAAATAAATAAATTGTGGCCAGAAAATACTACTTCGTGCACTCGAAATAGTATAACGTGGGCACGAAATGCTCATTTGTGGGCACGAATTGGGTAAAACGTGGCAACGAATTATGCATTTGTGGCAACGAAATAGATGACGTGCGCACATCATATTGATACAATCCTGGACAGCTGCGTAGAGACATAAGCATAAGTAGGCTAAACCTATGCACCGTGGACAGAGACAGTATGAATGAGTTTGATTTTAGGCTGGGGATGAGCTACAAATGCATTTTGAAAAGCCTGCAATGCAAGGAACCATTATTACGGAGAGACGTTAAAACAGGATACTGCGAGCCCAGTTGCTTTACAGACGTAAGTACGACCTGGACGCTGGGATAGATTTTATTGTCAACCAACTGCAAGGGCCTGGGAAGGATCACGGTTATCGGTCAAGTGTTTCGTGCCCACGAAATAGTATTTTGTGGCCACAATTTATTTATTTTTTGGACCATGTCATCAGAGGGGCTCTGTAGAAACTGACCTCTCAGCTGTTGAACTCAGGTGCCCATTCCTCACAACATGACAAAGTTTATGAAGCCCGTTATTTGACCATGCTCTGAAGCCAGGGTCTTCCATAATAGGACAAAAACCCTGCAGGTTGGAAAGGCTTGATACAATTAAAATTTCTTTTGGAAGACCAAATGTTTGTTTGATTCTACGCCAAATCTTTAGTGTGACCCTTGTCCATTGCCCCATATGCACATCTTAAGTGAAATGTTAGAGAAAAGCAGGGATTCCAATGATCATATTGTCTTCTCAGTGTTTAGCCACGTGCTGAGGTGGTTTTTTCTCAAACTGATCTTCGTGTTGGAGTCTGGGCAGAGTTCATTTTCTCCTCGTCTTTCCTCATGTTGTGCATTTTCCATAGTCTCTGACCTGTCTACCCCGTGTGATGTTTGTGTCATGTATGTATGGTCGAAAGGGTAAGATGGCGCTTGCAAAGGTCAGCAGCCTTAACCCAATTTCCTTCTACGCAGAGCGCAGGGGTAAGCTTTTAGTAATAAGGGGGCGACTTTTTCCTTAAAGTCTTTATCATTAATAAAACCATCAGGGCCAGGACTTGTTTTAGTTTTAAGGTTTGAAATCACCTGTAAAATGTCTTGTTCCTGAATTGGTTCATCTAACTCTTTTGCTACCGATTCCAGCAGTGTTCTTAGATTGATCTTTTCTGAGAAATCAGACAGTGTATTGTCATCCTTGCATGTATCTGAATTTTTATATAATGACTCCAAATTGGCAAAGCAACTTGCCAATTTGGTTTGGTTTAGTAATTAGGGTTTGATTCGATCTCAGCTTTTGGACCATATTACAGGATTGCTGTTTCCTGAGTCTTATTGCCAGCAATCTACCAGCCCTACTACCTTGTTCATAATACTTTTGTTTAATGTATCTTAAATTGCCCTCAATTTTTTCGTTAATTAAACTGTTAATCTCACTACGCAGCACTTTCAGATCGGACAGCTAGTCGGCTGTCTGTGGTTTTTGTGTGTTGTTGCTCGAGGTGCCTTATTTTGGCCTCCAATTCACACCACCTGGCCTCCCTTTATTTTCTGGCACTTGCAAATGATATTATGCAACCTCTAATGTATGCCTTGGTGCAATCTGATAGAGTTAAGGGCGATATCTCCGGAGTTGTATTCAATTCTAAGTAAATATTTAATTCAGTATGTATGAACTCACAAAACTGACTATCATTTAGGAGTAAGGCCAAAGTTTTAGTTTTGGTGTCAATCCTAAGTCCCATGAGAGTGATAGCGGTGCATGGTCAGATAGTGTAATTGGTAAAATTCCAATATTATTAATTCTATGTTCTTCTGTTTTGGAGGTAAAAAATAAATCTATCCTGGAATAGGATGCATGTCTATGCCAGTAAGAAGTATAACCTCTGACTCTAGGAAACCTATTTCTCCAAACATCAGTTGGTCCCAGTTCAGTTGTTAAGTGTTTTAGAGCTTTACTCATATGAGACACATGACTTTTAGAGCTTGGTTGTTTGTCCATGTAAGGTGACAAGACACAGTCAAAATCACTCCAAGCAGTAAAATACCAGAACACTTTCAAAGCACTACATTAAAAATTGTATGAACTTTGGCTCGTCCTCATTAGGGGCATAAATATTGAAGAGAGAAACCAATACTCCATCGATGGAGCCATTGACCATAATGTACCTTCCATCTGTGTCTTTATATGTAGTGAGTGGGAAGTACACAAACACATACATGTGTTTGTGTACTAGGATAGCCACCCCTCTTTTCCTGCCAGATTTGTGAGATGAATAAAACACTTGTTGTGCCCACGGCCTTTTTAGCTTGTCATGCTCAACATCAGATAAACGTGTCTCCTGTAAAAAAGCTATGTGACAATTGAAACGTTGTAGCTGACCTAGTATTACCTCTTTTAACGGGGCTGTGGAGGCCTTTGATATTATAACTTATGACTTTAAGCAAATCCATCTTAACTCTTCAGAGTGAAGTTTGACAGATATCTGGGAGCATAAGTAATTTTGAACTCCATGATGACCCAAGGTTTTTGCTTAGCATAGGACAAAACAAAAGGAACCATCAAACCAACAAACCAAAAACGAATATATAAAGCACCTTGTACAAGTTTTTTACCCATCAAATGATCCCTGGGAGAACAAGGGACCTGAGCAGGTCAGACAACAACAAGACAAAAAGTCAACAAGTCCTCGAATGCAGCTAACTCAAGTTTAGATGTCTTCATATGAAATGATGAACTGAAGTTCGGGGAAAATTGCTGCGAGCAGTCTCAGTGCAACCAACAGGTCTCAGTGCTGTCTGCTAGAACAATAGTGGAACTCAGGCCTGTATGACTTGCAACTAAGCACTGTGATGTAGCTTACTGACATAAAGAACTCCGAGTTACCTTCCACCTCGGTCCAGGAGATAAGACCATCATAGATCACCACCTGCTGAAGAAAGTATGTTTTCCTTGACGTAATCCATGGCTTTGGCAGCATCCACAAACTCTTTTTCAACGTTGTTGTAAGAGACATGAAATCTGGCAGGGTAAAGGATGTGGACTCCCGGTCTATCGTGGAGTATCTTCCTCACGCAGTGAAAGCTGCCCTGGCTTTCGCCACGCTGGCCGTGTAGTCGGGGAATATGCCGATTGGGTTTCCGTTAAAGAGTAGTTTACCTCTGCGCACACTCCTGAGGATGTCCGCCACATCTCCTTTGCTGTTTGATTTAGCAATGATAACTCGTGGGGTATCCCCGGGTCTCCGTTGAGTCAGACTACGATGAGATCTTTCCACGCGGACTTCCCTGTCAAGCCAAGCTGGATCCCTGGGTTTCAGCCACACCGGTGGCTCGGCTTGGATAGCGGTAGTTTTGCTATTGATTTCTGCCGTGCTCTCATTGCCTACAACATGCTGGCTCATTAGTTGAGATGGGACTTTGGGATGAATACAAGAAGCTAATAGAAGGGCTGCACGGTGGTGCAGTGATTAACCTCACAGCAAGAAGGTCCTGGGTTTGAATACACCATCTGAGGGTGCATGTGATTATTAAAGCGGGACATCTGTCAGAAACACTGTACTGGGTTGACTTTCACAGATGCTCATTTCTGTTGTGGCCACAAGGTGGCAGTAATTTACTGTCCTGTACATCACTGATGACTGAGCATCTCTAGACCCAGCAGTCTTAGCTAATTATAGGCCAATCTCCAACCTTCCTTTCATGTCAAACAGCTAACAGATCATCTGCAGAGGAATGGCTTATTTGAAGAGTTTCAGTCAGGTTTCAGAGCTCATCACAGCACAGAAACAGCTTTAGTGAAGGTTACAAATGATCTTCTTATGGCCTCTGACAGTGGACTCATCTCTGTGCTTGTCCTGCTAGACCTCAGTGCAGCGTTCGATACTGTCGACCATAATATCCTATTAGAGCGATTAGAACATGCTGTAGGTATTACAGGTACATTTAGGATGAATATACACTTTGCTCAAAACATTTGTAATTTTGTTGCCCATAAATTTGCATAATTATGATTAGAAAGCTGTACAGTGATGCACATGTCTGAGAGCGGCACAGAGCTCTGCATAGTCCTGTTCAGTACTGATGGAAGCAGATTTATAGTTATTGTTGTGTTGTTGGTGTCCCTGCAGTCTCATCGTTTTGTGTATTTTTGATCTGAACATTCAACACACAATAATGCAAATTTCCAATTCCTGTTCTTCTTCCTGTGAAACATCACTTACACGACATAAAACCATCTAAATCCACAGGGTCTCACTCCAAAGGTGGATTCTCTGGCATCGGTGGAGATCCGGCGTCTACAGGAGCAGAACAGCGCCCTGCGTGCTGTGGTTACCCAGATGAGAAAGGACATGGAAGGTCTCGGCCATCTTCTAGTCTTACCTCATGCTGAGGCACCAGTGCAACCTCCGTATCAGGAATCTTCAGCCTCCAAAGGCAACACAGCAGGTGCTGTCTGGCTCTGTATACAAACCTTGATGAGTTTCTGCATCACTGTGACAAACTATACACGCAAACCCTTTCATTGGGCTCCACATGCTAAGATAGATTTGACCCAGTGACCCACATCGCTGCTGCTGATTCTTCTGTTAAACATGCTTTTGTTGAACTTACAGCCACAGACACTCTGCTCATCGCATGTAAGAAAGAAAAGCTTAGAATTATCATGAACTTGTTTTCTGTTTTTCATTTTAATGTATAAAATAATAGCTTTGGATAATCTGAGTGTTAAGCTAAACTTTAACACTCCTTCTCCTTCTCTGTAAAACTGGACTCAGACTGCCGTCAGCCTGTGGAGCAGGAGGTGCACCTGTCAGGTAAGCACCTCGAGGAGCAGCGCGGAGGTGTCACGGGACTGTCAGGCCTGGCTTCAGCCACGGAGGACCCACAACACATCGATCCAGGCAGATCACAGCCTGAAAATCAAGCTGGTATTATTCATACTGTTAATTTCCTCCATATAACCCAAAAACATTACGTTAGCTAACACAAACACTGTAAGTAGATGATAGAGAGGAACATAAGGCGTTAAGCAGCAGAGGTGTTTGTGGCTGTTGAACATGTTCATCTTCCACAGTGACTGAAACCTGTATCTTTGACGTTTGTTGGTATTTGTTGGTCACATTGTCTCCCTCATATCACTGCATCATATTTGTGCCGTGGGTCCTCAGGTGGTTCGTGTCTGGATGAACGTGGCAGGCGCCCTGCTGTGACACGTGTGGAGTCAGCTTCCAATGACATCACACAGCAGGTACTACAGGAGGTTTATTGATCTGTCAGTGGAGGCGGAGCCACTGATCTTCTTAACCCTACCTATCACTATTAGAAAGCACAAAATGGTTTCATCATCATCTTTTCAGAGGACACTGGTGCAGCAGCTCCAAGGAGACAGCAAGTATGTGAAAGCAGCTCTGATGTGTGGCGTGTTTAAGAGCGTCCATCCTGCTAAAAACGACCCCCAGCTCCTTCGCGTCAGGCTGAAGCAGGCAGCGTCCTGCATCGCCCGTTTGAGCAGAGAGAAACAGCAGCTGATAGCGCTGGGCAACCGCCTCCGTGCCCAGATCGCCGCCGACGGACGGCAGGGTAGAGTTACACACCCGTCACTGCACACCCCGGTACAGCACAGCAGGGTGGCTGTGCTGGGAGCCTGCAGCCCAGTTTACTGGAAGCATAGATGAATTTAAGGACAAACTGAGACGCTGGCAGTACAAAATCAAACTGGACCTGCACAGTCACACTTTTCCTCTTAAGAATAGTCGGATGGTGTGTCGCTATGAATTGTGGGGATTATTTACTCTCCTGTTGTAAAGAATGCTAATCGTATGCTAAAGGAGGTAATAAAGGAAACAATGAAGTTTCCTTTAGAGAAGGAATGTGATTCCAGCACCTGTGAGTTCAGATACTGCAGGTGAAATCACACAGTTAGGAACAGCACGTACCTGATCGTGATCCTCTCAGATCAGTCTGACATCACTCCACCTGACCAGTTAGCCTTCTTTTATTCAGTTCCTGTTGGCACTGACGTTTCAGGAATGTAAGACAGCGACTCAGTGCCTTTTTGAGGAGACAGCAAACGACAGCAAAAGCATTTAGAGTTCCAGGATGTGGGAGTCACACGTATATCAAATGTTCTGCAGCGACTGCATGAGAACGTTTTATTACTGGATGGATTCAGACACAGCAGTACTGTGTGGGGCTGCAGTGGGAAAAGTTACATAAAAAGAAAAGTGATTCAGACTCTACGCGTATGGACTATTATTAGCATGCATGTGTGGTGTTTGTTTCCACAGGTGGATGATATATTCTGTGGTGTTTGCAGACAGACTCATGAAAAATGAAGCAGTCAGAGGTCCTTACATATCTCTGTGTGTCCAACAGCACCGGGGTGGCTGGAGAAGGACACCCCCACAGAGAAACTAGGAGACCACCATGGCCGCCTTTCTGCTGTGGAACAGCTGCAGTACCAGCTCAGCACTCAGGTATCTGCTCAACAACGTCCTCGGTCCTCTTCTCCAGCACGTCTGTGGCAGTTACAGAGGTTTGAATGTGTTACTTTGTTGTAGGTGTCATTTGAAATGGATACAAATGCCGTGGTCTCCATCCCTCAGTATCACTCTGACACATGAGTGCAGGCTGCACTTTGTGCAAATGTGTTCAAATTAAAAATCTGAGGTTTTTACTTGAGAGGAAAGTATGTGCTTTACTTTAATAAGAACACATCCGTGTCTGTGCTGCACAGGATACAGTGTCAGTGTGTTTGTGCCATCAGGAGCTGCAGTATGCACTGATGCAGAGAGCTTCCGCTGCTGCTGAACAGCACATCCCACCAACAAAGAGCCAGGCTTTCTTCAAAGGGACTGCAAACACTTGCCATGGGCTCAAACCCAGAGACACGTCTGAGGTGAGAGCCTTGAAGAATGCATTAATGCACTGCCAAGCCCAGCTGGCCTGTTCACTCCCTGCCTGGATGGCTGTGTTCTCCTCCAACATGCTTGTTATGTTGAGTGGTGTTCCTAAATGGCCTGTGGTTAAATGTGTGGGTTCAGTAACACTAGAAAAATGCTGCATACTGTAAATGCAAGTACACGTTTGTGTGTATATATTAATGAAGTAGTAAACATCAGAGGAATAAATCTGTGATTCACACAGCCGTAGTGTAAAATAACTCTTCTTCTTCTTTAGACACGCTCACAGCTGCACTTGTCCAGGACTGTGTCGCATGAATCGCTGTGCTCATTAACGATGCTGTGGGACACTCTGGATCGTGGACTTACGGACTCAGAAGGTATCCACATCCTCCCCTCGATGCGCTTATCTGTGCGCCTATAAGCCAGCGCTGTGAGGAGACGCAGTCTGTATAAAGAACCTGTGTACTCGCAGTCTTTGCACATCACTGTAGTGTAGTCAGAGCACTGAGTGTCAGTTTGTAGCAGGCCCCACTTAGAAGACAAAACAAGTTCACAGCCAGTACATCAGCATCACAAACTCCTTTAAGATTCTCATGAAAACATTCATTTCATCTCATTTTGTATCTAGTTTGTGATCATAAGTACAGTTACTCTATGTTACTGGAATAAAACAAACTCTGCTCCCAGCGTGAGTCAGCGACAGATCAGCTGTTGCTCAACGTGTGGCCTCGTCTCTGTCAGCGCTCCAGGGAACAATTTCCCAACCAGATCAAGCTGACTTGCAGTGATTGTCATCATAGCAGTCAATAATTGTGAAACCAGAAAAACAAAGCACAAAGTTTGAATGATGTGTTGATAAAGGCAGCGATGAGTTAGAGATGTCTGTGATAGCTGTTAAAGCAACAGTGCTGCTTTCTTGTGTACAGTTCCACTGTGGGAGAAACGTGAGTCTGTCTTCTGTCTTTACCGACATCCAACAGTGAACTTTGAGCCAATATTTCTGGGTGGTTCAGCAGGTAGAGGAGGTCATGATGAGCAGGAAGGTACAGACACATCGAGCTACAGACGATCTCTAACTCGGACCACAGCCACAAATCTTCTTGTCCATCCAGCAGGTCGTCTCCAGTCTGCATGTGAAATATCGTTGGGCAACAGGCTGGGCCCAAGTTACTCCGTGAATGTTAGATAGAAAGTACTTAATTCAATTCAATTCAATTCAATTTTATTTATATAGCGCCAAATCACAACAAAAGTCGCCTCAAGGCGCTTCATAGATACAGAGAAAAACCCAACAATCATATGACCCCCTATGAGCAAGCACTTTGGCGACAGTGGGAAGGAAAAACTCCCTTTTAACAGGAAGAAACCTCCGGCAGAACCAGGCTCAGGGAGGGGCGGGGCTATCTGCTGTGACCGGTTGGGGTGAGAGAAGGAAGACAGGATAAAAGACATGCTGTGGAAGAGAGACAGAGGTTAATAACAGATATGATTCAATGCAGAGAGGTCTATTAATACATAGTGAGTGAGAAAGGTGACTGGAAAGGAAAAACTCAATGCATCATGGGAATCCCCCGGCAGCCTACGTCTATTGCAGCATAACTAAGGGAGGATTCAGGGTCACCTGGTCCAGCCCTAACTATATGCTTTAGCAAAAAGGAAAGTTTTAAGCCTAATCTTGAAAGTAGAGATAGTTTCTGTCTCCCGAATCCAAACTGGAAGCTGGTTCCACAGAAGAGGGGCCTGAAAACTGAAGGCTCTGCCTCCCATTCTACTTTTAAATACTCTAGGAACAACAAGTAGGCCTGCAGAGCGAGAGCAAAGTGCTCTAATAGGGTGATATGGTACTACAAGGTCATTAAGATAAGATGGGGCCTGATTATTTAAGACCTTGTATGTGAGGAGCAGGATTTTGAATTCAATTCTGGATTTAACAGGAAGCCAATGAAGGGAAGCCAAAACAGGAGAAATATGCTCTCTCCTTCTAGTCCCTGTCAGGACTCTTGCTGCAGCATTTTGGATTAGCTGAAGGCTTTTCAGTGAGTTTTTAGGACTTCCTGATAATAATGAATTGCAGTCGTCCAGCCTGGAAGTAATAAATGCATGAACTAGTTTTTCAGCGTCACTCTGAGACAGGATATTTCTAATTTTAGAGATGTTGCGCAAATGGAAGAAAGCAGTCTTACATATTTGTTTAATATGTGCGTTGAAGGACATGTCCTGGTCAAAAATGACTCCAAGGTTCCTCACAGTGTTACTGGAGGCCAAGGTAATGCCATCCAGAGTAAGAATCTGGTTAGATACCATATTTCTAAGATTTTCAGGGCCGAGTACAATAACCTCAGTTTGATCTGAATTAAGAAGCAGAAAGTTAGCGGCCATCCAGGTCTTTATGTCTTTAAGACATTCCTGCAGTTTAACTAATTGGTGTGTGTTATCTGGCTTCATGGACAGATAGAGCTGGGTGTCATCTGCATAGCAGTGTAAATGTATGCTATGTCTTCTAATGATGCTGCCTAAGGGAAGCATGTATAATGTAAACAGAATTGGTCCTAGCACTGAACCCTGTGGAACTCCATAATTAACCTCAGTGTGTGAAGAGGACTCTCCATTTACATGCACAAATTGGAGTCTATTAGATAGATATGATACAAACCACTGCAGCACAGTACCTGTAATACCTACAGCATGTTCTAATCGCTCTAATAGGATATTATGGTCGACAGTATCGAACGCTGCACTGAGGTCTAGCAGGACAAGCACAGAGATGAGTCCACTGTCAGAGGCCATAAGAAGATCATTTGTAACCTTCACTAAAGCTGTTTCTGTGCTGTGATGAGCTCTGAAACCTGACTGAAACTCTTCAAATAAACCATTCCTCTGCAGATGATCTGTTAGCTGTTTGACAACTACTCTTTCAAGGATTTTTGATATGAAAGGAAGGTTGGAGATTGGCCTATAATTAGCTAAGACTGCTGGGTCTAGAGATGCTTTTTGAGTAAAGGTTTAACTACAGCCAGCTTGAAGGCCTGTGGTACATAGCTGATTATTAGAGATAGGTTGATCATATTTAAGATCGAAGAATTAATTAATGGCAGGACTTCTTTGAGCAGTTTTGTAGGAATGGGGTCTAAAAGACACGTTGATGGTTTGGAGGAAGTAATTATTGAAGTTAACTCAGAAAGATCAATTGGAGAAAAAGAGTCTAACTTAACATCAATGGTACTAAGAGTAGCTGTAGATAATATTACATCTGTGGGATGATTGCTGGTAATTTTTTCTCTAATGATAAAAATTTTATTTGTGAAGAAGTTCATGGAGTCATTACTAGTTAACGTTAAAGGGATGGTTGGCTCAACAGAGCTCTGACTGTTTGTCAGCCTGGCTACAGAGCTGAAGAGAAACCTGGGGTTGTTCTTATTTTCTTCAATCAGTGATGAATAATAAGATGTTCTGGCTTTGCGGAGGGCTTTCTTATAAAGCAGCAAACTATTTCTCCAGGCTAAATGATGATCCTCTAAATTTGTGACACGCCATTTCTTCTCCAGATTACGAGTCATCTGCTTTAGGGTACGTGTTTGAGAATTATACCACGGAGTCAGGTACTTCTGATTAGAGACCTTAGTTTTCACTGGAGCTACAGTATCCAGAGTCGTACGTAGTGAGGAGGTGAAATTATTAACAAGATAATCGACCTCTGTTAGGGTAGCGTTCAGATAGCTGCTCTGCTCTGTGTTGGTACAGGGCATTGAAGATGATAACAGTGGGTGGATTATATTCTTAAACTTAAAGTGCCTGTGTGGATGGATGAGACTGTAGAAAGCACTGAGTGCTCAGTTACAGCAGAACAGTGCTAAATAAGAACGCGTCCACTTACCGTTTATTTCCTTCTGTTCAGCCCTGACAGCTCATTTCAGTGATGATGATGAATGTCTGCCTTTGTTGTCACTGTCATGGGGATGTGCTTCGTGAGTACAGACGTGAGGTCTCACGTCGTTTTGGGGATGGGAATGATGGTGGAGGCCGTCAGACTGGTGGGAATGGCAGCAGGAGTCAGGGAGAGGTCGAACTTTGTACTGTTGTTGTTGTTTGTCAACAGAACTGCATAAAAATCAGCAACAGAATCCTTTTATTCATTTTAGGCATTATGTGGTACTAACACACACACATATATGGGAAGCATCACTTTAGCTGAGCTGAGCACACATGTCATAAATACACTTGTAGCATCTGTAACCAAACCAGGTAATGAACAGCTGGTTGAAACTCGTGGGAGTTATGATGTCTTTGAACAGTTTATAGATCTTAGACATGGCACGCATTATTAGGCTGCACTGGACCAACCTGCACCGACACGTCACTGCAGCGAATCGCAGTGACCTGTGCTGCTGTTGGTGTGTTTTTGGATCTGAATTCAACAAATGAAACAGCTGTAAGTCATCTTCTTTTGTCTCTCCAAAAGGTGAACGTGGGCTCAGGAGCAGACAGTCTGGTGGCTCTGGAGTCCAGATGATGGTGCATGGTAGTGGTGTGATTCCCAGCCAGCCCCAGACTGAGGTCCAGCAAAGCAGGAGCCCGTCTAAAACACTGCCAAGCACTACCAAGACCAACAGACCTGCAGTCCCTGCCAGGATCAGCAAGATCAGAAACTACAATGTTAAAGACTGAGATGGACGTAGAGGACAAGCCCAGACCAGAGCTCCCAGCAGCTGGCACACTGGGAGTAACACACGAGCATCACGGACAACACAACAAAGAGAGAAGAGTGGGACAAGGAAGGGAACAAGACTCTGATGGAAGTAATGAAGACAATCAGACAGAAAACAACAGCAAACACACATCAGCAAAGGAGGAAACAGCCCACAAACACAAGAACACTCACAGTAAACATGAACACAAAGACAAAAACACTGCAGGACAAAGACAAACGAGACAGAGACAGGACGGATAAGAAACACTCAAGGGACCAAAAACCTGAAACTGGAGCTGAACCACAGAGTCCATCAAACTGAGCAGGAAGCAGAACTCGAATAACACAACAGGACAACTATGACTGACCGACAATGAAGCTATACAACTAACAGGTTACACTGGATAAGATGTGTTTGTTTTCATGCACATATGCACCGCAGCAGAAGGAGAAAACAAACCCTGACCAGCAAAAACCTGAACAGAAATCAAACGTGTTGAACCCACGTGAGAGTTTCAAGGAAGAATATTCATGATTTTAAGGAGCGTTACAGCTTTATTGCTGCGCTCTCACACACTCTGTCAGATCCAATACCTGAAGAAACTACAGAGACACAGAACACACAGGAGCATACAGCACGAGGCCTTAAACACACATGAGGGGACGAGGCAGAGTGGACACCACGGGGGACACAGCTGGACAGAGTCACAGTAAGGGACTGTCAAAATAAAACAGGAAACGTAACACTGACACAGACACAAAGACGGATGAACCATGGACAAAAAGGTAAAGACACGTGGAGGAAACTAATAAACCTGAAGCTAAACTAGAGTCGCAAAAGTGAACTAACAGAATCCACAGAAAGACTAAGAACCAACCTGAAGAGCATGAGGAAGTAACACTGATCAGTGGGTTAGAACTCCAACATAAATTCACGTACTCGTGAATATATCCTTTATAAAGTTAAAATGTGTCCCCATCATTGTTCCAGTCTTGTTGTCCTTCAGTACAAGTGTGTGATCATGTGTGAGTTGTATAGTTTTAATGTTTTATTTGGGAACAGAATGGTGTGTATGTGTAAGTTTGGTGATGGAGTTTTTATTATGAATGAATGAGGAATTTTTATGAATTATTATGTCTATTTGGCTATAATCTGGTATGTTTACATTCATGTAATTTTTTTTTTTTTACATTTATGTTCATTAACATGCACTGTCCTAAATAAAAATAAATAAATAAATAAGTACATCTTCATGTCCTTCCAGTGGGAGGTTTCAGGTTTTGTCCTGTCGTGTGTAATTCTCTCTGGTGTTCATCCGTCTCTGTGCACACGAGGACAGTCGCACACAAACACTGTTGCAGCAGACCACGGTGGCTTCCACACGAGCAGCTTCAAAACATGCTTTATCCCCGAGAAAGTATCTGCTTTACCACAGAGATCAGCTGGGTCATCAGCGTACACTGTGGGTGTGAATCAGAGCAGACAGTGCTGTGTCTGTGCCAGAAACAATCACTGACAGGTTTGCATGTAAATAAAGCAACTTGCTTTGGTGAACTCTAAACAGGAGACTCTCAGGAGCCGTGTCTTCATGGTTTAACAGACACATGATCAAATCTACAGGCAGCTTCTTTCTGAAACACGAGCAGCTGCTGCTGTTTCTCCTCAGGTTCAGAAACCCACTCCTGTTACATGTTGTTGTGGAGAAACAGGAAGTGCATTTCTCCCCTGGAATAGAGATTTTATAAGTGCTGGAGACCATATTTCATATGCTCCATATGGTATCAGCTGTCACCCTGCCACATTTCCTCTCACCTCTCAGTAAACCTTTGTCAGTCCGTCCTTTTATTCCTGATATTCCCAGATACCAACCGGGTGATACACACTGCTAATTTTGTACACTGACCCACTGTGTTGTTTGGGACTGTCCCCTTCACTTTCATTATATTATCGTAGTATCTGTGGAAAACCTGGGAAACACTGATCTGTGAAATACAAGTGTGGGCGTGCACAAAGTGTATCGACACAAAGTGAACCATCATCAGGATATCATGTGTGGCAGCACTGGTATAGGGACACACAGGTGAATGCTGCGTGACAGCGAGACACACCTGAACTCTGAGTGCTTTTTATCACGCTCACTGCCTGCAGCACTCACATGGATGCAGATTCAGCTTGAGCGTTTTGCCCAAGGGCACTTTGTCATGCAGCCCTGAGGATCCACAGACAGGCTTTACTGTGGGGTATGACATGAAGTTATTTCAGACAACACGAGCTGTACCTGAGCTATCATCCATCCACAGACCTACATCGTGCTGAATGCACCTATTTTTATATAGCAGTCACACACTCACACAAGCACTTTCTTCTGTTTTTTCTCACATTGACACACATTCACACACATTGACACACATTCACACACTCCGATGGATGTGTGAGTAAATCTTGCCTGAGGATATTTGCCAAGCAGACTGGATCAGCAGGGACCGAAGCACACGCTCCAGTGTGAGACCTGCTCTGGCTTCTGAGGCTCCTTTGGTGAGCTGTGTGCTTTGTGTACATGAGTGTGATTGTTGTGGTCCATTACAGGACACTTCACCTCAGCTGAGGAGCCAAAGTCCCGATGAGCTGGATGGAGCTGATGAGTACTGACCACAGGTGGAGCTGGAGGTCAGCAGCTCCTTACACCATCATGCTACTCTGAACCGTGAACTCCAGTAACCCTGACAAGTCACGCGAGCTCTCCTGGCTACGTCACAGTTGGGTCCCGCCCTTTAATCACCCTATCTCAACAGTGGCTGCAGGTCTGCAGCGATTGGACGAAGCCTCACATCCTCGCTCCGTGATTGGCCAGCTTCGCCTGTCATCCAGAAGTTGCCGGCTGCACCTTCGCACCGTCAGCTGCGGTGTAACGTTGAGCAGCTCTGCGCGTGCACGTGCCGCGGACACAGACGCTCCCTCGCCCCGTGCACGCTATCAGTCCCCCCCACCTCCCTTCGTGACCGTCGTAGGAGGATGACTTTAGAGTTTATCGCGTCCCATCTGCCGGTTGACCGTTAGTAACCCCGGCTCTTTTTTCTGCGCGCATCCACACAGTTGCTCCATCACTGGCTGGATCGCAGAGCCCTGCCTCTCCTCTCATTGGACTGCTGAACCAAGCGGTTGTCAGCCCATGTGGCGTGGGCAGGCAGAGTGTGACACATTTAAGTTCATCAGAGAAAAAAGCGTGAATGAAGCGCGGAGGCTAACGGAGGCTCTCACACCCACGGCGGCTGAAGACTCGACACATGACCGAGCGTGCTGAGCGGCTCAGCCTCACATTTTCCCGGAACATCCGTCGGTTCGGCTCAGACAGGTAAGCTCGCCCGCGGCTGCTGCTCGCTGCTTATCGTGGTCCCGACCGGTGTCCAAACTCGGCATCCCCGACAGAATTAGTTTCCCCTGCGTCGGGAGCACACGCTGGACTGTCCAAATCACGCACTAACAGTCTCCCACATTGTCGATTTTTAGTTACAAACACTTGTTATAATGACTAACTACTCCTGACATTCTTGAGATGTGAGCTCTTTATACAACGAAGTTATAGTGGGATACAAATAATATCAGGCTGATCCTGCCACGATTTGTTCCCCCTGTGTAAATCACGGACAAACCGTGTCCCACACTGCTAATTTGTAGTTCACAAACACTTCTTATTATGACGCATTACTCCTGAAACTTTGGAGGATTTATCTCTTTATATAGTAAAGTTACAGGAGAATAAAAATAGTTATCAGCCAAAATGTTAATGGTTTGTTAAAATAATCCCATCTGATACCTCGTGAGCAATAAATATATAATTTTCTGTTGTAAGCCTTAAACTGAATGGTAATGTAACTACTTCCTGCTCCCAGCACAGGGGAAACACATTCTGTCGGGGATACCTACTTTGGCACGACACCTGGACCTGAACTCAGCGGTCCTCGTTGTTCTTTTCTATCCATGACCTCCATCATGGACTGATCCAGGGTCTGCTCTCTGTGGCGCTACAGCCTTCACAGAGTTTCATTTAACGGAGGACAGTAATTCTTCCTTCAGCCGAGCTCACGGGTGTCAGCAAGACCCTGAACAGGTTATTAGTTAATAGGTGATGTGTGAGGCAGTAATGTGACGGGCAGCAGCTCAGCTGTGTGACAGCATGGAGCTGACATACATGATCCCAGGACAGAGCAGCACTGAGGATGAGGGACGTAGCTCATCAGCATCTGTGACAGCCCACTGCCATCAGTTATTCTGGGAGAACTCGAGAGTCCGTGGACAGACACGTGTTGGAGGCCTGGGCCCTGATCAGTATGGTGGCCACGCTGGTGCTCGGGTCCAGTGAACAGCAGCACTGTTGTTACTGCAGCCCTGTGGTCACCACGGTGCTTCAGGGCTCCGAGCATTGATTCTTTTTAGACTCACTCATCTGTCAGACCGCTTTAAACTACAGTCACCATCGTTCACAGCACTTCATCAGCTTCACGTTCAAAGCTGTTTAAAATGACCAGCTAAGCTAACAGGCGTGTGTAGGACAGTGAGATTAAAGAATATGTTGACAAAAGAAACCAAACTCATTCCTGGCACTATTTCAGAAAGCATCGAGTCAGTGGCCGAGCCCTCTGCAGTGCAACGTGAAACTGTTTAATGACAGCAGTGTTGAAGCAACAAACTAACGTGGAGATGAAATCCAGGAACACGTTTTTCCTGTTCACGCAGCGCCCGTGGATCCACACATAGTTACAGTGTGGAGTCATGGAAGGAGCTGAGCATGTGTCATTGTTGTTCACTGTTTCACGCTCTTCCTGTGAAGATGCTGACAAGTCAGGTCCTGTTGTGGCTGCTGCAGAGCGAAGCCCTGACACGAAGGAGCAGAGTGAGGGAGAACGGGGGAAGACGAGGAGGATGTGCCCTGAATAGAAATGGTCACGCCGAGCTGTGCGCACACAGTGACTTTGCAGTTTAGCAGCTAGCTCGTAGTTAGCAAATTGTCTGCGTACGCTCACAGTGGGGTGTAATCTGGGTCAAGATCGTGCACTGAAGGAGCCGGGCTAGATGTAATCCCAGGGCGGGACATCCTGGAGTCCAAATCCCTTCAGACTGTGTCGTGTTGTGTAACGTGGTCGGGCTGTCTTCACATTGGTAAGGCCACACAAGCAAAACAGTGGCATGAGTGTGATTGTTGGTCTTTGTTGGTGCAACCTCACAGTGTGCAGGTCAGAGCTGCAGGTCAGAGCTGCATGTGATGCTGCGCCGGGCTCTGGCACAGCTTTACTCTGGACCTGGATGGTTTTGGAGACACAGCGTAGCTGCAGCTCTGCAGGTCGCAGACACACGCAGCAGTGCTTTTATTGTGTCCACAAAGTTGCAAACATCAGTGTAATCAGAGAGGACACACACGCACACACTGACACACGCACACACACACACAGACCTCTTTTTTTCTAGGTCACTGTCCGGTGCAGCGTGGAGTGCTGTATTGTTGGGATGGTTGTTGCCATGGTTACATGAATAGTGAGTCTGGCCCCAGCACCGACCACATTCATTGTTGTTAAACTGCAGAATGCTCGTCACTGATCGGCCCTCTGTGTCTGCAGTAAATAAACATGGATGAGATCGTCATAGCTGGAATATCGGGCCGCCTGCCTGAGTCCAGTAACCTGGAGGAATTCTGGGAAAACCTCATCAGTGGTGTGGATATGGTAACAGAGGACAACCGGCGATGGACGCCAGGTAAAAACCTCCCTTCAGTTTCTATGTAACATATTTACTGAGCTGAGTTTCTCTTCAAAGACTAATATTTTATACCTCCTGCACTGTGCAGCAGTGTTGGTGCCTCTGCAGGCTGAGCTGAGTTTAGCTGCTTTGACATATTTGAAGGTAAAATAATGACTGTGAGTCATCAGGAACAGAGGATGGAGCAGATTTAACCAACAGCCTTTTCCCACCAGCTTGGTTTATTTACTTTAGTTGATTCATCTGATCACTGCCGGTGTCACTTCAGTTTATTCCACTTCCTGTTAAAAAGTAAAGTTTTTTTAATCACCATCATATGGATTTAACTTCATGGTTTCATTTTTTGTTATCCAAGTTTTACTGGTGACTCCTAACTGGTGTGATCGTAAACCTGCTGTGTGCTTTTGCCTGCTTCCTGTGAGCTGCACACGGGCAGCAATAAGCACTCAGATGTCCTCTGTCGCTCTCTGTGCTGGAAACCAGAAACGTCCTCGTGAGGATTTTCCTCCCCTCTTTGGCTCAGTCTGGTCTCACAGCATCGTGTTTGGTGCTCAGTGTGATCAGTGGCTGTGGACCATGTGTGGGGTCCTGCTGCTGTAACATTGTGCTGTTTGCAGGTCTGTACGGTCTTCCAAAGAGGAACGGGAAACTCAAAGACATCAGCCACTTCGACGCAGCCTTCTTTGGAGTCCATCCCAAACAGGCCAACAGCATGGACCCGCAGCTGCGCCTCATGCTGGAGATCGCCTACGAGGCTATTGTAGATGGAGGTGAGAGCAAACGAGTGGTGAGCTGAGGTTTGGTTTGCAGTTGGGGGAAAGACGACATGTGAGTGAAAATGAAATGTTGTGCTGCAGGACTGAATCCAGCCACGCTGCGCGGCAGCAAAACAGGCGTGTACATCGGTGTGAGCGGCTCCGAGGCGGGCGAAGCATTCAGCAGAGATCCAGAGGAGCTCCTGGGCTACAGCATGACGGGCTGCCAGCGCGGCATGTTGGCCAATAGACTGTCCTACTTCTTCGACTTCAGCGGTACGTGCACGCAGCGCTGCTCAGCACGTGTGTGTTTGCAGTGCTGTCAGTGTGATCCAGTGTGAGACACACACTCAGGTTTAGGTGGACCCTCTGCTGCAGCTCAGGATCACCTTTAATCTTAGAGTAGCAAAGGAGTCTGCAGATCAGTGACGTGCAGTAGTGTTTGTGTCGACAGGCAGGACGTAAACGTGCAGAGAGCACGCACGCTGCAGCAGCTGGACTGCTTTGAATGAACGATCTGGGCTCTGATTTTATTCGTCCACTGAATTATTGCTGATATATTTTGTGTGTTTTTACTCTGTTGCTCGCTCTGTGCCGTAGTGGTTTCCTCACCGTACCACAGCTCGGACGATCAGATGGGCGGCTCCGTATGTGGCGCCCGGCTCTAACCCTGCTGCCTTTGTTCTCCAGGCCCCAGCACTGCCATAGACACGGCGTGCTCCTCCAGCCTGCTGGCTCTAGAAAACGCCTTCCACGCCATCCGGCAGGGCCACTGTGACGCTGCTTTAGTGGGGGGAGTGAACCTGCTTCTCAAGCCGAACACTTCAGTGCAGTTCATGAAGCTGGGCATGCTCAGTCCAGAGGGGACCTGCAAGTCATTTGATGCTTCAGGTAAAACATCACCTGGTCTACACGTGACATCAGAGTTTCTGTTTGGGAGCGATGGGGAGGAGCCGCTCCTCCACCGGCTGTCGGCACATTTAATCTTTCTGTGTTACATTTACTTTGACATTTCTTGACTAACTCAATGACGTAGAACGTTTTGTGTCTCAGCTTTAACTCTCTTCAATGTGTGACATGCACACGAGCGTGCTGCAGGGTTAAAGCGTCACGTTTGTGTTGTCAGGAAATGGATACTGCCGCTCGGAGGCAGCGGTGGCAGTGCTGCTGACTAAGCGACCGGCGGCTAGAAGAGTGTATGCCACAGTGATCAACGCAGGCAACAACACAGACGGATACAAAGAGCAAGGTAAGGAGGTCCAGGGGAGCGCTGGAAGTCACGGCCGATCGGAGAAATGGTTTCGTTTACCGGTTTTGTGTGACGTGCTCACGCAGGGGTGACGTTTCCGTCTGGTGAGATGCAGCAGAGGCTGGTTCGTTCACTCTACCAGGAGGCCAGCGTGTCTCCAGAGCAGGTGGAGTACATCGAAGCCCACGGCACCGGGACAAAGGTCAGTGCAGCTGTCAGGTGTGTCGGCACAGAGAGGCGCTCTCACTAACCAGATCCACCGTATTTAACCTCTGCTCTGTCCACGCAGGTCGGCGACCCGCAGGAAGTGAATGGCATCGTCAGCGTTTTCTGCGAGTCAAAGCGAGAGCCTCTGCTGATTGGCTCCACCAAGTCCAACATGGGTCATCCAGAGCCGGCCTCTGGGCTGGCTGCCCTGGCAAAGGTTTGAAACCACAGTCGTCTTCTAATGTTCTCACTGAGAACGTGTGACGATGGAAACATCCAATCAGCTGACAGACAGTACACACAGATCACGAACACTGTGTATGCAGCCATCGCCAGGTGGAGCCACACCCACCCAAACACACCTCCTCCACTCTTCCTTTAGTGGCGTCTCAGGGGAACAAAAATGCTTCCAAATATTCTGAAGTGCTGCTTAGTAGAAATCTGGAGCTGTGGCCTCTTTTATGATGAGCTCTGTGTTAAACTGGAATCATGAGTCATTATTTGCTTTTTGCATATTAAACCGCTGCTCATGTGTTTGATGCGACGTGCAGGTGCTGCTCTCTCTGGAGCGAGGAGTCTGGGCCCCCAACCTGCACTTCCTCCATCCTAACCCTGACATCCCCGCCCTCACCGACGGTCGGCTTCGCGTCGTCGATCGGCCCGTTCCCGTCCGAGGAGGCATCGTAGGGATCAACTCCTTTGGATTCGGAGGTTCCAACGTTCACGTCATCCTTCGTCCGGCTGAGAAAACGGCCGCCTCGGCTTCAGCCGGGAAGCTTCCCAGAATGCTTCAGGCCTGCGGGCGCACAGAGACGGCGGTGAGCTCCGTCCTGCAGAAGGGGAAGGAACACGCTGCGGACGACGCCTTCCTGTCTCTGCTGAACGACGTGTCAGGAGCGCCCGCCGCCAGCATGCCCTACCGAGGCTTCGCTCTGATTGGCTCTCAGAGCGGCGTTGTGGAAGTGCAGCAGGTGCCGGGCGCCGCCAGGCCTCTGTGGTACGTTTGTTCAGGTGAGTCGCTGCACGCAGTCAGAAGTACGAGACGCTTCACATGATACAAAGATGTTTGGACAGATTTGGGGTGAACGATGAGATCGATGGAGGAACGAGAACGTAACAGGAGTGACGTTGAGTCGCTGAGAGCGCGCTGTTACTAAGCAACCATCAGCTGGGCAACATGAAAGTTTGTTTCCATTTTATTTAAAAGGGTTTGAACACAGCTGCGACGCAGAGCTGCACGCACACACCTCATATACCAACGTGTTGCTACACGCTGTCTGTAATGCAGGTATGGGGACGCAGTGGGCCGGGATGGGCCGCAGTCTCATGCAGCTGCCAGACTTCAGAGACTCCATTCTGCGGTCCGATGCGGCGCTGAAGGAGACGGGGCTGGTGGTGTCTCGCCTGCTCATGGAGGCTCAGGAGGACGCGTTCGAAGACACCGTTCACGCCTTCGTTGGCCTGGCTGCAGTACAGGTACAGCACTGCAGCGATGCAGCGATGCAGCGATGCTGCCTCACAGAGAGAAAAGGGAAGCATTTCAACACTCGTTTGTTTTCAGAGCTTCGAGTCGAGCGCAGATCCATGTGTACCACTCAGAGTTTATAGAAGACGTCAGCACAAACCTTTATTTATGACCCGACCAATCACTGTGCCCCTGCTTTAACTAACACCTGCGTGGAAACGTCTCACTCTGTGGAAACGAGTGTTTAGTCTGAGCTCACACTGAGGAAGAGTTATTGGGTGTTTTTTACCTCTCAGCTGGAAAAGGCTGAGAGGAGCTTCAAATCGATACCTTAGATGTACCTACTGAAAATGTCAGAGGAGTTTGGATCTCAGTGACCCCGACCTCAACATCAGGGGTCAGAGGTCAAGCTTCGTGAAAATCTTGTGAATGCATTGCACAGTCGAGCCAAATTAGACCTGAGAGCACCAGAAAGAGCCTGCAGCGATCTGTGGGCACGAGGAGGAGGAGCATAAACATGCAGTGGCCTTCTACGGCTGCTGAGTTCACAGGTGGACGATGACTCAGACTGCCAGAGCAATCGTCGTGTTTTTTCTCCTTACAGATCGCTCAGATCGATCTGCTCACCGAGCTGGGTCTGCAGCCCGACGGCATCGTGGGGCACTCGGTGGGAGAGCTGGCCTGTGGCTATGCTGACCGCTCCCTGAGTCACAGCGAGGCCCTCCTGGCTGCGTACTGGAGAGGCCGCTGCATCAAGGAGGCCAGCCTTCCTCCAGGAGGCATGGCTGCAGTGGGTGAGAGCGCGTCTTCTTTTAACAGATGGGACTCGGTGTTGTGTTCAGGGCTCTGATTCTGCAGGGTCGGACGCCATGTTTGAGCTTTGTGCTTCCTGTGTGTTGCAGGGCTGACCTGGGAGGAGTGCATCGCTCAGTGTCCTCAGGGGGTGGTTCCAGCCTGCCACAACGCTGAGGACACGGTCACCATCTCCGGCCCTCAGGTCACTTTCCTGGTTTTTCTAGCAGCTTGAATTTCTTTCTTTTCTGCTGGTTGGTTCAGTTTGAGTTATGGCACCAAATCAAGGTGCTTACATACAGCACGTCTCTGTTTTACCTGAGCTTCATGTATCATAGGACACACGTGATCGCCGTGACGCTCTCACTTATTTATAGCCAAACACAGTGAACTCATTGTTCCATCAGTCCAGATGAGTGACAGCTCAGTGTGTTTTAAACTATGGAAGCTGTGTCCTGCTGTACAGCTGTGGTCCCAGATGTTTGAACATGTGCCACGTTTGATCCTCAGGAAGCAGTCAGTGCCTTTGTGTCCGAGCTCAAACAACAAGGAGTGTTTGCAAAGGAAGTGCGCAGTGCCGGGGTGGCGTTTCACTCCTACTACATGGCCTCCATCGCTCCAGCCCTGCTCGCAGCTCTGAAGAAGGTACGTAGCGCCGCACGTCCCATCCATGCTCGGTCCTGTCAGGTGCCAGGCGCCAACACTGTCACGGGAAACCTGGTGCAGACTGCTGTGATGAATATTAATGAGCTGCCATCCTGTCACTGCAGGTGATCAAAGAGCCAAAGAAGCGTTCGCCGCGCTGGGTGAGCACCAGCATCCCTCAGTCTGAGTGGGACTCTGCTTTGGCTCTGCACAGCTCGGCTGAATACCACGTCAACAACCTCGTGAGCCCCGTGCTGTTCCAGGAGGGCCTGAGCCTGGTGCCCGAAAACGCCGTGGTGCTGGAAATAGCTCCGCATGCTCTGCTGCAGGTTTGCTACCAGTGCTGTCCACACGTGTGTGTGTGTGTGTGTGTGTGTGTGTGTGTGTGTGTGTGTGTGTGTGTGTGTGTGTGTGTGTGTGTGTGTGTGTGTGTGTTAACTAGTCAGACTGTCTGCTGGCCCAGTCAGCTGTGTTTGAGCTACAGTTTAAAAAACCCAAATGAATCAAATCCATGGTCACACAGCAGCCAGTGTTCCTGTGTGTGTGTCTCTGTGTGTGTCTCTGTGTGTGTTCATGTGTGTGTGTGTTCATGTGTGTGTGTGTTCATGTGTGTGTGTGTTCATGTGTGTGTCTGTGTGTCTCTGTGTGTTCCTGTGTGTCCCTGTGTGTCTCTGTGTGTTCCTGTGTGTCCCTGTGTGTCTCTGTGTGTGTTCCTGTGTGTGTTCGTGTGTGTTCGTGTGTGTTCATGTGTGTTCCTGTGTGTGTCTGTGTGTTCCTGTGTCAGCCTCCACACACAGCGTTCAGCAGCCGTCGCTGTCTGAAGCTCACAAACACCGAGGAGAACGACATTCTCAATTTATCAAAGCTTTTTTTCCACACACACCTGTCCAGATGTTACTGGGTGATGTACTTTACGGGGACACTAGCCTGCGGCTCGGTGGCGTTACCGTTGGAAACCAGGGCTGTAAAGCGTTTCACTCGCTGCTGTGACTGAAGTGTTGACTTCTTCACACAGGCCATCCTGAAGCGCAGCCTGAAGCCCACGTGTTCAGTCGTCCCCCTGATGAAGAGAGGTCACACCAACAACCTCGAGTTTTTCCTCTCGAACGTCGGGAGGATCTTCATGAACGGGTGAGGAGAGCCTCCCTCATTGGCTGTTTGACTGTGACAGCTGCTCACTCACACCACTCTCTGCCTTTAGCATCAACGTGGACGCCAACGCCCTGTGCCCCGCTGTGACCTACCCTGTGCCGGTTGGTACTCCAATGATCTCGCCCTTGGTGCAGTGGGACCACGCCCAGACGTGGGATATCCCTAAAGCGGAACACTTCCTGTCGGGCTCGGGAGGCTCTGGTTCTGCGGCGGTGTATAACATTGGTAAGAAGTGCGCTCGCAGTGAAAACGCCTTTTTCTGATTTGGTTTAACGTCGTTTCTTTGATGTAACAGACGTCAGCCCAGAGTCTGCAGACCACTATCTCATTGGACACAGCATCGATGGGCGTGTCCTCTACCCGGCGACTGGTTACCTGGTGCTGGCCTGGCGCACCTTGGTGAGGAGTCTAGGGGTTGTCATGGAAACGACGCCCGTAACCTTTGAGGATGTGACTATCCACAGGGCCACCATCCTGTCAAACGCCAGTAAGTATGGGAGGCGTGGCTTGTTAACGGCTTGAACCACGATCACATGACCTCGTCGAGCAGCTGAGGTCATGTGATCGGCCCAGTGCCTATCCTGTCAGTCCCACTTTAACCAGTAAGAGATGTGGAGGCGGTGAGATTGTTACAGCTCTGTAAGACCTGCCGAGCGTCTTAGTTACGCCACACTGATGATTTCACACGTTTAAATCCCTGAACTCACTGCGTGATTGGATGATGAAATCCTCGACGCTCGTTATTGGCTGCCATGCTTCGCTTAACACGCCGGCGCTCTGCGGCGCACCGACGTGTTAAACCACGTCAAACGAGGCTTTTGTAACATTTTTCAGATTGAAAGTGAAATAATATCAAATATTGGCATTAATGTTTGAAAATCTTCCTTCCTTCCTTCCTTCCTTCCTTCCTTCCTTCCTTCCACCGTATTAAATTCAGAAACCTTCAAGGAGACTGACGTACATCTTTGTTTCGGTTGCATATCGATGTTATTCTAGTTGAATTTGACCTTTGAGATCATTTTACAGATGTTGTCTTTAACAAACGAGCTTCACTGTGTCACATGAGGGTTAGACGCTGCTCGCACCAGCAGCTCAGTCTGATTTTCTTCTGAATAATTATTTTTCTTCATTAATAAGACAAAAGTATTTTGTTTCAGACTCGATGGAGTCACTGACAGACGACTTCATTACTAAAATAATCAACAGCAACATCTTTTACATTTAATTGGTTTTTTGTGATTTTTATTGTGAAAAACCCTGATTTTGATAAGTGCATTATTATTGTTATTATTATTGTTATTGTTACAGTGGATGAAGCTGTTGACTGTTTGTCACAGGTGCGGTCCAGTTGGAGGTGCGTCTCATGCCCGCCACCAGCAGGTTTGAGGTTTCGGAGAACGGGAGCCTGACTGTCAGCGGTACGTCATCATCAGCACACAGACTGTTCAGGCTGAGCTGCTGATAAAGATCCCAAAGTTTACACATCATTTACATTTGTAGCTGAAAATCACACAACATTATATCCACAAACATATTGTTTATTATTTAGTGCAGCATCGTTTAAACGGGTTTCCCGTGTCGCTCGGTGTTAAGAAATATATTCTAAAACACTTCTTCAGTAAAGACTCAGAGAAGAGAAACACACAGAACTTCTTGCTAGCAAGGGCAGCCTCCAGAACTGAGCCTCGCGCTGAGAAACTGCCCCGGTCTTTATTTATACTTCTGTGTGTGTGTGTGTGTGTGTGTGTGTGTGTGTGTGTGTGTGTGTGGTGCTGCTGATCAAAGGGTCATATAACATATGCACAAAAGGAACATCCTTGGTCAGGAAGAGGGTAATCTCCCCCTCACCCTAGATGGTTCACCCTAGATAACACAGTGAAGAAGTCCAGCAGTTCATCTAAACAAAAGGCACTTAGACTAAAACAGACATAGCTACGTTAAAACAATAAAACAAGGTACGACCTCTTCCCATGCTCCCAGGATGTAGGTGTGCATTCCTGGAATGCACACCAAGCCTTTTGCAGCCTGCTAGAGATCACACATCCTGTCACTACACAATTGATTATACGCCTCTAAGCATATATGGTTAAATATTTCCTAATACAAATAACTACATGCAGTATTCTACCATATGCGAACTTATATCACTGAAAGATTATACTGACTAATAAGTACAATTTTCCATTGACACTCGGCTGCTGATTGGTTCAGCACAGGCCGGCTGTAGCTCAGGTCACATGACACCGAGCTGCATCCATCAGGCTGAGGTGAAGCTCTGTGACCAGAGCAGCAAAACCTCAGAGGTCTGTTAGTTTTTCCAGCGACAGAGTAAAACTCGTCTGCAGACTTTTGACTTTCAGTGTGAACTCGTGAATATTCAGAATCGCTGGTTTTCAGGTAAGGTGAGCATCCTGGAGGATTCGGCACTCGATTCATTCAACAGTGAGATCGGCCAGGAAGCTGCCGACAGGAGCGACGCCTCGATGAAGCTTAACGCACACGAGATCTACAAGGAGCTCAGACTGCGAGGTTACGACTATGGAAAAACCTTTCAGGGCATCTTGGAGTCAAACACAGCAGGTACGCTGGAGCTGTGGCTTATTGTCCTGCTGGGACATAAAAGGACATGATTCTAGTTACACTCAGATAAATGTTGGTAGGACTGTTTTTCTAATAATCTGATTGGCTGTTTCTAGGAGACCGTGGGAAGCTGGAATGGACAGGAAACTGGGTGACGTTTCTGGACACCATGTTGCAGATGATCGTCTTGGGGCTGCCGGGTGGAGGTTTGCGTTTGCCGACCAGAATCCGCTCCGTGTGCGTCCATCCTGCTGCACACCTGGAAAAAGTCAGCGAGCACGCTGAAGGAAAGCAAGGTGTGTTTGCCTCCCTCGCTTCAGATCAGCAGCAGTGATCCTCCTGATCGGTACTTAGCGGTTTGTGGCTGTCATGTCAACATGATGTGACTGTTTTATGTGTAAAACACCGGCTGCTGTTCGCTCTCAGCGTTTGGTCCCCTTCAGCTCCATGTTTGACTCTGTTTGATTCCTGCAGCGGTTGATGTCCACGTAAGCCGTTACCTTGACAACATCACTGCTGGTGGAGTCCAGATCTGTGGCCTGCACGCCACAGTAGCCCCTCGCCGGCAGCAGCTGCAGAGCCCGCCCACACTGGAGGAGTTCCTGTTTGTTCCTGATGTGGAGACGGACTGCCTTACAGCCAATGGGAAGCTGGCAGAGCAGCTGAGGCTTTGCAAAGGTACAGACAATCTCTCCATCACTCACATGCAGTAAACATATGAGTGATAACTGGATCAAAATAATGTTTGCACGTGTGATCTGATCCAAACTGTGTGAGGAGACGGATATGATGGGATTGTCTGGTTGTTCACATCTTTCTCCCTGTATGTATTTAAGAGCTGTTACCTGTTAGACTTGTTTTGATCTCCTTGTGAGGAGATGACGAACATCAAACCAAACATTGTGCTAAAGTCCGTCTTCTCTCCTGTCCTCCGTGTCCAGCTTTGATCCACACACTGCAGCAGAAGCTGGCCCCTCATGGTGTCAAGCTCTCCATCCCGGGGTTACAGGGGGGGTCTGATGCACCTCCTCCCAGCGGTGAGCCTTCTGAGCCCAGCCTGCTGCGGCTGCTAACCCTGCTCTGTGGCCTCGAGTTCAATGGGAACCTCCACTCTGAGCTGGAGCAGGTGGTGCAGAAGGAGCGGCTGTGCCTGCTTAAAGACGACCTGCTCCAGGGTCTGCTGGTCGACGACGCCCTGAGACATTGCCTCGACATCACGGTGGAAAACAGCACACCTGGCAGGATCAAAGTGTTGGAGGTAAGACTCTCAAACAGCTGGATTTAGCTGGATTATTTCCACACACTCATCATTTTCACGTCTCTGACTCCTGCAGGCTCTGTCAGACGACGGCCAGCTCTTCTGTCACGTCGTGCCCCTGCTCAACATCCAGCCCATGCTCCGTGTGGACTACACTGCGACTGCGGCCAGTCTGGAGCTTCTGGCCCCCCACCAGGCTCCCCTGGAGGAGCTCGGTGTCGCTGCGGCTCAGTGGGATCCTCTGACCGGCCCAGCTGCTGGAGACGTTGCTGTGGGGGCGGACCTGGTGCTGTGTAACCATGCATGGGGTCCAGTGAGGACAGTGCCCAGGCTGCTGGTAGCAAATCTGGCATCTGGAGCCAAAGAAAGTGGGTTTGTTCTCCTCCACACGCTGCTGAAGGGGGAGACTGTGGGGGAGGCTGTGGCCTTCCTGTCCAGCACTGCTCAGAGCAGCAGCCAGCAGGGACTCCTCACACAGGTGTGTTTAAACAGAACATTTTTACACCCTGCTGTGACGTGCTGTCAGCTGAGTTTTGATTATTCTGATCTTGTTGGAAGGCTGAGTGGGAGGAAGTGCTCTCAGAGGCTTCTCTTAACCTGGTGGCTGTCAGGAAGTCTTTCTACGGCTCCGCCCTCTTTCTGTGTCGCCGTCAGTCTGTGAGCAAACAGCCGGTTTTCCTGCCTGTGGACAGCAAAGACTATCAGTGGGTGGAAACGCTCAAGGTCAGTCCCACTTTCGTCTCTCTGTCTGTCGTTGTCCCCGAACACTCACAGCTCGCTCATCGGGCTCGTCTGATTGGCTGTTTTCTCTGTGTTATCATAAAGTATATATGAGAGAGATCTGAGCTGTTTAAAAGTCTAACTGTGGGGACTCTGCTCTGCAGCAGGAAGTGATGTCAGAGTCCTCAGACCATCCAGTGTGGCTGACTGCTTCTCAGGCAGAGTGTGGGATTGTGGGAATGGTCAACTGTTTACGGCAAGAGCCTGGTGGCAACCGGATACGGTACGACATCGTTAACAGCTCGTTGTTCTCACACTGCAGCTTTTATGTAGAAAGGATCACACCAAGACTTTCAGTCAGGATTTAGAGTCCATGTTAGCACTGCTGGGTCTTACTGATGATCACTAATGTGCCAGAGCACAGGTTTCTAATAGACTCAGCACGAGTGTAATCAGTGAGGCTTCCTCAGACGTTAACACTTCATTGTACAGTGGAAACATAGTGGATACTTTCCGTTGCTTATATTTCTGTGTAAAGTCAAATGATAAGGATCAGTTTTTCCCACAGGCCTGAGATAGAGGCTCAAACCTCTGAGGACTCGTTCTCTGCTTTCAGGCCAGCTAAAGTCTGTCACGCTCAGTCTGCCCTGGTTCAACACTTTGGGTTCACTGTTGTATTATTCATGTGTTACAGCAGGACAAACGTGTCTTTATGCCCGTTTGTGTTTCTTCTCTCGCTTTGCCACCAGCTGTGTGTTTGTGTCCAATCTAAACGAGTCTTCAGCAGCACCAGACCTCCAGCAGGACCACCAGTCCATCCAGTCAGTACTGCAGAAGGATCTGGTCATGAACGTGTTCAGGGACGGACGCTGGGGCACCTTCAGACACCAGCTCATCACTCATGGTTCGACTCGCACTCATACGGCGTATTTAAGGAGGCGAATGAGCTGCAGATGGTCACGTGTCAGGATCCACTCGTGTTTGGTCCAGGTCACTTTACATGTCTCGGCCTGCGCTCTAAACGTGTGGAGGACGCACTTCCTATGAATGACATCACAAACATAAAGAATAATAATGACTTTGTTATTTACACTTCTATTTCAAGACGCTGCAACACTCTGAGAGTTGAGATTCAGCTGCACTTTTACAAAAATGAACCCGTAAAATCTGCAAAACTGTAATTTTACATGGAACAAACAGTCGTCAGAATGACTTTTAATTGTAGAGCTGTGCTCTCTCACAAAGCTCTGTAAGGCGCACCTGCTGCAGGTGTTTGAACCCAGCAGTGAGTTAGACAGTACTGCCTCGTTCCCTCTTGGTTCCCTCTTGGTTCCCGCGCTCACTGAGGCTTGTCTGCTTGCTGTTTCAGATGTAAATGAAGCGCCGACCGAGGCCGCTTACGTCAACGTGCTGACACGAGGTGACCTGTCATCTCTGCGCTGGATCGCGTCCCCGCTTCGCCACTTTGTGAGCAGCAGCCCTGCTGTGCAGCTGTGCCACGTCTACTACAGCTCGCTCAACTTCAGAGACATCATGCTGGCTACTGGCAAGCTGCCGCCTGACGCCATCCCAGGTAGTGTGTCTGTACACACCAAGTAATGCCACACTCTGCTGGGTCGTAGTGTGTGATGCTGTTGTTGAACATTCACAGTCACATGACAAACCTTTTCCATTTGTTATTTGTTGTAAAGGGGACCAGGCTTTAAAGCAGTGCATGCTGGGTATGGAGTTTTCTGGTCGCGACCCCAGCGGGCGTCGTGTGATGGGGCTGTTGCCTGCCAAAGGCCTGGCGACGGTCGTGGACGCTGACAGAAGGTTCCTCTGGGAGGTTCCCCACAGCTGGTCAGTGTGCGGAGAACTCTGAACGTTCTCAGCAGGTTTAACATGAACATTAAAATACAAGAAATCTTTTTTTTAATCATCAGCAGCCTTCATAGAAGCTCACCTGATGCCAGTAGTTACTAGTTTAACTGGCAGGGGTCCTCAGTCTGTTTGCACACATGAAGCTGTTTGTGCTGAAAGTCCCCAAACTAAACGCGTGATCAGAAACATTGTATCAACTCTGCAGATACACAGTAACAGCACGTCCTACACATCTGTAACACAAAGATCCTCTTTAGCTGAACCCTCACAGACACCTGCTGACATGGTGACGTGTGTGTGTGTGTGTGTGTGTGTGTGTCCGTGTGTGTGTGTGTGTGCGTCCGTGTGTGTCCGTGTTTTAGATAAAAGAATCACTGTATGAATGTGTGTGTGAATGAGCAGACAGGCGTTGTGTAAGTACTCGATTATTAGGTGAGACAGTCTTCAGTGTCCAAGCCTGAAGGCGGAGCACTGACACAGGATTCATTTATTCATTTATTCATTAGTCTCATTCATGAAGCTGCTGCTGTGCAGTTTCTCCAGCATACAGCACAGTTACATCCTGCTACATAAACCACACACTTATTGTGTGTGTGTGTGTGTGTGTGTTTGCAGGACACTGGAGCAAGCAGCTTCTGTGCCAGTGGTTTATGCCACAGCGTATTACTCCCTGGTAGTGCGTGGCAGATTACGCCCTGGAGAGACCGTGCTCATCCACTCGGGGTCAGGAGGCGTGGGCCAGGCTGCCATCGCCATAGCGCTCAGTAAGAAGTGCAGAGTGTTCACTACAGTCGGTGAGTATGTAACACTCGCACACAGACTCACAGTAACAACATCGAACTCTTATTATAGATTCTTTTAAAGCCTCTTGCTAATAAGTTGTAATTATATCTCATGTCTTTTTACCCCAACTTTGGGGGCGGGGCCTCTTGTCTAGGCTCAATGGAGAAGCGGACGTACCTGCAGAAGAGATTCCCTCAGCTATCAGCAGAGGCTTTCACCAACTCCAGAGATACTTCCTTTGAACGGCACATTCTGCTCCACACACAAGGCAAAGGTAGCTGCTCAGTGCTTCAGCGGACGATTGACATGACATCAGATATCTTGGATTAGCAGTCAGCAATCATTCCCTGTGCTCTGCTGCAGGGATGGAAGACCATTCTTCCAAACAATATTCCCTGAGTATTGATATACATTAGTATAAATGGCACTTACAGGTTACTCCAGCCTTTGAACACAGTCGTATTCCAAGAGCAGAGGAGCTGCTGTGAGTGGCTGATGAAAGCTGGGCCTGCAAAGCTGCTCGGGGCCCGGCTTGAGTAGGCAGGCGAGATATGTGAAGGCCAGAGGCAGTGCCCCCACCCATCGGCTCCATCCAGGCTCTGCACCGCCTTATGGATTATACTCAAAGGATCAGAGACTGGACTGTTTGAACAGAGAGCCGGTCCAGACTTCCTGTGTCGAGGTCCTGGATCCAGAGACGGACATTAAGTCCAGAATCTCTCGTCTTTCTTTCAGTAGTAATTTTCCCCGTCCGGTCACGGTGCTGCTGCTCAGGAGCTCTCACTGTAAACTCATTGGTGAAATGTGCATCGTGCACCGGTGCCAGTGTGTTTCCTCCCAGTGCTGCATTGATGACTGTGTGTGAGCACTGGTGCTGTTCGTCGTTGTCAGCTCCGCCTCCTCTAACATGTTTGATGTTTCCTCTGTGGGACTTTAAAGCCGGTGTGGAACACGGCACGTGTACTGCAGACACTTTGCTCCATGTTGAGGAACCCAAGAATGTCCTGGAACAAGACTTATGCACACAAAGCTTTAGCAGGTTTTTGAGTTTAACAAGTAACAGTTGTGTGAACTGAGTAATCCCCACTCAGTTATACTTCCATATTACACACTGACTGTATGTGGCGTCGTGTTTGCTGCGTGTGTTTCAGGCGTGGATGTGGTGCTGAATTCTCTGGCCGAGGAGAAGCTGCAGGCCAGTGTTCGCTGCCTCGCTCGACACGGACGATTCCTGGAGATCGGCAAATATGACCTTTCCAACAACACTCCTCTGGGTCAGTGGATCTGGTGTTTATTGACAACAGGATAGATAAATATATAAACATGTCTTATTCGTTTTTTTAAGGTTCCTGCAGGTGTTAACCAGAGTTTTGTTGTCATAAATGACTCTTGAAGCCTTGACAAACGCTGTCACGTTGCTGTGATTCCTTCAGGCATGGCGTTATTCCTTAAGAATGTGGCTTTCCATGGTATCCTGCTGGATGCTCTCTTTGAAGAGGGCAACCAAGAGTGGGAGGAGGTGTCCCAGTGTCTGCAGCAGGGCATTGTGGGAGGAGTAGTTCAGCCTCTGAGAACCACAGTGTTCGATAAGGACCAAGTGGAGCAAGCTTTCAGATACATGGCTCAGGGCAAGCACATCGGCAAGGTCCTGGTTCAGGTGAGTGACGTGTTTGTACTGGACCTGCCCATCCCTACATGCATGTGGTTGGTATGTTACTGTGACTGCAGAGTGGCTGGACTGCTGCTTATCTTCTGACCAGCTTTTCTTTTCTCACAGGTCCGTTGTGAGGAACAGGGAGCAGCTGTACAGGCTGCTTCCCCTCTGTCTCTGCCAGCTATCTGTCGCACCTTCTGCCACTCGTCCCACTCCTACATTATAACTGGGGGGCTCGGGGGGTTTGGTTTGGAGCTTGCTCAGTGGCTGATGGAGAGGGGAGCCCGCAAACTGGTGCTGACTTCTAGATCAGGCGTGAGAAACGGTAATGCACGATGACACGGTGCTCCTACTGATGTGCACAGCCAAGTCCTGCATCAGTGCTGATGTGACTCATCTTACAGCTTCACTGTTGGACTGTCTTCAGGTTACCAGGCGAAGCGGGTGCAGGAGTGGCAGAATCAGGGTGTGGAGGTGTTTGTGTCCACCAGTGATGTCGGCACACTGAAAGGAACAGAGCACCTGATTGCTGAGGCCTGTGCCATGGGTGCAGTGGGTGGTGTCTTTCACCTAGCCATGGTCAGATTCCCTTTAGTTATTTATATGTGTCACCTTGGAAAAATCATGTTTCACAGGTTTTATGGTCCTTCCTAAATTTGGACTACATATATCTGGTTCGTGCACTTTGGCTGCTGCAGCTGTCACTGAGCTGAGCCCTCCATACTTTTGCTCTTCAGTGTCACTAACTAACCGTGGGGGGGTAACTGCCCCTCCCAGAAACAAGCCGTGGATGTGTTAGAGGCAGCAGTGACTTTTTACAGCGGCCAGGGGAGAGTGCTACCTTTCATGTTTGTACCAGTGCTAATACCTAACAGTAGCTTTCTTTCTTTACTTTTATTTTGAAACAATACATTCAGAATTTTATTTTCTAAAGTAACTTCTCAGTCAAGACGGTTTGTTTACATTTACGACGTCGTCCACCTTCCAGCAGCCGCCTCACTCGCTGTCTAATGCTGACGTTGCTGTCAGTGTTTGGATCCTGCATAATTACTGCATAATTACTGCATTATTACTGCATTATTACTGCATAATTACTGCATTATTACTGCATTATTACTGCAAACTAGAATGATGGTCAGATCCCTTTGTTGGACTTCAATAGCTGCAGTGTCACATGACATGCAACGAAAACAAAAGCAAGAACGATGCTAACGATGTCGACTCAAGTTTCTCATCTATCAGATGCTAACATGCTAACAGCTAAACTACTGCTAGTTAACGTTTAAAGTGACCGTTTGTTGATGTTTGTTTGCATTCAGGTGTTGAAAGACGGTATGTTGGAGAATTTAACTCCTCAGCTTTATCTCGAAGTTAACAAACCTAAAAATGACGGCACCATCAACCTGGACAGGTAAGTGAGAAGAGTGGCTCCTCCCTCTGTGTGTCACTGGGCACCATCATGAGCTGACCTCTGGATGCTTCCATCCCCTCTCTAGAGTAACAAGGAAACTGTGTCCAGAGCTCAGACACTTTGTGGCCTTCTCTTCAGTCAGCTGTGGCCGTGGCAACGCTGGCCAAAGTAATTATGGCTACGCCAACTCTGCGATGGAGCGCGTGTGTGAGAAGCGCCGCTATGATGGCCTGCCTGGACTTGCAGTCCAGTGGGGTGCCATTGGTGATGTTGGGGTGGTTCTAGAGACCATGGGTGGGAATGACGTTGTGATCGGTGGCACCCTCCCGCAGCGCATGGCCTCCTGTCTGGAAGTGCTGGACTTCTTCCTGTGCCAGCAGCACCCAGTGGTGTCCAGCTTTGTGCTGGCGGAGAGGACGGTGGTAAAGAGTGAAGCAGGAAACCGGAAAGACTTGGTGGACGCTGTAGCTCACATTCTAGGTAAGAGTCAGGTTATACCAAACTAGCGTTCATAAAGGTGTTATATAAGAAAAGACCGCCGTCCTGAGTCGCTTTGGTGATCTTTGAGGTTACTTTGTATCACAGACATCGACTCATTTCTTCGTTGTTTTTAACTTCTTCTCACTCACAGGTGTGCGGGATGTCAGCAGTCTGAATGCTGACACCTCATTGGCTGATTTGGGCCTGGACTCTTTGATGGGCGTTGAGGTTCGCCAGACTCTGGAACGCGACTATGACATCGTCATGGCCATGAGGGATATCCGCCAGCTCACCATTAACAAGTTGCGAGAGCTGGCCAATAGCAAGCCAGAAGGACAAAGCGGTATGAAGAGCTGCTTTTTAAATGCAGAAAGATCTTTGAAAAGGTTTCAGGTTGTAAAAAAGCACTTATGTGTTTGTTTAAATCGAGCTGTTAAGACTCTTGTTAGTATGAAATGTGTTATCATGTGTACAAACATAACTGAGTACATCTCCACACACCACAGCTAAGAAGGACGGCGTTCGCTCTGTGTTGGAGTCTGATCTGACCAAGCTGATGGTCAGCCCCAGCAGCCCTACTGTGATGTCACTGAACAAGGTGAAGAGCCAGGACGGGCCGCTGTTCCTGGTACATCCCATCGAGGGCTCCATCGCAGCCTTTAAGACGCTTGCTTCTAAGCTCAGCGTGCCTTGCTACGGCTTGCAGTGCACCAAAGGTTTGTTATACTTTAAAGACAATGAAAATACCGAGTCCTGCACAACAGGCAGGAGCTACTGTGCACTTTGCATTTTGAAAGGAAATATGCAGAGTCGTTTACAGACGTGTGCAGACTCAGGTGGATGCAGTCAGGAACAGTTTGTAGACTTCAGTCAGTATTTGGTGTGTCCGCCTCCCTCAGCACAGCCTCGACTCTGAGGAAGCTTTTTGTGATTGAAGTCAATCAAATCTAGAATCCTTCAGGACGTCCACAGCTCAGCAGGATCCCACACTGCTGGGTCCGGGTCCAGGTCCAGGTCCGGGTTCTGGGCTGATAGTGTTGCAGTGTGTCTGCGGATGGAAACGGACTCCATTATTGACGTCACTCATGGAATCAATTCCTTTATTGATTCTTATCGGCTCCACTGTGAGAGAACAGTCAAACACATTCATTATGAATCAGTTATATGATGTCAAATGTTTGTGCATGTTGGAGGTGTGATCAGTGTTTGGGTCATGGGTGTACTCTGTTACATACTGCATTACTTTTTAGAAGTGTTCTATCTTAATTACTCCCAAGACAAAGGGATTAGTTACTTGTCTATTAGTTACTTGTTACAGTGCTTTCTTTGTGGAGCGCGCTGTCTCATAATTACATCTCACAATATAAACCTGCAGTCACACAAACACACTGTGTGTTTGTGCTGGTACCGTAGAAACATGATCAGAGGCGACAGCTCGACTGATCATCACCGCCTCTGTTACCTGCTGAAGCTCAGCTTCCTCATCGCTCTGAGCTCTAGCTTGGAGCTAGCATGCTGTCTGTCCAGGCGCAGTTTGCACTTTAGCGCTCTCGTCCTTTTGTGCAATAAACATAAAAGTAATATTCATATCCAGCTTTAGACTGCGCCACTACAATTCGTCCTGATTGTAGCACAAGTGGAACCAATAAGCAGGATTCATTGGCAAGCAGACAACCAGTTCCAAGGAGTTGAACTACTGGGAAGAACCAGTGCGATGCATTTTGTGGTACGCGTCGTGGTAGCTCCTGCTAGGATTTAGGACAGACCTGAGGCTGATGAGAAGGATCTGGGTGTTGCAGGGCCGTCCTGGCTGACACGGCGCTGCGTGAAGCTCTGGGATGCTGCGTCTGGACTGGCACACTGGGGTGGTGGTTCCCCTGTTTAAAGACCTAGACCTGAGCGTGTGCTCCAACTGTCACACTCCTCAGCCTCCTCTATGCCAGGGTGTGTCTGTCAGTCAGGCCTCTGATTCAGGAGGAAGCAGTTTGTGTCCTGGTCATGATCACTGGAGCAGCTTGTTATCCTCTCGACTGCAGGGTCTGTGGGAGTTTGCACAACCAGTCTACATGTGGTTTGTGAGGCTTCCTATTTTTGTAGGATCTTCATCTTACAGTACAAAGAGCCTTTGCTGCAGCTGTTGTTGTTTTTTGGCGCCTCATGGATAACTTTTCATGTCGTTTGAGTTTCAGGCTCGTTGGTGTTGCTGAGCTGTGTGCATCGTCTGTGTGGGTTTGTCAGCATAGTGGGGCTCATATTAAAATGACTTTACAGTCACAGAGAAAAACTTTAAAATACAAAATCAACACTTTGAACCATCGTCATCAAATGATGAGTGTGCGTCCTCACCAGGTGTCACAATCATGTGTATCAAAACGTGTGTAACTGTTAAACAGCAAAATGTGTTAAAGCTGAAAGTCTGACTGTTCAAAGGTGAAACTACAAACACTTGTACATATACAGCTCCCTCCACAATGGCCTGAGGAAAACCAAAGACCTGATGTGATTTCATGTTTTCTTTGTTTCACAGTCACAGTTTAAAAGTTTGTGGTTCTGTTCTCAGACCTTTGTCACTCACATGTTGTGCATCAGCTGTTTATGTCACTGTGCAGCCAAACTAACTCCCCTCATGTGTTTCCTATGCAGCTGCTCCTCTGGATAGCATTGAGTCCCTGGCTGCCTACTACGTGAGCTGCGTCAGGCAGGTGCAGCCGGACGGCCCGTACAGAGTTGCTGGATATTCTTTTGGTGCCTGTGTAGCATTTGAAATGTGCTCTCAGCTGCAGACCCAGAATCAGCCTGTGGAGTTCCTCTTTCTCTTTGATGGCTCACATTCATATGTGGCGGCGTACACACAGGTCAGAGAAACACTCGCGCATCTTTATTTCATGTATATGCTGTATAGCGTGTGTGACGTTGGTTTTGAAGGATGAGCTCTGGTCACATGATCTGCATGTGAACAGGTTTAACTGTGTTTTTGATTTGCAGAGCTACAGAGCCAAGCTAACACCCGGCAACGAGTCTGAGGCTGAGACTGAAGCCTTGTGTGCCTTCATCCAGCAGTTCACTGGCATTGAATACAACAAGGTATACTGTCTCTGACCCACAGGTTCACACACAAGTATTCCTTTATGTGGCATCAGCGTTAAAGGCCACACAACCTGAGCTTTTGCCTCACGGCGCCTGTAAGGTAAAGATGGTGACTGTAACACAGTCTGGAGCTGCTGTTCCAGCACAGTCTGTGTGTGGTGCAGGTTTGACTCAACAATGATGTGATGTTTGGAGCTGTTATGGAGACTAAAGTAAAACATGCGGTTAAATCAAAGCTTCGTACAGTTTCTCACTGAAAGCTGACATTTGTAACTCCTGAATATCAAAACATCTTCATTTTGCATTTTCATATACATAAGATCTGTGATGTTCATTAATTATGTGTCACTTACTTTTCTGAAAGCAATAATATCTCCGCGAGCACGCGCTAACGTTTGCTATGAACTTACAGTCGTCTCCATGGTTACATCCTACAGCTTTTGGAGACTCTGCTCCCGCTGTCAGACCTGAATGCACGCGTCAGTGTGGCCGTGGACCTAATCACCTCCGCTCACAAGGACATCGACCGAGACTCACTGCACTTTGCAGCCTCCGCCTTCTACTACAAGCTAAAGGCTGCTGATGCATATGTACCTACTGCAAAATACCACGGCAGCGTGAAGCTGCTGCGCGCCGAAACCAGCAGCGAATATGAGCAAAACCTGGGAGCTGACTATAAGCTCAGCGAGGTAACGATGCACATTTACATCAGTCTGTAGTACTTATCTTCACTGTGCGTGCGTGTGTGCGTGTTTTTCTATAAACTCTCAGTCTGAGCCTTCCAATGTTCAAACTGTGTACTGCGTCTTTCTTCAGGTCTGTGATGGCGAGGTGTCGGTCCACGTCATCGAGGGAGATCACCGCACTTTCCTAGAAGGCGCAGGGGCGGAGTCTATCAAGAACATCATTCATAACTCACTGGCTGAGCGAGCTGTCAAACCAAGGGAGGGTTAAACATCCACCGTCTCTTCACCCTAATTCCTCAGCTTTCCCCAAACTAGACTGTAAATGTGTCGTTATAGGAAGTCTTTGCACTGCTTATGTTTACACGCTACTGTTATCCTAATATCCCAAATGTTAATGGTTAGTGAACCAGTCGACATCCCATCATCTCACAGCTCTATCGATTCCAACTGCAAGTTTTGTTTTTTGTTGCCATATGTTGTTGTTTGCAGAAGTTCATCCCACAACAAAATAACGTGGTTAAAAAATTAATGTAACAAAGTAACAAACACTGACACATTGATTGAATCCTGAATTACATAACATCACTTAAATTGGTGTTTCTGCTCATGCAGACATCAGTAGACAGGCAAACGCGCTGCGACCAGCCTGATGAGCGACTGTGGAGGGCTGACCCTGCAGCCGTGTTTCTGCACACTAACTACTCGTAACACAAGTTGGAGGCATTTCTTTATTTTGTGACATTTGTTTACTTTTCAGTCATGTGACCACACAGTCATCAGTTACTGTGGCAACCAGCAAATGTTTACGTTGTCAATAAGTTAACAACAAATTAAGTGTTTCATAAACTGTGTTTTAACAATGACACTCGTGTTACTGTAATTTACAGACCAGTTATTTCACTAATTCAGAAGAAAAACTGCTTTTCTTCATGATGGACTGTATCAAACACACGCTGTTGTTCTGACAGACGCCTGTGACAGAGGCGTCGCTAAGGACCAAATGTGTCTCTTCAGAGGTTAATCAGAGATGGTGAATGATCACTGTAACAGTGAGATCATATTTACTGATGTAACCTCTGAGAAACTGTTTCCTTTTAAAGGCTTTGGTCCAGAGATCTAAAACCTCAGCAAATAATCCAAACCTGAGTACAACAGCTGGCCTGAGACCTGTGATTGGGTCAGTGAAGGAAGCTGCTGATTGGAGATGAACGTGCTGAGGAGTCACAGTACGATGGACGTGACAATAAAGGCCTCTGTGTTTTATTGTAATATTTCTGTTATGTATTGTAGGACTAATAAAGGCCTCAACAGTTTTCCTTCATTGTAACGAGCCTGTCCCGTTGGATCTATGATTCCTGTGCTTTTATTGTCGTTACTATTTCTGATCATTTATCTTGTAAATATAGTTTTTGGGTTTTGTTTTTTAGAGGATGGGTCAGTTAATCAGGGACTGAAACACAAATCCTGTTGGCCCAGAAACTTCTTAGTCGCTGTTGATGTGGCACCACCCGACCGTTTAGTTCAGACCATTAAAGTAACTGGACTGGTTCTATATGACACTTTTCTACATGCAACAAAGGTGGTGATGGAAGGAGAACAACAACAAACTTTTTTGTCTGTATTTAATAGCACAATGAAGACCAGACAGCAAAGCAGGGAGGGAGAAATAAAGGGCCTCAGGTCAGAGTTGAACCCGGCCGCGGCATTTACCCCATGACCAGGTGACGTGGTCACCCGCCCGACCCTTACGCACAGCAGTATTTCACTTCAGCTGCCAGGAGTATGTGGGTCGAGCATGCAGACTGAACTTTAGCTGCATGTTAGAAAGCCGAGTTTATTCCACCACGAGTTTGTGAGTGAAGGCTCCTTTAAAGGATTTAGAAGAAATGTCTGAAAGAGGAGGGGCTGCAGAGGTGTATAAACACAGGTGGGCGGGGCAGGGCTAGTGTGCAGGATGACTCAGTGACCTGCACTGACCCCTATGTTGGTGAACATTTTGTTAAAGTTAAATGTTTTCAAGCTGACGAGTAAATTATCCAGCGAGCTAAGTTGAGCGGACCGACGTGCAGTAAGGTTTTCATGCTCTTCACTAACAGCTGATCGCTGAGAATATATCAACAGTAATAATGTCGTGTAATTCCCACGGCTCTGTATGGGCCCGTGTCACACCTGCGTATACTTCCCCATCACATTCATCACCTGTTCCTCTGGTGTCTCTGATTGGAGCACGCAGGTGTGTGGAGCAGAGTGAAATCACACACCTAATGCTGTTTTATTCAACCTGGAGCTTAGAAGTTTTGATTAACATCAGTGTCAAACATGAACTAACTCTTTGTCCCCTTCAACATTACATGTTGTTTTTTGAAGTAACAGGTTCAGTGATCTTAAAAGGCTGTGGTAACGTGTCGCTGATAAAACACTGAGTCATTTTCAAATTATTCACTTTAGTTCAATTCAGCTTTATTGTTTTACAGTGCCAACAACAGCAGTCGCCATCAGCTCTACAATATTACAGAGAACATTCCCCAAATCAAAAATCCTGCGTGTGCGCTGCAGCTGTGGGTGGAAGGACTCACGTTAGCCTTCAACAGGAGGCGGCGTGTGGGGTGGTCAGCGGGACGAGGGAGGAAACAAGACGACAGTGAACGAACTGTAAAGCACCGACTGCTGCTCTAGTAACAAATCAAATGAACACTGAAAGCAAATCAGAAAACGCCCTGTCGTTAAAAGTGTCTGTATTATGGGATGGATACACCCTTAACAAAACAAAGAAAATATTACAAAACCAATTTTCCCCTCATGCTGTCGGCCGCGCCGACGGCCTCGTGGAACCAGCTCGATTTAAAACATCACAGTCAGCTGTAAAGTGTCGTTTCAGTTTTTATACAACGTCAAAGAGCTTCATGTTTGAACAATCAGGTTATGAACAGGCATAAGAACTGCACGGTCTGGTTCTGGTTGGATGCAAACAAACAGCTGTGTGTTAATCCAGCAGCAGCAGCAGGACATGCTGGAGGATGGAGCTCAGCTGAAACGACCCATGAAGTCCTCACCGACTCTCATGTTTACCATCAGGACCAATCCCTGCAACTGAAATATAATCTACTAAATATCAGAGTTGAGAAGGTTGTGTTAGCGTGTGGTGAGTGCAGGATGGGGAACTCCATCCTAACGACAAATTTAATTTCCTTAAAAAGGCATCAAGAGAAGCTTTGAAGGTAAAATGAAGGTTTTAGTGTGAAACTGTTTTATCACAGCTGCAGGAAGCTGCAGATTTATGAATACACAGAAGGATTTAGTTTCACATATTTCCAGACAAAGCCATGAATGCTTCTTAATCAATGCCAGTAATATACTGCTTCCTGCTTTTAAGCTTGGGCGAGCCGTAGATGCTGAAATATTGCACCGTTCTTACAAATAAAGCAAACAAATGAAGAAGTGTATTTCTATGATCTTACTCCATGGCCACGTTCATACATGTGAAAGTCTCCATCCTGTGTCCTTCACTTATCTTTATTCAAGGTGTGAATTGTTCACAGGACTTAAAAGAAGGACGTGTCTGTGGAAAAGGCTCCGGCCAACCTAAACTCCTCCCTCATCAGGACACAGAAGAGCCGCTGAGGCAGCGCCTTGGAGTACGCTGCTGGTCGCGGCACACAGGTGCGCAACAAGATCTCCCGGCCTGCTGGAGGAGGGAAGTCTGGTACTCTGCCGCTTCCCCCAGTTTGCTTCTTGTCAGATCCCAAGTCCTCATCGATGGGCGCCAGAAGGGCAGCCTAAAAGGGCAAAGGTCAAATGTTAGCAAACAGCAACCGATTCTGAAGAAATGTGCTGTGTGAGGTCGACACGTGGATATTCAGAAGTACTGTTACCGAGTCTCCCACAGAGACCTGATCCAGACTACAGCTCACAAACACAGCTCCTCTACTAACACCTCACTGCAGCTGCACGCTGCTGATCCTGTCTGTGATTAGAAATGATTTCAATAAAGTAAAACAGAGGCTCGTTTTCTATGAGCGTAAACAGGGATCTCTTTTTCAGTCTCAGTGTAACAAACATGTTTACTGAATAAGTCTTTCAGTAAACATGTTTTTGTTAATTCAGTAAAATCTGCAAAGATGATTTGTACTGTTGGCAGCAACAAACAGAGACAACAGAGTGTGGGACAGACAGGAAGTCAGGACACGTCTATGTGCTTCACAGTGGGACTAGAACATGAACATTTCTACACACACCACAGGCAGCAACTGTGCAAACCTCCACGTCACCAAAAACACCCTGCAGGTCCCATCAGAGCAACGGCAGAGAAAACAGATGAAACGTCTGTTAGAGAGAAAAACGCTTCGCTGCTTTCTTACCTGTATGACACCAAAAGGGTTTGTTTTTTTAATAATAAAGGCTTCATGTTTTACAGTTAAAGGTAAAGCTCATGCAAACATGCAGGCTTATTTGTCTGATCAATGCAAAAGTTCAAACATGTCTCTTTTAAGCCTCATTATCAGCTGAGATCATAGTAAAGACACAGACAGGATCCTGATCCATCTGTTCTTTATATAATTACTGTTTTTACTGTAATGTAGAATATCATGGACATAATACACAGACTGCAGCCTAAATACTGCTAAAAACAGCCCTTTTTATTTTTAAGGTTTTACGTATTAACCTTTTATTATAAAAGTCACCTGATCCTTAGCAGGTGTGTATACAGAAATACACCAGGTCATTATTTAAGCAAAGCGAAGCCAAACTGCTCCTGTGTGACAGATGAAGTCCGCCTTTAAACAGCATTTAGATGCTGCTAATGAAACTCGATTAGTGGCAGCACTGGTCTGTGGGCTGGGGACACTGGTGACACCAGTACAGCGCGCACTTTTCACAGCGCCACCATGTGGATCAAACTGTATTCTGGGTCAAACCTGATGTTTTATCATTTACACTGAACAAAAATATAAACGCAACACTTTTGTTTTTGCTCCTGTTTTCCATGAGCTGAACTCAAAGATATGAAACATTTTCTACAAACACAAAAGACCCGACACTCGCAAGCAATGTTCCCTCTAAGCTGTGCGCGTGCACAATTGCGCACTGCTGGCACGGTCTCTGCACAGAAAATCTGCGTTGCGCACAAAAAAACAAACAAAAACAAAATCACCTGAATTGAAATTAAAATGAAAACTTTAGCAATTCTGTTCTGCAGTGTTAGTCAGTGAGTGACTGGCTGCTCCCGTATGGGATTAGAACGATGCCACCTTATCCCATAGTCCAGCCAATCACGCGATTCACATTCGTATATACGCAGCTAATCAACGTGGTTGACTGACAGCGTCCTTATGTGCCGACACCGGTGTTTTAGCAAAGCGGCTGATGTGGACTGATGTGTGAGTTAATGACGACGTGTACAACCATTGGAGATGTGAGCAGGACAGACGGAACAACTGACGGGAAAAGTGTGGACGTTATACCAGTTTTTAAATTGTGTTGATCGGCCACGTAAAACCAGAGTTATGATAAAATATCTGCAATGTTTGGTTTTCTTCCTGAATACTGTCGTTGTTTATATTTACTGCGGGAAGAAACGGTAAAAACTGCGTTTTATAAGGAAAACACTCGAAAGCCTGTGAGCAAAAACACAACCAAAACAAACCCCAGCCTTTCCTATTGGTGGAAAAATGCACCATGTCGACCAATCAAAACATGGCATTTAGTTGTTTAGGTAGGGGGAAGTTTTAGGAGTGACGGCGTGTTTGAGATGCGATTGCCAAGTTTAGCACAAATCTTGTGTAGTTAGTGTGTAGTTAGTGTGTAGTGTAGTCAATAGTGTTGTTGTGTGTGTCAGAACAATGAGGCGACTGCTGAATGTTACAGGTGTTACAGCACTGATACATCTGCTGCTGTCAGGCCTGCAGGTATCAGGCTGTTGTTCTCCTTCATCTCATAGTGGACAGAAATTATTTTTTGGAGTGGCACAAATAATTTGTGTGGCATCAGATTTGATGCAGAACAGCTGATTGTTCTGTAAATAGTTTGAAATGTTTATTTAAAAAACACCTTGGCTGCATTTTTAGGTAAACAGCTGCAAAAAACTTTGTTGTTTGCATAACTCAGTTACTTTTTTGAAGAAGTAACTATATAATTAACTGCCCAACATTGGTCTTTATTTACTGTACTTGCAGACAGAGTTACAGACTCTCTCCCAGACGACAGACTCATAATACAAGTCAGAGTTTTATTTAAAGAAAGTTGTGTTTTCAAAATTGAAGTTCAAGTTATTTTTCCTTCCAATAGTGTTAACATACTGCACAGGTCATGAACAAGATTGTTTTAATTTCCATTGTAAGTGGGCTAAAGCAGTTAATTAAAAGTCGTCTAACATAAATGTAAATGCTGTAATTTGATTATTTTAATAAACATGTAACTTGGATGCTGGCGTGACCACAGTGCACACGTCTGCTGTTGCTCACAGTGGTCCAAGGGACGCTCAGGGAGTTTGTGTGTTCGCTCAGACACATGAAACATTACAGGGAACATTGCTCGCAAACACTGTTCACAAATCTGTCTAAATGTGTGTTAGTGAGAACTTCTCGTTAGCTGAGATGATCCATCCCACCTCACAGGTGTGGCATGTCAAGGTGCTGATTAGACAGCATGAATATTGCACAGGTGTGTCTGAGACTGCCCACAATAAAAGGCCACTCTGAAATATGCCGTACATGTGTAGCACAATGACACACATGTCGCAAAACCAGTCAGGATCCGGTTCAGCTCATGGAAACAAAAGTGTTGTGTTTATATTTGTGTTCAGTGTAACAAATACTGAGACGTGTAATAATGTCGTGTGTTGTTCATCTGAGGACGCTGCAAAGAACCAGATTATTTTTATTATCCTGTTTGTCTGTGAACCTTTAGAGAGGATGTACCTTATAATGACTGAGTGTGTTTATCGCACTATGTTAAATGTAACTGTGAGCGACACGAGGCTTACTGCTCATGGTTACCTCATCAGTGGTGAAGTCAGCCAGCTTGATGCAAGAAACAGGAAGAACAAAAGGATGAAAGAGCAACACACAGATGAAAAACAAAAACAGACTTTCTAACCGACAGAGCTGAAATCTGAACATGTCACCAGCTGCAGGAGGCAACGCTCTGAACCACGTCGTTCCTCATGCATTAACAGATGGAGCTTGTGCTGCCTATAGTCTCTTGACATACAATGGTTGGATTCTCCTATGATACTGTATCAGCTGAGCCTCAAATTCTTATGATCTCGAGCTTCTTCAGTCTCAGTGAATCCTTAGTTGGCTCAGATGCATCATCTGGTGTTTGAGTGTAACAAGGTGGTTGTAACACAAAAGGAGTGTAAACAGGTGAGTGTGGTTTGTAGTGTAAACTAAAGCAGCGTTTAACCAACCACATCTCCATCGCTCCACAGCTGCTGAGGGAGCTACAACCCTCATTCAGCCTTTCACAGACATACGGCAATGAACTGTATGAACAATAAACTTTATTCATACACACAAATCCCTTTAAGGTTGTGTCAGCGAGGGCAAACGTGCCACATCAAATACATGGAGCTACAAGCTGTGGTGACCCACTGTCAGTAAGGGAGCTTTATTACACACACACAGCATCACAACAACAGTTACCTCAAGCTGCTTCTATGTTATAAGGCAAAGACCCTGCAGTTACACAGGGAAACATTAGGTGACCGTCTGTGAGCCACAGTGGGAACCAAAGCCTCTAACAAACATCCATCGATAGATGAGGGGCAGACGGACTGAATGCAGAGAGGTCTACTAACACATGTTGAGTGAAGAAGAAACACCCAGTGCATTATGGGGAACTTAGACCTATAACTTAGACCTGTGCGCCTTAGCATATGCTACTTCCGGCGCATAGCGCTTAGTTTCCGGTGTGATATTCGCTCCTTGTTCACGGTCGGGTTTTTCAACCAAATGGACGAATCAAGTGGCGATTTACATTTCTCGAGATGTCGAATGTATCTGTAGATGATGTTGATCGACTTGTCGATATTTTTTCCCCCCGCGCCTCAGAGAGAGACAGGATTCAAATTTTATACTTCTCAGTATTTGTATACAGCGCTCCCTCGTTTATCGCGGGAGTTACGTTCTAAAAATAACCTGCGATTGGTGAAATCTGAAGTAGCCAACTTTATTTTTTACAATTATTATAGATGTTTTAAGGTAAAACCCCTCACTACACGCTTTATACACTCAGACAGACATGAACATTTTCACACGTTTCTCTCTTGTTTAAACTCTCAAAGTTCAAACCTTCGTAGACAAATAAGTCCAGTATTACAGACACCAAAGATCAAACCGTGTTTTCAGGTCCAGCACATGAGAACAGAGCAGCTGAGAGATAATTCAACATCAATGAATCATTAATGAATCAATGAATCAGCAATTCTGTACTGTACAGGAGAGACGGCACGGAGGAGATCAACAATAGTCTGCAGCCAATCAGGACGCAGAACACAAAGCGCTGTGCGCAAAAAAAAAAAAAAAAAAAAAAAAAAAAAAAAAAAGCATGCAAACTTGCACAAAAAAAATCTGCGAAACAGCGAGGCCGCGTTATAGCGAGGGACCGCTGTAATTTTGAAGGTACGTCACAACATACCCTTCGTAAATACTCATGCATAGAGACCCTTACCACGGTTTGTTGACATGCTGTGCAGGTGTGTACTTGACTAGCAGGGAAACCTTTGACTATTGTTCACCTGTAGTTTGAATGCTGAACATCTGCCTGTTTAAATCATAAGAACTGTCACTATACAGAGATGTGCTTCTGATTCTGTAATGCAGTTCTGCTTGTGTCGAGTGATGTAAACCACCAATCGATCTGCACGCTTCAAACGTCAAAACTGATCATTAGATTTTTTTTATGACACAGCAGTGGTGAGTGTTCCCACCTTCTGCTCTTTGTAACTTAACGCGATCTTTCTGTTTTCATATTTTGGACATGATTTTGGAGTCCATCTTTGCAGCAGCAATTGACCGCAAAGTAAAGCTACCGGAAATGTACAACCCTGCATCCGATCTTAAAACAGGAAGTTAGCATTTTCTCGTGCACAGGGTCTATTGCAGACTAATTAAGGTTCCTGATCCAGCCCTAACTATGTGCTTTATCAAAGAGGAAAGTTTTGTCTGTCTCCTGAATCCAAACTCGAAGCTGGTTCCACAGAAGAGGGGCCTGAAAACTGAAGGCTCTGCCTCCCATTCTACTTTTAAATACTCTAGGAACAACAAGTAGGCCTGCAGTGTGAGAGCGAAGTGCTCTAATAGGGTGATATGGTACTACAAGGTCATTAAGATAAGATGGGGCCTGATTATTTAAGACCTTGAATGTGAGGAGCAGGATTTTGGATTCATGTTCCAGTCGATGCATCAGAGTCAATCTGGGATCCAGTGTGGAGCACATGGACACTTTTAAGGCTTAAAGAACAAACCGATGATTCGATTAGATACTCTGCTCCATCTCTGGAGTCACGACCACCAAAGCTTTGTTTCTGCTAACACTGTAAACATATACAAATGCACATTAATAGTTGTTACTGCAGAAAGAGAAAAAGAAGCGTCAAAGACAGGAAGGAGATCTGCTCCACTGTGGAGAGAGCTGCACAACTTTGTTCCTGCAGAATTGTCACACAGTCAAACTGATAATTCTTCATTTTTCATTGATAGTTAAACAGACTGGTTCTTATAGCTCTGAACGTGCTTCACCACTTATTCACTTATATTGAATAAGTGGTTGACTGGTGTGTGTGTGTACCTCTAAAGATGTCTCTATAGATGACAAATACATGACTGTATACATGAAACTGACAGCAAGACGTGGGAAGGACACGGAGGCAGAGTGAGAGTTACCCTCTGAGCACTGATGAAGAGTCTGTGGATTATACTGCCAGCCAGGCCCTGGCCTGCTCCTGTCACTACCACCTCTGGTTCCTCCAGCAGGGAGCTCACAAACCTAGAGACAACACACAATGTGGAAAATGTTACAATATTCCCACAAAACAAAACACTTAAATAAGAACATGTAAAACCTGAAGACACCAAAACTATAAAATAAGACCAACAACATGAGCGAGAAAGAAACGTGTGAACTGACTGTGATCCTTCAGACGCCGTCTTTGTGAAACGTTAACAGATTCATCGTGACAACCTGTTACTGACAAACTATCTATCGTGACGGTGAAGACGGTTACATGTTACCAACAGCACAAACAAAGCTGTCAGTGAGCGCAGCTCAAACTCTGCGACTCACTTCTTCAGTTCATCAGCAGCCTCTCCGCTGTCGTCCTCAGGAATGGAGAACTTGGCCTTGAGCGAGCGAGCTTGAGTGATGACTGTCTCCATGCTCAGCAGCTGGTTAATGAAATCCTGCACACAGGACAAGAACAACTGTCTGCTCAATCCTGACAGCATGAGACCCCAAGACTGTCACATTTATACACATACGTGGTTTTTCCTACGTTATGGGCTGAGTCTCGGGGTGTAAAAGGCGTGTTTGGAGTCACAGTGGATACATGGCATACTTAAATGTACTTTGAGAAAGCCAAGAATACTTTTACACAACAAGACTGTCCAATCAAGCAAAACTAACATGGTGGGGTTTAGCTGTGCAGCTGTACAGTGTTATTCAAAGAAAAGGGGCTGTATGGATACTGAGTGCTAGTGAGAAGAACATTTTTATATGTGAAGAAGTGATGATTGTTCTCAGACTTTAGGACAGTATTAAAGCAGGTGTTTAATGCACCTAACGTGTGATCAAACTCAATAATAACAATCTCAGTCTCTGTTTTCGATCACTGATAAACACATCCGATATCAGCAGAGTATAAAAGCTTTGAGCCCAGGTGGGAACAGCCGAAGGAATTACCTAGGTTTAGAAAAAAAGTTAGCCATCACTGAGGAAGCACTGGAGTTTGTTACTCCAGCTCCCACTACAATCCCACTGCACCACACCCCTGTTTTCATGGTTCAACCATCAATGGTCATAATAATTATCAGCCAAGTTCTCAGCCATGGTGCACACTGTCCAGTCTACGTACACCTCATGTACAGCACATACTCAACTACAACAAAAACACAGTTAACAATCAATCAATAATTTATTTAAAAACAAAACTTTTTTGGGTGAATCTAATGATACTTTCTTTTAAACTGAATTATTTGTGGAAAGTCCGGTCGAGTTTTCACTGACCTCTAACTTCTTGTAGTCCTGGTTGGGGGACTGCAGGAGCTTGCTCGCTTGAACTGTAGCTTGCTGAATGGTTTTTTGCACTGATGGAATATCTTCAGCAGACTCTGAAAGAGAAGAAATGACAGTGTTTCCAGGGTGACAGAAAGCTGTGATTAAAAGAAAGACCTGCCACGTTTGTAACCTCAATTACTGTTAACATGAGAAAAAGCCTAAAATCGAGTAAACCTGCAAACTATTATCTTACTAATACAGATCCTTTTGAAATAAACAAAACCTTCACAACATTTTATAATAATCTTTACAGAGATTAAAACATATCCACAAAGTCTTGATTGATTATTATTGGAGTTAATTATTCCAGCTATTTCAGAGGATCACAGAACACATCTGCAAATAGAAACTAAGCCTTTTGTCCAGGAATATATATGGGCTCAAAATGTGGTCATAAATATTTTGTACTTGTAAAAAAGATTTGTATGTGTAAAAAAGATTTGTGTGTGTGTAAAAAAGATTTGTATGTGTAAAAAAGATTTGTGTGTGCGTAAAAAGAATTTGTGTGTGTAAAAAAGATTTGTGTGTGCGTAAAAAGAATTTGTGTGTGTAAAAAAGATTTGTATGTGTAAAAAAGATTTGTGTGTGCGTAAAAAAGATTTGTGTGTGTAAAAAAGATTTGTGTGTGCGTAAAAAGAATTTGTGTGTATAAAAAAGATTTGTATGTGTAAAAAAGATTTGTGTGTGCGTAAAAAGAATTTGTATGTGTAAAAAAGATTTGTGTGTGTAAAAAAGATTTGTATGTGTAAAAAAGATTTGTGTGTGCGTAAAAAAGATTTGTGTGTGCGTAAAAAAGATTTGTATGTGTAAAAAGAATTTGTGTGTGTAAAAAAGATTTGTATGTGTAAAAAAGATTTGTGTGTGTAAAAAAGATTTGTGTGTGCGTAAAAAAGATTTGTGTGTGTAAAAAAGATTTGTATGTGTAAAAAAGATTTGTGTGTGCGTAAAAAAGATTTGTATGTGTAAAAAAGATTTGTATGTGTAAAAAAGATTTGTGTGTGCGTAAAAAAGATTTGTGTGTGGACTTAGCCCAAAAAAAACCCTGCAAGTTACAAGTACGAATTTTGACCCTATTTTTCTTCCTTTCATCTGATTGGTCAATGTCATGTCAATCACAAATGTAACAATCCAATCAGAGAACAGATGGGTTTGGCTTTCGGAGGGGCGCTTTTTTTGAACTGCAGGTCCTTGAAGGGTAATACAGTTTGAAGCTGGAGGATCTCTATATAAATATCCGATAGCAGCTAGGTTCCCTAACTTTCAGCAGCTGTTGAAAGGATAAAGTTGTGCTATATCAGTGGTTAGAAATACCATTATTACTTTAGGATTAGTTTAACACAAAGTCAGGGCTGACCCGGGACCATTGCTGTGAGTCACAGTGCGCAGCATAAAAGTCCTTTCACATCGGACGCAGGATGTGCTGCTAATGCTAACTGCTAACTAAAAGCAAAGGATCCAGAATTTGTTGCGCTGGCTGCTGGGCTCTTTGGGGTTTTGCAGCAGCTCTACCTGTACTAGATGCACCTGCTCCTTGTCTTTTCTATCTCTGACTTTATGTCCTCTACAAGAGTTTGTTTTTTTGCTGGTTCTTCAAATGTTCAATAAAAACATGTATGCTAATTCATAACGAAGAAAGCTTTGTAATGAAGACTGTCATTTCCAAAACACTGCCCGCCCCCACCCCGCGGTCCGCAGCGCTGTTGAAAAGGCTGTGGAAGTCCCTATATTAAACACGTAGACCTGTGACACAAAAATCACCAAACTCGGACGACCACAGACTGTTTTCCTTCGTGGTGATGAAGGAAAACGCTGGGTTGGCATGTAAAAGGGCATTTATTCCCTTCAAAGACCTGCAGTTCAAAAAAAGCGCCCCTCCGACAGCCAAACCCATCTGTTCTCTGATTGGATTGTTACATTTGTGATTGACATGACATTGACCAATCAGATGAAAGGAAGAAAAATAGGGTCAAAATTCGTACTTGTAACTTGCAGGGTTTTTTTTGGGCTAAGTCCACACACAAATCTTTTTTACGCACACACAAATCTTTTTTACACATACAAATCTTTTTTACGCACACACAAATTCTTTTTACACATACAAATCTTTTTTACAAGTACAAAATATTTATGACCACATTTTGAACCCATAAATATACCCACGTGTGCTTTGGCACAAGGAAAAACTCCCTTTAAACAGGAAGAAGCCTTCAGCAGAGCCAGGCTCAGGGAGGGGCGGGGCCATCTACAATAACCGAGTACAATAACCTCAGTTTGATCTGAATTAAGAAGCAGAAAGTTAGCGGCCATCCAGGTCTTTATGTCTTTAAGACATTCCTGCAGTTTAACTCATTGGTGTGTGTTATCTGGCTTTATGGACAGATAGAGCTGGGTGTCATCTGCATAGCAGTGTAAATGTATGCTATGTCTTCTAATGATGCTGCCTAAGGGAAGCATGTATAATGTAAACAGAATTGGTCCTAGCACTGAACCCTGTGGAACTCCATAATTAGGGCTGCCATGATTAGTCGACTAGTCACGATTACGTCGACTATCAAAATCGTCGACGACTGATTTAATAGTCGACACGTCGTTTGAAGCTTTGTAAGATCCCAAAAGACGCAGGAATTAGTAGGATTTAAGAGTGTAATAACGGACTGAAACAGAAGATGGCAGCACTGCATGTACAAGGATGCCAGCTGCCGTTAAACGCCGAAGAAGAAGAAACTGTGTCCCAGAATTCATAGCGCGGCCCTGCTCAGTTTCCAACAATGGCGGCAGCTAGTTAGTTTTAATGTTAACTCTTATTATTCTTTCTGGGCCACAAAATAAACGTTTAACATATTTTCAGACGAGAATGTAGCTGTGTAAACCTCAAATATCTGCTCAGTTTATCAAGACACCACATATTTTCAAAAGCACTCCGACGTTTTCAGAGACGTCTGTTACCCACTAGCTCGTTAGCTAGCCGGGGGCAAGGCTCACTAGAGCGTTTTCAAACCCACCGCCGTCTTTCGCTACTCAGGTTAAACATGATATATAAGTCACTTAGATAACTTAAAAATGTTATTGTTTGGCATTTTTCAGTATTTTATTTGTTCCTGAGTAAATCGGTTTCGGCTGAGATTAAAGTTATAGTTTTTACACAGCTGAATAAACGTTAAGCAGACAACTGATTATCAGAAGTGTGAAATGCTCGAGAATATACTCCGGTGTCCTGTTATATTTTAGATAGCAAGGAGCAGACGGCTGAGTTTATTAAACTCCACCGAAACAATCTGCAAACTTCATTAAAATTTAATAAACTATCATGTCTTTATTTTTAGTTAGCACATACTTTAAACACTTAAAGCTGTAAGCTAATGATAGTTATATAAGAGCAGATGCTGCTGGTGCAATAAGCTGTATGTTTTACGTTCAATGGATGATGATCTGATTAGTCGACTAATCGCAAAAATAATCGGTGACTAGTCGACTATCAAAATAATCGTTTGTGGCAGCTCTATCCATAATTAACCTCAGTGTGTGAAGAGGACTCTCCATTTACATGCACAAACTGGAGTCTATTAGATAGATATGATACAAACCTTCACACATTCACGTGTTATCAGCACGGAGCGTCTCTGTCAACCTCTGGAAGTAAAGCTTTTAGTAAGTGTCATAAGATCAAAATACATTTTTTAAAGAAGTGAAACGAGGATATTATTGTTGTGTCCAAGCTATGTTTTGTATTTTGTAGTCCAGACTTAATCAGAATTAATTTGCATACAACCTGGATATGCACCAAAGCATTTCTGACCTGCTGAAACATTCTGGGATATTACAGAATAAATGAAAACTAGCTTTCTGGTTTAATTAGAGAAAAGGTCTGAGTATCACAGCAGGACGTTAGCTGATTGAGGTTTCTCCAAAGTACTAGAAAACTCTCCTCAGTGATGTCCTTACTAGTGTCTCTCATTGGCTGTCTCTAGACTCAGAACTGGTCTTAGCAGTATACCGTCAACTTAGAGACCATCCAGAAACTAAGACCTGTTATAATTATACGTGAACTCTCATTAGCTAAATTAATGGTTGCACTGCAGGTGTCAGGGAACAACAGCAACACGACTGAAAGATCTTTAGCTTCTTCTAAAAACCAAATCAAATTACGCCCTGCTCCAGATGTGACAGTCTGAAGACGAAATCTAGACTTTTCTGTATCCTGGAATAATTATCAATTTATTGTGTGTAGAATAAAATAAAGAGTGGGTTTTATCTGATTTCTGATCATTACTGGAGAAAACTTGACTGAAAGAACTTCATGTTGGGGAAACTTTCCAGGCTCCTTTCACAGTGAGGGTTGGGTAGCTAGTTAGAGTAAACAAACTAAATCACATTTACCTGCATTTTAACACCAGGGTCATGTTCTACCCATCATGCCTACGCAGCCCTGAAAATATCACGTGTCCATCTCTGATACTTATAAGAGCTCAAAACTGGCCCAAACCCTGATGGAGTCCAAGGGCCTGCAGTGCAGAACACATCTTGAGCCCAAATCTTGGGGGGCTCAGGATTTGGGCTTTTTCTGCAGCTCATGGGCTGCATTCACTGAACCGACCACAAACTCATCTGTGCACCAAAGTACACAGTGAGACGTCCTTTACCCTCACATCACTGGACACTTCCAGGTTCTGGGTTCCAGTCACTCTATACCAGTGGTGCCCAAATCTTTTTGCATCACAGCTGTGATACAGAACGGCTGTGTGGGCGGAGCCTGTTTCGTTTCAGTGCCGAAAAAAAGGGGTTGTATTTTGATGTAATGACTGTGTCGATGCAATCAGTCATTACATCACTCAGCTCAGGACTGAGCTGTGTAGACGCCAGCGTGTATCATACAGTGCGTCCACTTGCAGCCCTCCTCGTTTCCCAGCCGTCGCGCCCCCGTCTGCACATCCCCACACAGTCCTCACGTTTCACAGTCAGTGATTGTAAAGAGTTCCTCTGCAGTGGCTCTGCCAGGAGCCTGTCTGCAGAGAAGTCATTCCTTTGTCACTATCAGTGGCTTCATCCACCTGCAGAGGAAAGCAGCTACCATGCACCTTATCATTAAGCACTCGATAGGCAACTTTACAGGAGCAGAGCACAGACGCAGTTTTAGCAGAGACACTGTTGAGCACGACAGTTTAGAAGTGTGTGTCTGAAAAAGCCCTCTGACTTGTCTTTGTGCTCTGGATGTTTGGCGTCTTAGCTTGTTAAGCTTTAAACTGTCACAAACTTGCACTTTAAGACAGACACGCTGCGGCCTCTCCTCATCACCCACCGCTGCGCAGGTATGCTTCCTCTTATCTTCTTTGGTTTGGAAACATATTTGGTGATGCTTCATCCTCTGCTTTGTGTTTGTGTGCGAGCCCCGTCAAAAGCCTGTGCATTATGCTGGCAGCGTCCAAGATTTCTACTTTTTTATTCATGCAGCTTCTGGTTTTTTTCTCGGGTTGCATTTCATTTTTTTAGTACTTATTTTAATATCTTTAGTTTTTTGTATTTCGGTCTGACTGTAATTTACCTGCTGTGGGCTCAGAGTTATTTTCCCTGATTTTATTTCATATAAACGTGTTTTTCAACCAAACGGTGAGGACTTACCTTCTTCCTTCAACTTCAGAATAGTTGCATGAAGTATACAGGGCAGGAGGTGACGGGCCAGGTCTGCAGGTTTCTGCATCGCCATGTAGTGCAGAACCTAAAGACAAACCCCCAAAACGTTTAGTTTGCCTGGCTTCTGTTTTCCTTTTGCTCTTTCAGATCAACAGAATATTTTTGCACAGCCAACAGGCTGCCTCTGAAGAAGACTCCAGATAAACGGTGACCTTTCTCTATGATGGTTATTCACAGAGGGACCAGTCATACCCAGATCTTTAAATCTGTCATAAGACTATCAGTGAGCATTATTTTTAACTTTCTCTTTTTGGATAAACAATGTCTTTAAAAGACAGGCAACATTTTCAGTGATGGTGCAAACTGGAGCTCCGAGCTCTGCTTTCATATGTGCAGGAAGAACATGCAAACGCTTGGCAGGGACCTGCCCGGGTCCAAATCCAGGACCCTCTTTGGGTGAGGAAACAACTAACCCAGTTACTGTTTGTCCCTTTCCCATAAAGCCGACCGGATCATTAATAGAAGCTGGTTTAAAGTTGTTCTTCATTTAACACCATCACACCACAGAGAGCTGCTGTGTGTCAGTTAAACATCGTGTGTGACAGCATCAGATCCTTTTTCATCAACATGTGAAAATGCTTCAACATGTCTGTGAGCACAGATCTGTGTTAAACTGACTTCTCCAACAGACATGAGCCAAAACGGTCCCATGGCAGAAGCTGATCCTGAAAATCAGCAGAAACATTCATGAAAACACTTTGTGATCCACTTAGTAAACACGTTTGGCTTAAAACACGCATGTGGCAAAACGAACGACCTGCTTCAGACCTTCTCGGCCTCCTTGGTGTCATCAAAAAGTCTTTTTGGCGTCGTGCAGGTGTGACCCTGGCAGTCTCCCAAGCCTCCACCCACATGTTGCCTGGGATCTTCATCCTGGGACTGAGTGTCCCCGTCACCATCGTGTTGCCCTTCTCATCGACCACTTCCTCTTCTACGTAATCCCGAGGTGAATACCAGCGCACAAAATCCTCCAGGACACAGCCGGGGTTGGCTGCCTGTGGACAGAGACACAAACTCGTACTTTAAATGAAGTAATGTGTAAATATATTCACTGACACCTCATACTGGCACTGACGACTCTAACAGGGCCCACTCACGACACCACAGCATTCATGGACCCAAGCACACCAGGCTGTCACTGAACATAAAATGTCATTTAGGCATCAAAACGATTTCCTTCTGTTCAGGACTGGAAGTAAATACGTGTGATCTGGCAACAAATGTTTTACTTTTTTGTGTAAATCTGAAAATCTATGAATAACAAATCAATTGTATTTTAGTATTAAAACCAGTTCAGACTGAATAAAGAGCTCGTCCACACTGGATCAGAAACATAGAGACATGGTGGGAATAACCAACACTGTAGATTTAGGGCAGCTGCAGCTGTGTGCTGGTCATTATCACTGCATTACTGCCTCAGATCTGCAGGTCTCTGCAAAGACAAGGTTCAAATAACCTCTGAAGATGATTTATAAAACTGCAATGAGCTGTTTGAAAACTGACGACCACGTGATCGTCTGGTGATCAGAGGTTTCTGCACTCACGTAGCTTCTCCCAGCATGACTGCATCCATCATGCCACACGTGTCAGTGACAGAGTCACAGCTTTCCACAGCGTAGGCTGATCAACAGTCCTCTTATTTCACACTAGTTTACTTGTAAAAGCCTACATGACATTTTTTATTAATTCATTAATATCCCATTCATTAACTGCACAGAGAAGACGTCGTTTTCTTTAAGCTAACAGTATTATTAAAGTTCTTCATGACTGGGCCCAGTGTCCTCTTTATGGTCACCCTACCACAGCGGTACCCTCTGTGACTACTGTGTGTGTGTGTGTGTGACTGCACAGTTATGTTCACTGCAGGCAGTTCACACACACACACACACAAAACATCCTGAACAGTAAAACTAGCAGACATGTAGCAACTCCAGGGCACACTGACGCTAATGTGTGTATAAGAATTTCTTTTATTTATGTATTATTCATATTATGTTATTGTATAATGCCTTGGTGCCACTGGATTTTAGCAAGTCTCACACTCATGCAGTTAGACAGATGGTGGGAGTCTAGTAAGGAAGTTGGGGGAAGCAGAACTCCACAGGAAGAATCTTTTGTCTCTTCGAGGACTCTGGGAGGTAGCAAGGGAGTGTGAACCTTAAGGTGTGAAACAGCTGTGCACTGCCTTTTGTTCCTGAAGAAGGTTTTTAACTGAGAGCCATGCTAGGCTCAGGGAGACTCTGCTGACCGTCTGCCCCGCGGTCATGCAGGCTCTCCACCAAGCTTGGTTTTCTGTTCTTTGTCTGTGAAGGTTGTCAGTCATCCAGGTCATCGTAGTCAAAGGAGCTTGCAAAGAAAAGCGTCTGGACTTCTTTAAGTTTACTTGAAGACGTTTCACCTCTCATCCGAGAAGCTTCTTCAGTTCTAAGGTCAAATGGTGGAGAGTCCCAGATATAAACCTAGTGGGAGTATCCCCCCACAAGGGACAAAAGGACCCCCTGATGATCCTCTAATCGCCTGAGCCAAGGTGTGAAACTGGGTGTGGGTCCCAATCAGCCAGAGTTTCGGGTGTGTTCATTGTGAAACCTGGCCCCACCTTATCATGCGAATTCCTGAGGTCAGATGGCCCAGGATGTGAGTGGGCGTTAAGGCGTCTGGGAAGGGATCTCAAAACTGGATTATAGATGGCAGAGAGTTGGTGTCGTAAACCCCCGCCTCTGTTCAAAGATGGTCGCTCACAGTGGACATAGATGGCTTCTTTCACTCCTCTTTCAAACCATCTGTCCTCTCTGTCCAAAATGTGAACATTGGCATCCTCGAAAGAGTGACCTTTGACCTTTAGATGCAGATGGACTGCTGAGTCTTGTCCTGTGGAGGTGGCTCTTCTGTGTTGTGCCATGCGCTTGTGAAGTGGCTGTTTGGTCTCTCCAATGTAGAGGTTTGGGCATTCCTCGCTGCACTGTACAGCATACACCACGTTGTTAAGTCTGTGTTTTGGCGTTTTGTCTTTCGGGTGAACCAGTTTTTGTCTGAGCGTGTTGCTGGGTCTGAAATGCACCGGGATGTCATGCTTGGAGAAAACTCTCCTAAGTTTTTCTGATACACCGGCTACATAGGGGATGACAATGTTGTTGCGTCCGTCCTTCTTATCCTCCCTCGTTGGTGTCTGGTCTTCTTTTCTGTGCCTCTTTGCTGACTTTAAGAACGCCCATTTAGGATAGCCGCACGTTTTGAGTGCTTCCTTTACATGTGTGTGTTCCTTCTTTTTTCCTTCAGGCTTCCTTCTGTTCTTTGTTTTGATTAAAGAATGTTAGCTACCGCTCGTCTGCAGGCTTTATTTAATGGAAAACTTCCACAACATGTGGCTAATGCTGAAGGGTAACGGGTGGCTGTAGCTCATTAGCAGGTCATCTACTGATCAGAAGGTCGTGGTTCAATCCCTGGTTCCTCCAGTCTGCAGGCCAAGTATCCTTAGCCAAGATACTAACCCCAAGCTGCTCTCCGATGTGTCCATCTAAGTGTGGATGTAAGACAGGAAGCACTAAGAAACTTAGGAGACAGCTGACCCAGAGTGTGTCCGACTCACTTTGAAGGACTCCATGTCAGATAGCAGACAGGCACTCTGCATCCGAGCACGCAGGTGGGTACCTTCAGCTGATGTGCCCAGTTTGGTCAGTACCTCTGACTGCTCTGCTAACAGGTCCTCTGTCATTGGAGCTGGTTCCTGAAAATGAAACATGATGCACAGATATCAGACTCAGTCAGCTTCAGCTGAGGTTAATGACATTTCTGTGAACCACTTATATGAGATCTGCTTTCATGGTTTTGTCACACAAAGGTCGCCTCTGTACTGTTACAACCGCTTTCTTTTAGTTCTAATTATTAACTGCACGTCTTTGAACATGGAGCGAGTGGGGTTGGGTTAACTCTGACTCTAAACTGCCCACAGGTGTGAATGAGAGCATAAATCAGAGGTGTCCAACTCCAGGCCTCGAGGGCCGGTGTCCTGCAGGTTTTAGATGTGTCTTTGATCCAACACAGCTGATTAAATGGCTAAATGACCTCCTCAACATGTCTTGGGTTAGGGCTATCCTTTGTTGCTAGTTAGCCTGACCTGTATCCCCAATGTTAAGTTTGTACATTGTATGTATGGTCGATTAGGTCAGCGGTCCCCAACCTTTTTTGCGCCACGGACCGGTTTATGCCCGACAATATTTTCACGGACCGGCCTTTAAGGTGTCGCGGATAAATACAACAAAATAAAAGTAGTACTGGTACCGAAAAAAATAAGATTCATAACACACGTGAAAAGACCCAGGAAAACCGAGTAAACGATAAAAACGATAACAAAATAACGCTGAAAGCCGATAAAAACCCTGAAAACCAAACATTTCACACCTGAGCCTCAACTCTCGCGGCCCGGTACCAAACGACTCACGGACCGGTACCGGTCCGAGGCCCGGGGGTTGGGGACCACTGGATTAGGTCATCTCAGCTGCAGGCAACCAACAAATAAAGCTTATCCTTATCGTGGAAGTTCTCCAGAGGCTGAACTAATCATCTGATTCAGGTGTGTTGACACAGGGTGAGATCTGCAGGACGCCGGCCCTCGAGGCCTGGAGTTGCCCACCCCTGGGATAAATGTTTGTCTGTCTCTCTGTGTTCGCCCTGCGACTGGCGACCTGTCCAGGGTGAACCCCGCCTCTCGCCCTATGGTATGGGATAGGCTCCACCCCGTGTGACCCCGACTATTATTTTCAACATGCTGTATTTGGAATAAATAACAGCATATGATGTGTTTGCACAGTGAGGCAGTGACTCTGACCTGTGTGACGGGAACATAGAGAGGCTCTGCAGAGTTGAGCAGAGTCATGTTGTTGTAGGGGTGCAGCCTGCCCTCAGTTTGTGTCGCCTCAGTCTCGCCCTGGTCACTCAGGCACTCGAAGAATTCCTCCTCGCTGTCACTCCACGAGTCCCAGGATTTTCCTTGAGACATCTCTCTTGTTGAACTGGAAGCACTGGTTGCACACTCTGGTCCTTGGCGGCTCTTCTGGCAGGCACCTGAGACCCTGTGTTCCTTTTCTTTCCCCTCGGGTACCTTGTGAGATTCATCTCTGGCCTTCTTCCTTTCGATACAACAATTCAGCATCTGTCCAGGAACAAAAACTCTTTTCACACATGGAAACATAACACTGCTACTTGTGTTCAACAGACAACACGACATGAACAGGTGTTTGGGAGTTTGAAGATGCTGTATCACACTGAGCATCAGCTCTCAGAATTCATTTTTCTCTTTATCACCTAAACATGGTTCCAATTATCAAAGTTAACACAACACTTTTGATAAACCACTGGAATTAAAGTTGCAAGTCTACAAATGTGCATGATGTTGTTTTTTGTCTTTTAAATCGTTCGATTAGTCCTTGCACTTTGTGCACTTTGTGCACTGTGTGGCTACCTGGAACTTCTGATGCAAAAGACAACAGCGAAGATCAGGAGCTCCACCTGCCAGCCTGCAGATTAGGAAGCACAGAGATGGATATGAGTGAACACCAGTGTGTTAACAGAGAAACAAATACTGCTTAAACAATTTCAAGCAAAGTTTTAGTTAGAGCACGGCACAAACACTGCAGGGGCTTTTGTGCCTGGTATTATGTACTTGGAGTTGGATCTTTACATTTTGGTCATTTGTCTGTTATTAGAGACGGACGGAGAGCCAACATGACTGACAACAACACCAAAGCCCGATTCTAAAGTGTCGGCTCAGCTGCACAGCTGAAGCTGGACAAAGTACAGACATCCAGCATTTGACTTTATTTATATGGCACAGGATAAGAACCACAGAGTGCTTCACAATAATATGAAACAGCACAAATCTAGTTCAAAGCCAGGCTAAATAAATGAGTCTCAAGCTGCTGTTTATAAAAATAAATGCAATCAAGGCAACATAATGACGGAGGCAAAGCACTCCACAGCCTGGGGCCCCGCTCTGACAGATCCATCTCCTCTGGTCTCAAAATGTGTTTCTGTCTTCTGTCTGTGTCCAAGTCAACAGTCTAACGAGGTCCCACAAATGTCTGCAAATAGGTTCTGCTCTTCCATGAAGTCCTTTGAGATCCCGACTGAAATCGGCTGATGCCAATATCTGCTGAGTGTTGGCCACGAATAAAGCAGCAATAACAGAGTTCAACGAGAACAACAACTTTTCATTATCACTTATTCTTCACTCTCTCCACAGCTGACGGACCAACAGCAGCACACAGAGGACAGTGGTACCAGATACTTTGTATGCCGTCACCATCTGACAGCAGGCAGAGGAGCTCCAGGGCTGAAAATATATCCTCAACCTCAGGTTCAACTAACGAACTGACCCAGTCACAGACTTCCTTTGGAGTATCATTCCCAAGTTCAAGCACAGCCCCTAGTCCCACTTCTTAGAAAGGGAAACCGCTACTGCAGTCTGCTTATCCCGAGGTGGGAAACCAGGACAGTCCAACAACATCCACAGACTCAGTGGGACTCGCACCTCCAGCCCAGGAGTCCTGCCACCAAAGAGTCATGTAACTCGTCACAGACCTCGCCAATTAATATCAAATCAAATATCAGCTGGTTCAGTCCCAACTGATGGTCTCATTATTCAGGTTTCACACAACAAACGTCTCATGACGGGTAAAAACAACGAGCTCTCTCAAGACTTTTGCAAAACATGCTGGTGGCAGTGGTCACAGAAGAACTACTGAAGGTTCCAGCGCACTTTTGGTAAAGTGGAAAGAATATTATTTCACCATAAATGGGCCACGACCAGGTGCTTCCCACAAGATTTCACACATACCAGTGTAAAGAATTATCAGAAGAGTCAAGGCCCAGTTATGAAGAGCCACAGAAAGGCCTGGAATCAGCAGGTACGACTGTTTCAAAGAAAACAATATGTGCGCAAGAGCCACAGAAAAAAAGAGAAGCGTGAAGTGTGTTTAAAGTTTGCTGAACAAGTCAGTGAAACGCTGGCAGAATATTATCATCTGCATTCATAAAGTATCCACAGGCGTCTCTGCCTGCTCTCCTGTACACTCATGAGTTCACACCTACCTGCCCCTCTAACACCATCGTTACATTTGCTGATGATGCGACAATCATCAGTGGAGAAGACGGCGAACAGGCAGGAGGTTAAAAACCTAACAGGCTGCTGCAATGAACACAACCGTCTGCTCAGCGGCATCAAAACTAAGGAGATGTGACCTCAGCAGGGGGAAACACGTTCCTCTCCACATCAAGCAGACTGTGTTCAGCGAGTGTCCTCGTTCCTGGGGACTCACATAGCTGAGGACCTCTCATGGTCCAAAGTCAAAGACTCCACCTCAGGATGCTGAGGAGGAGGAGGAACCATCTGGAGAAGAAAGTCTTGGTGGCTTTTTTACCACAGCACCATAGTGTGTCCCCACCTACTGCTAACAGCTCGGTGGGTCATTAAGACAGCACAGAAGAATAGTGCCTGTCCCTTTCCTTCCCTGGAGGACATGGTCAGCACTCGCTGTCTCAGGAGAGCCAATCAAATCTCATCTCATCCTGGACAGCACCTGTTCAAGAAACAGGACAGCCAGGCTAAGAAAACAGCTTTTCCCCTGGACCATCGATCACTGAACACTAAGCTCAGTGAATGGACCGAGTGAGCCTCCCTCCTGCCTGAGACACTCCTGTGTAACATTCAGTATAATGTTCACTAATGCTGCCAAATGTAAGCTTACATCTAATACAAAACACCAGCATAACACGGGACAATTACACCCTCCCTCCATGGCTGCTGCCATCCAACCAGTGCAATACTCCTCTGGTTAAATGGTAAATGGACTGGTTCTTATATAGCGCTTTTCTACGCTTCTGAGCACTCAAAGCGCTTTACACAACTTGTGCATTCACCCATTCGCACAAGCACATTTTTCTAGGTGCTTTCTAAGTAACATTCTCTCTCACACACACACGCGCGCACACACACACGCACACACGCGCGCACACACACACACACACGCACACACACTCCGATGAACGCATCGGAGAGCAATTTGGGGTTAGTATCTTGCCCAAGGATATTTGGCATGCAGACTGGGGGAAGCCAGGAATTGAACCACCAACCTTCCGATCAGTAGACGACCCGCTCTACCGCCTGAGCTGCAGCCACCCTATTTTATTGCTATTTTATTCAGTTTGACGAATGACTGATGAGTGTAAGCAGGTAAGAATGTATGTACGCTCTGCTCCAGTGTAATGCATAGGTACAACAATACGCTTTAACTTTAATATAGTTTGGTCACATAATTCAATTCAATTCAATAAAACTTTATTGATCCTGAAGGCTGACCCCGATGGATATTGGGTTAAGGCTGCCGACCTTTGCCAGCGCCATCTTACCCTTCTGACCATACATACATGACACAAACATCACATGGGGAAGACAGGTCAGAGAGGTATAACAATGGAAAATGCACCACATGAGGAAAGATAAGGAGAAAAAAATAACTCACCCCAGACTGAGCTCCAACAGGGAGATCAGTTTGAGAACAGAAAAAACACCTCTGCACATGAAAAAACTCTTAATACACCAAAGAAACACATGACAAGCAACAGGGATGGGTAAAGGGTGAGAGACAGCCAGTGTAGACAGTACATCCGGGCCTGCGTGCGCTGGTCTCCTTGATCCACCGTCAGCATCGAAGGGGAATAAGCGTCGAAGGCGTTTGGAGGGGGAGGGGGGAGGAGTGTACATCTGCATGTGTATATATGTCTGTGTAAGTGTGTGCGTGTCCAGAGTTCAGCTGAGACAGTGTCCTCCTCCCTGCCAGGCTAAGTAAACAGTCTTCCAGCCAACCCAGGTGGCCTTGCATGGAGTGGGAGGAACAGTCTAAACACAGTCGTTATCAGGGAGTTTTTGTTCGGCTCCAGCCTTGAGCCCACAGCTGGCGCCGAAGGGGTATCCGCATAAGTGATGGAGGTTTTTACTTTAGTGCGAACAGCTCATATGAATTTCAAAGCTGTTCTAACACTCCGACACTGGTCTCTCAATCTCCCGTTGGAGAGCCGTGAGCTTCTCCATGATGTTATCAAACTTGCGCTCCGTGATGTTGTCATTCTTGTGCTCAGAGAGCCGATTCTGAGACCTCACGACTGTTAACTCAAAAGACACGACGTCGTAGTCTCACTCCAAGCGCTTTATTTGTTACGCCATTTTTCTCCACACCAACAACAACCCTTCGCGGGCAACAGTACTCTCGCAATATAACAGAAAATAACAAGTTAACAACGACCGCAGTGAGCTTCTCCAAGATGTGATCCAATTTGCACTCAGAAGTCTTATTCTGAGTATTCACAGCAGCCGTAAGCTTCTCCAAGATCTTATCCATGCTGCGTTCAATGAGCCCATTTTGAGAAACTCACGCCTCTTCCCATCGTTTGAATCCCAGCAGGCAGCCTTGTGGGGGTTTGAACAGCCGGTTCCGCTTTCTTAATTCTTCGATAAGCCAGGGCCAAGCCAGCTCCAATCAGCCAGAACCCTGTTATCATGGTTCCGAATAGGTAGATATCTTCAGCACTCAGGCTCACCCGAGCCCAGACTTCTCGTTGAGAAAGGGGTGTCAATTGCATTCAGGGACCAGTTGATCCAATCCATAATTCCTCTTTTAGGTTTTAGAGAACAGACTGTGAGAGACTGTTCCAGGGAAAAGTAATACAAAAAACACGAGACTAAACAAGCACACAAGAGGCTAAGCAGGGAAGATAAGGGAGAGGAGAAAAGTGCGACTGCCTTTGTTAAGAGCAAAACTCTTTGAATGCTGTAAACACACCGTGTTTGGGTGGCTTCATCCCAAAAACACCACAGCAACACTGAAGGCTGGAGGTGGGAGCATTATGATTTTGATGTTCCCAAAAAAATGTGTGATTGCTTAGAAAAGTTATGCATAAAAACTTTATAACAAGCTGCAAAAGGGACTGAGACATTAAATATAACTCCAGGAAGGATGAATGGAGACATTGTTGATTAAAATCTGCTGCCATCTACCAGGATGATGAAGATGAAACAAGGATGGATGTTTCAGCAAGACCATGATCACAAACACAGCCAATGGAAACTGTTGGTTTCAGAGAAATCAAGTAAAGCTACTGGAACGGCCCAGCCAGTCACCTGAGCCGAATCTGTGGGAAGGATCCACGGAGCATTCGGGATCTATAGACTGTTTGTGTGGTGAGTGGGTCAAAGTCATGAGCAATGATGGGACTGGTTTCTCCATACAGAAGCTGCCATGAACTGTCATTACCAATATTTGTATAAAGTAATAAATAAATGTCTGTGTGTTTAATGTCCCTGTGTTACCGACATCTGGTGATAATTTCACATCAAAGCACCTTTAGAAATATATTTGCTTAGAGAACTGCTGACGTGTTCAATACTTATTTTACCTGCTATAAAATGAAAATGTTAATATGTGTGACATCTTTAAAATCAAAGCAGCACGAGCCTGTGAGGTACCCACCCACAAACAAGATGGTTATTTTCCCACCGGTAACGCAACTCAAGGACAAACTCCTGCCAGAGGTGTCCAACAGCCCGCAGCCCACCGTAGTAATAGTTGACCAGACACACACACAGAGCCAGACGGTAGGTCAGACTGTCACTGGGGGCTGACTTCAGCTGGTGGGAAAGGTTCTACAACGAGGGAAAAGACCAGCATGAAACCAAACAGCAGGACACCAAATTTAATACATTCTAATAAAAATCCTGACAAAGTACTGACAGCACTGAGCCTGTCTTCACTCTGAAACTTATACTGGACCTGACCTGAGTGTAACCTTGAGTGTGCGAGTGGTGAAGAGGCAAACATACATAATCAGAGGTTTTCTCTTGCTCCGATGTCCCACTGGAGTTGGACAGCTGAGTGTTATTCTTACAGTCAGACTTCTCCACAGCAGCATCTGGAAACAGATACTGAGACACAAACACAAATAAACAAGTCTGTCATTTAGAAACTCTGTTGTTTTATAGATGTTAGAAGAATTAAACAAGTGGAGCTCACGTAGTCATCACTTCACGATAAAACACAGGATGCTGATCGCTCAGTGGCAAAAGCAGGACGTGACCAGAAGTAGACAATAAAAATAAGAACGCTGCCTGATATCCTGTTTAAGATGACGCTCTTGTGCTTTACTGAGCTGCTGTCAGATGGGATCAATATCTGTGGCCAGCACTCTAAGACATAAATGCAATTACGGCTGTAGTTTTAAGATTCAAGGCTGTCTTAGCTCGAGCTCGACCTGCTGAGTGTGACGGGCTCAACAGTAACCAGGAAGGAAAAACTGTTTGTGAAAAGAAGCAGAGGAGCCACATCAGTACGAGTCAAACTACCACACGCTCCGAGGTCTCTGCTGCTCTGAATATCACGCTCACCGTCTCCTAACACGGGATCCACACCTCTTCTGTCAGAATCAGTTTCCTCATAAAATGAGCTGAAACCATTAAAACTCAGTCAAGTATTAGTCAACTCCGACTAGTTAATGCCTTTTAAACAGGTTACATGATTAACTCTTACCAGAAGGACAGAATTGAGTATCTCGGTGTTAAGGGGCGACTCATCGATGCGTCGATGGCGGCGAATGTGCTTCCGGGCACTGTGCACCATGTTGGAGACGGACAGTTTGGAAATGGGCACAGTTGCTGCTGGCTCGGTCAGCTTGGACAAAGCAGAGCTGATATCACTGTTTTCTACAGACGACAAACACATCCAAGAGTTTCTGTTCAATTACTGAGGCCCGGGTCAGCACAGATGCCCAGATCTCCCAGTAAGCTACGCACGTTTCCAGAATGCAGTATGGTCACTCAACAAGTAAAGCCAGGAACCTGACCTTTGCCCTCATCTTCAGCGTATCCTCTTCCAGGAATCTCCTCTGTAGACTCAGTCCTACAGCAGAGTTTAAAGAGCTCTGTCACAGCCTCACCTACAGGGAACGAAAACAGTTACTGACCTGATATTTTCTTATTCAAACTTTTCATGAAGCACACGCTTCAGCACAGCGAAGCAGGACAACATCTGTGTAACATTTTCTAAATCATGGACGTGGCAACAAAAGAAAAGTCCACTTTACATCACATGTAAAGTGCTTGGGGCTGTCATGAGAGGCGGGGCACACCCTGGACAGGTCGCCAGTCTGTCGCAGGGCAAACACAGAGACAGACATTCACACCGTGGGAAATTTAGAGCCCCAATGAACCTGTCCCCACTAACTGCATGTCTTTGGACTGTGGGAGGAAGTGGGAGGCCCACACAGAGAACAATGAGGAAAAAAGACACTTTATTTGTCCTTTACTATGTTCTTTCTATCGGTAGCTTGATTACATCCGTCTTATCTGCTGCGTATCATTTGATGCATGAATTTTAGCCTCTTGGCTTAGAAATAGTTTCCTCTGTGCTGTTTGGACAAAAAACAAAGCCATAAAAAGTCTTCACACATCACACAACAATGTGTATGTTTGTAATGGATCCAAGTGTATTAGTAACCAGAAAAATACTACATTAAGGTCAGTGCACTTAATGCACTGACCTTAATGTAGTATGTAGCGGTGTGTTTGAAATCTGTACTGACTAGTAAAACCTCTGTGGTCTGCCCCAAAGCATCATGGTCTCTGTCCCTGAGTGTCCCACTGATCAGTTTAACTTACCCAGTAAACACTGAGGATTTTCAGCCGTCCTGACTCGAACTGACCAGTGAGGAGCTTGAAGAGGGTCGAGGTCACTGTTGGGTGATAAACAGAGTAAACAGTAGAGGAGAGTTTCTGATACACTTTTAGTTAAAGGGTTTTTATAAGTAATGAGTCATGTTTGATTACATGTGACGTAGTCCTTCACCAGTAATCAAGATAATTACACATGTAAGCATTTCCTTATGTCACACTCAGTTTGTCCCTTCATGCACAAGCTTGTTAGACCTGTGCCAGCTCTGTTTGGGCCTTACAATCAAACCCATGTACGTTTACCCTTTTAATAAACTGCTCCACCCATTTCCTACTTTACGAGTGAAATATGAAGCAATGCAGTGTGTACACGGATGCAACACTCAGTGCTCAGCGCAGCGTTTTGTGTGCTATAGTGCAAGTGAACAGCTCACTCCCATCAAAGCTTTCCCATTGGATCGTTAACACAAACACCAAATGTCAGGAGGACATGCGCCTCAAACTGGAGTTGTCTTTCTAGCCCGGGTACCTCATCACTCAGTGTGGTGCACTTTAGCCCACGCTAGCATCAGCTGTGGTCACTGGCTGACTGGTGCTGGTTTCTATGGGCTCAGATTGTGGTCATTTGTACTTGTAAATCAAATGTGTAGTTGTGAGCTTTGTAACCTTGTAAGCCAGAATATCTGAAGATTTTATGTTTGTGCATCTACAGATGAGAATTTGTGTGTTTGTAAAAAATATTTACACGAGTTACAATTTTTTTTGTTAAGGTCGTCTTACAGACACAAAGCAACAAACTGTGTGTAAAACTCTGCGCTCAGGTCCCCTGGCAGTGTGTGAGTTTGAACTCACAAGTACAAAATATTTATGACCACAATTTGAGCCCATCGGTTTCCTCGTGGCTCAGCTGGTGACACAGTTGCAGTGAGGCTGAGTGTTGCGAGGTAACAAAACGATCTAGCTGGTATGTTGCAGCTGCTCTTAGTACAGTACACCAGAACACTGCACACACAGCCTTACCTGTACACGTCATTATCCACAACTATGCCTTCAGTAAGATGAGGCCAGGTTGTTGTGAGATGAAGTTCACTACAAAAGTGAAAAACAGAAACACAGTAACAGCAAACAAAGTAAGTCTTCCTCAGACCCACAGATAAGGATGACGATGAAGAGGCTCCGAGACCATGTGATAAGCAACAAAGCCGTCACACCGACTGCTCAGTGTGCAGAAAACATGTGACTGTAATTTTTAGAAAGTATCATCAGTTTTTACCTTATTGGCTCCTCACAGGCACCGAATGGAAACTTCCCAAACTCCACCCCCCCACCTCGCCACCAAGGAGCGCATCACAATCTGCCAGAAAAAACACAAAAAACTGAATAATCGTCCAAACAGCAGAGCAGGCAGTCTGTCACCAGAGCCCACCCAGGGCTTCCTCACAGTCAGGGAGTTCAGTAACACAACCAACCTCTGTTTGTGAGCGCACACACACACACACGTAAAACATATTGAATGCATCACCAATTGTCTACATATATTTCTAAAGGTGATGTTCACATGAAATTCTCACTAGATGTTGGTAACAACCCATCCAATCCACACATGCAGAGAAACAACTTTAAACTATACAAACTATAAATCAAACAATATAACAAATAAACTCGATGTATTGTGAGTTTTTCTACGTACGATGGTGAAAATTCAAAATCCTGCTCCTCACATCAAGGTCTTAAATAAGGCTTTGCCAATCCAGGCCTCGAGGGCCGGTGTCCTGCAGGTTTTAGATCTCACCCTGGGTCTACACACCTGAATCAAAGGATTAGTTCATTACCAGGCCTCTGGAGAACTTCAAGACATGTTGAGGAGGTGATTTAGCCGTTTAAATCATCTGTGTTGGATCAAGGACACATCTAAAACCTGCAGGACACCGGCCCTCGAGGCCTGGAGTCCGATGTCTGTGTCTTAAATAATCAGGCCCCATCTTATCTTAATGACCTTGTAGTACCATATCACCCTATTAGAGCACTTCGCTCTCGCTCTGCAGGCCTACTTGTTGTTCCTAGAGTATTTAAAAGTAGAATGGGAGGCAGAGCCTTCAGTTTTCAGGCCCCTCTTCTGTGGAACCAGCTTCCAGTTTGGATTCAGGAGACAGACACTATCTCTACTTTCAAGATTAGGCTTCAAACTTTCCTTTTTGCTAAAGCATATAGTTAGGGCTGGACCAGGTGACCCTGAATCCTCCCTTAGTTATGCTGCAATAGACGTAGGCTGCCGGGGGATTCCCATGATGCATTGAGTTTTTCTTCTTCACTCACTATGTGTTAACAGACCTCTCTGTATTGAATCATATCTGTTATTAATCTCTGTCTCTCTTCCACAGCATGTCTTTATCCTGTCTTCCTTCTCTCACCCCAACCAATCACAGCAGATGGCTCCGCCCCTCCCTGAGCCTGGTTCTGCTGGAGGTTTCTTCCTGTTAAAAGGGAGTTTTTCCTTCCCACTGTCCCCAAAGTGCTTGCTCATAGGGGGTCATATGATTGTTGGGTTTTTCTCTGTATCTATTATTGTACAATCTACTGTGCAATATAAAGCACCCTGAGGCGACTGCTGTTTTGATTTGGTGCTGTATAAATAAAACTGAACTGAATTGAACAGGTAAAAATATGGCGACATCAGGAGTTTCAGACGGTGAGAGAATGAATCTCGCTGCAAAAGAAACGATGTTTTAAACCCTGCATGTCAACGTCTCCCTGCACACCAAGCAAACATTAAATAAACTGTTTTATAGTCACTGTCTCGACTTGTTTCTGTAATTTGATGTCATCCATTTTTTTTATTTTGCCATTTTTATAAGAACAACAGAGCAGCTTTTTCATTTCAGTCGTTTTATTTTGACTCATGATTTTTTTCTTGACGTCGTTTTTTGTTGCTGTGATCTTTTGATGTTAAAGTCTAGTGTTGACCACAGAAAGAGACTTACTGTGATTATACTGTAATCTGTGAAAATCCTCTGTGTGCAGCTGATGGTTAAAAGAAAACATTTCAGTTCATTCAGATCATTTTTATGTTGACAATAGAAAACCATCCTGAATGGTCGGTTTGAATAAGTGCAAATTTAGATCCTATATGGTTGAAAATAACTTAAACATATCGTGATTTATTTCGTGTTTTGTGATATAGCAAAAAAATATTGTGATATTACATTTTCCTCATATCACCCAGCGCTACCATAGATGTCCGTACATGACGTCTAACAATGAAGAATGACACGGGGGAAATGTATTGGACAGAAAGAAAGGTGCAAAAAGACACATTTATGAGTAATTACAGAGCAATCCTGCCACTTAGTGCAAATTAATATCAGCCGGTTCAGTCCCAACTATGGCCTCATTAGCCAGGTTTCACACAAGAAGCGTCTCATGATGGGTAAAACCAACAAGCTCTCTCAAGACCTTTGCACACTTAAGACTGATGGCATCGGCTACAGAAGAACTTCTAAGTTACTGAAGGTTCCAGTGAGCACTGTTGGGTCCATAAACCTGGCGTTGCCCCTGCAGGGTTTTTATTTATTTACGATAAACCAGCCACGACCAAGCGCTCCCCACACGCTTTCAGACAGACGAGTGAAAAGACTTATCAGAAGAACGAGCTGGAACCAGCAGGTACAATCGTTCCACAGGAAACAACATGACCTGCATCACACACACGACTCCTAAAAGCCACTGGCAGGGTTTCTGGATGTCAGCCACTTGCTGACATGTATTTAAAAAAATTAAATAATTTCTTAATAATAATATTACATTTTTCTATTTGTGTATTAATGACATGACATGTACTGCCTACCTGGAGGCTGCTGCGGCCATGAATACTGCTGCCAGTCTTGGAGCACGTAGGTGAAGCGAATGGCGATGTTGACTGGAGGCAGAGGGAACAGGGAACAACCCTGATGACAACAGGAAGACATCAGCTCATGTTTATGGTAACAAGCTGCAGCATTGACCTCTCTGTACAGGCGTGGATTACACCTCGTCATTGTCGGCTGTTTCTGGGAACATACTGAACACATTTAACCCTCATGTGTGGATGATGACAACATCAATCAGGATTTTTATTCTTCTTTAGGAATGAATATAAGATTTTTGAACTTCATTTTTTAAATGTCCACTTAGGTGGACAACATAGGTTTTGACTTATGAAGGGTATGGAGACATCAGTGTGTAGTGTTTCTGTGCAAGTTTACCATCAACACCAACACAAATACAAGAAAACAGCCTTTGAATAGCTGCAGACCACTGTGCATGAAAGGGTTAAACAACACGATGTCTGGGAATCCATTGTGTTTCCAGGAATAGGAATAAACAAAGTTCAAACAAACTGATCATTAAACCAACATCCACTTCCTAACAGTCTTTATTTTATTCACAAATTAACTCCACAAAAATCCAGAAACCGAATTTACACAGAATTAGACGTCTTCTTCTTCCTCTTCTGTTTTTCCAGTGTTCACATAACTAAGCAGTGTGCTGTACTGTTATCAACCTGCTCTTTGATGAACTATTGCAAGAATATATTCTTATTATAAGATAAGATGTTTGTTATTTTCAAGTTGAATACAGTTTTTGTGTGACTGTCAGAGCACAGGAGGAGGAGGAGGAGAGACTGTACATGAGCAGGAAAAACCAGATGAATAAATGTTTTAGAAAATACATTTACATGCACTTCGTGGATGCTTTTATGATTATTAGTTGCATTTAACAGGATTCACATTGTCCTAAAATCGTCTGGAACAGGATGCTGAGGTGATACTTGTAGAACATGGGTACATGACGCTCTGTGGCTGCACAATTTTAATTTTTCTTTATTAAAAACAAACAAACAACCTTGAAATATGATCCATATAAAGATGTTTGTTCCAGAGCACTTACTATCTTAGATTTGAAGATGTCGAGCAGGCCGGACAGGTGGTTGTACGGCACGGGCGCTCGACGCAGGTGAACGATCTCAAAGTCGGTGCGCACGCCTGGTCCTTTGCACTCTCCGGCATACATCCGCCTCCACTTCTGCTGGATCTGCACAAACATCGGCACCTGACTGAACACAAGATAAACAGGAGAAGGCATTACTAGCAGGATCTCTGGTACACGCCCGACATCCAGCTTCAGTTTCTCTCAACCAGCAACAATCCAGCTAAACTGAACAGCCCGACTGAAACACAGAGCAACAAGCTACAGAACTGCATTGTACTGGCATGTATGTCAGCACTGTCACTGCACGGACCACTGAGTGCTACACAGACTGGTTTTAATATGTTGTGTTCATTGGCGTAATCTGGGGCTGCAGCAATTCATCACTTCTAAAAAAATCCTCCAAACCAATTCTTTGCTGCGATGCAGCGATGCAGCGTGCTCTGTAGCACAGACTTGTTCAACGATGTAAACGTGTGTGAGGGATAGGTCAGTAGGTAGAGTGGCTGCCCCGGGATCAGAAGGTTGGGGGTTTGAATCAAGTGAAAAGCTAAGCTGAGGTACCCCTGAGCAAGGTCCCTACACACTCCCCAGGCGCTGCATTGGGTGAATGGGTTAAATGCAGAGTTATTTCCCTACGGCCTACGGGGACTAACACATATACATTATTCAGCCACATTTGTGAGTATAAACAGACATGCAAACCAAACTTATTTAGGAGCAGCATGTGAATAAAAGGTCTGACAACATTAAGCCCACACATCCCCAGTGTTAAACAAAAACACTGACAACACAGCAGCAGTGATGATGACGCTGCACAGTTTGACGTGGAGCTGAAGTTTACACACTGACAGGAGCAAAGAGGCGTTACTGAGACGGTGAGCTCAGGTAAAGTGAAAGAAAACTTCTTTCAGCAGCGCTGCTCTCGTGATCATCATTAAAACCTTTATTCTGAAAGAGCTCGTCCTCCATCACAGCAGGAAAGCTACAGAAGTCAGGCTACATTCAAATATGTTGATGAACTATTCATTTAGTCTGATACCATGTTTACATGTCACAGCCTGCAACCGTCGCATTTTACCTGCAGCAAACAGGGGTGAGTCTAAAGGGGGGGGGCATGGGGTGGATGAGACCATGTTAATTTAAAGGCTTTTTAACATTTTTCAGATTGATAGTGAAATAATATAAAAATAAAAGCCAATCTAAATGTAAAACTCTTCTTCCAGTAGAATAACAATAATAATAATAAATTGTATTTATAAAGCGCCTTTCAAGACACCAAAGGACACTGTACAATAGATAAAAACACATAACAGAACACTGACACAATGAAGAGCAATAAAAACAAAAGTAAGAGATAAAATGAACAAACAGTGGATTCACAGTGAACATGCAGATTTGAACAGATGGGTTTTGAGTTCAATTCAATTCAATTCAATTCAATTTTATTTATATAGCGCCAAATCACAACAAAAGTCGCCTCAAGGCGCTTCATAGATACAGAGAAAAACCCAACAATCATATGACCCCCTATGAGCAAGCACTTTGGCGACAGTGGGAAGGAAAAACTCCCTTTTAACAGGAAGAAACCTCCGGCAGAACCAGGCTCAGGGAGGGGCGGCCATCTGCTGCGACCGGTTGGGGTGAGAGAAGGAAGACAGGATAAAAGACATGCTGTGGAAGAGAGACAGAGGTTAATAACAGATATGATTCAATGCAGAGAGGTCTATTAATACATAGTGAGTGAGAAAGGTGACTGGAAAGGAAAAACTCAATGCATCATGGGAATCCCCCAGCAGCCTACGTCTATTGCAGCATAACTAAGGGAGGATTCAGGGTCACCTGGTCCAGCCCTAACTATATGCTTTAGCAAAAAGGAAAGTTTTAAGCCTAATCTTGAAAGTAGAGATAGTTTCTGTCTCCCGAATCCAAACTGGAAGCTGGTTCCACAGAAGAGGGGCCTGAAAACTGAAGGCTCTGCCTCCCATTCTACTTTTAAATACTCTAGGAACAACAAGTAGGCCTGCAGAGCGAGAGCGAAGTGCTCTAATAGGGTGATATGGTACTACAAGGTCATTAAGATAAGATGGGGCCTGATTATTTAAGACCTTGTATGTGAGGAGCAGGATTTTGAATTCAATTCTGGATTTAACAGGAAGCCAATGAAGGGAAGCCAAAACAGGAGAAATATGCTCTCTCCTTCTAGTCCCTGTCAGTACTCTTGCTGCAGCATTTTGGATTAGCTGAAGGCTTTTCAGTGAGTTTTTTGGACATCCTAATAATAATGAATTACAGTAGTCCAGCCTGGAAGTAATAAATGCATGAACTAGTTTTTCAGCGTCACTCTGAGACAGGATATTTCTAATTTTAGAGATGTTGCGCAAATGGAAGAAAGCAGTCTTACATATTTGTTTAATATGTGCGTTGAAGGACATGTCCTGGTCAAAAATGACTCCAAGGTTCCTCACAGCGTTACTGGAGGCCAAGGTAATGCCATCCAGAGTATGAATCTGGTTAGATACCATATTTCTAAGATTTTCAGGGCCGAGTACAATAACCTCAGTTTGATCTGAATTAAGAAGCAGAAAGTTAGCGGCCATCCAGGTCTTTATGTCTTTAAGACATTCCTGCAGTTTAACTAATTGGTGTGTGTTATCTGGCTTCATGGACAGATAGAGCTGGGTGTCATCTGCATAGCAGTGAAAATGTATGCTATGTCTTCTAATGATGCTGCCTAAGGGAAGCATGTATAATGTAAACAGAATTGGTCCTAGCACTGAACCCTGTGGAACTCCATAATTAACCTCAGTGTGTGAAGAGGACTCTCCATTTACATGCACAAATTGGAGTCTATTAGATAGATATGATACAAACCACTGCAGTGCAGTACCTGTAATACCTACAGCATGTTCTAATCGCTCTAATAGGATATTATGGTCGACAGTATCGAACGCTGCACTGAGGTCTAGCAGGACAAGCACAGAGATGAGTCCACTGTCAGAGGCCATAAGAAGATCATTTGTAACCTTCACTAAAGCTGTTTCTGTGCTGTGATGAGCTCTGAAACCTGACTGAAACTCTTCAAATAAACCATTCCTCTGCAGATGATCTGTTAGCTGTTTGACAACTACTCTTTCAAGGATTTTTGATATGAAAGGAAGGTTGGAGATTGGCCTATAATTAGCTAAGACTGCTGGGTCTAGAGATGGCTTTTTGAGTAAAGGTTTAACCACAGCCAGCTTGAAGGCCTGTGGTACATAGCCGACCATTAGAGATAGGTTGATCATATTTAAGATCGAAGAATTAATCAATGGCAGGACTTCTTTGAGCAGTTTTGTAGGAATGGGGTCTAAAAGACACGTTGATGGTTTGGAGGAAGTAATTATTGAAGTTAACTCAGAAAGAGTTGAGATTTAAACTGGGGGAGAACCAGTTTCTTATATGTGGGGGCAGAGAGCTCCACAGCCTGGGAGCAGAGCAGCTATAAGCTCTGCTTCTCATGGTGGTGAGGCGGAAGCAAAGCACAGAAAGCTGGATAGAAGAAGCCAACCATCCCTTTAACGTTAACTAGTAATGACTTCATGAACTTCTTCACAAATAAAATTTTTATCATTAGAGAAAAAATTACCAGCAATCATCCCACAGATGTAATATTATCTACAGCTACTCTTAGTACCATTGCTGTTAAGTTAGACTCTTTTTCTCCAATTGATCTTTCTGAGTTAACTTCAATAATTACTTCCTCCAAACCATCAACGTGTCTTTTAGACCCCATTCCTACAAAACTGCTCAAAGAAGTCCTGCCATTAATTAATTCTTCGATCTTAAATATGATCAACCTATCTCTAATAATCGGCTATGTACCACAGGCCTTCAAGCTGGCTGTAGTTAAACCTTTACTCAAAAAGCATCTCTAGACCCAGCAGTCTTAGCTAATTATAGGCCAATCTCCAACCTTCCTTTCATATCAAAAATCCTTGAAAGAGTAGTTGTCAAACAGCTAACAGATCATCTGCAGAGGAATGGTTTATTTGAAGAGTTTCAGTCAGGTTTCAGAGCTCATCACAGCACAGAAACAGCTTTAGTGAAGGTTACAAATGATCTTCTTATGGCCTCTGACAGTGGACTCATCTCTGTGCTTGTCCTGCTAGACCTCAGTGCAGCGTTCGATACTGTCGACCATAATATCCTATTAGAGCGATTAGAACATGCTGTAGGTATTACAGGTACTGCACTGCAGTGGTTTGTATCATATCTATCTAATAGACTCCAATTTGTGCATGTAAATGGAGAGTCCTCTTCACACACTGAGGTTAATTATGGAGTTCCACAGGGTTCAGTGCTAGGACCAATTCTGTTTACATTATACATGCTTCCCTTAGGCAGCATCATTAGAAGACATAGCATACATTTACACTGCTATGCAGATGACACCCAGCTCTATCTGTCCATGAAGCCAGATAACACACACCAATTAGTTAAACTGCAGGAATGTCTTAAAGACATAAAGACCTGGATGGCCGCTAACTTTCTGCTTCTTAATTCAGATCAAACTGAGGTTATTGTACTCGGCCCTGAAAATCTTAGAAATATGGTATCTAACCAGATTCATACTCTGGATGGCATTACCTTGGCTTCCAGTAACACTGTGAGGAACCTTGGAGTCATTTTTGACCAGGACATGTCCTTCAACGCACATATTAAACAAATATGTAAGACTGCTTTCTTCCATTTGCGCAACATCTCTAAAGTTAGAAATATCCTGTCTCAGAGTGACGCTGAAAAACTAGTTCATGCATTTATTACTTCCAGGCTGGACTACTGTAATTCATTATTATCAGGATGTCCAAAAAACTCACTGAAAAGCCTTCAGCTAATCCAAAATGCTGCAGCAAGAGTACTGACAGGGACTAGAAGGAGAGAGCATATTTCTCCTGTTTTGGCTTCCCTTCATTGGCTTCCTGTTAAGTCCAGAATCGAATTCAAAATCCTGCTCCTCACATACAAGGTCTTAAATAATCAGGCCCCATCTTATCTTAATGACCTTGTAGTACCATATCACCCTATTAGAGCACTTCGCTCTCGCTCTGCAGGCCTACTTGTTGTTCCTAGAGTATTTAAAAGTAGAATGGGAGGCAGAGCCTTCAGTTTTCAGGCCCCTCTTCTGTGGAACCAGCTTCCAGTTTGGATTCAGGAGACAGACACTAGCTCTACTTTTAAGATTAGGCTTAAAACTTTCCTTTTTGCTAAAGCATATAGTTAGGGCTGGACCAGGTGACCCTGAATCCTCCCTTAGTTATGCTGCAATAGACGTAGGCTGCTGGGGGATTCCCATGATGCATTGAGTTTTTCCTTTCCAGTCACCTTTCTCACTCACTATGTATTAATAGACCTCTCTGCATTGAATCATATCTGTTATTAACCTCTGTCTCTCTTCCACAGCATGTCTTTTATCCTGTCTTCCTTCTCTCACCCCAACCGGTCGCAGCAGATGGCCGCCCCTCCCTGAGCCTGGTTCTGCCGGAGGTTTCTTCCTGTTAAAAGGGAGTTTTTCCTTCCCACTGTCGCCAAAGTGCTTGCTCATAGGGGGTCATATGATTGTTGGGTTTTTCTCTGTATCTATGAAGCGCCTTGAGGCGACTTTTGTTGTGATTTGGCGCTATATAAATAAAATTGAATTGAATTGAATTGAAGAAGAAGATCGAAGTGAGCGGGCAGAACAGGTAGTGCTGAACAGGTCAGAAAGGTAAGGAGGAGCGAGGTTATGAAGGGCCTTGAAGGTGAGCAGAAGTTTGTATATTATCTGGAACTCCACTGGGAGCCAGTGAAGTTCCTGAAGAACAGGTGATGTGCTGGTAGGAGGGGTTCTGTTGATAATGCGAGCAGCAGAGTTCTGAACCAGTTGAAGCTTATGGAGGGATTTATGGGGGAGACCATGCAGAAGAGAACTGCAATAGTCAATACGGGAGGTAACGAGACTGTGGACAAGAATGGACGTAGACTGGGTGGAGAGAGAAGGACGTAATCTGTTAATGCTGCATACCCCACCTCTGGCGCCGGTGCCCACCTCTCAACTTTAAATCCATGTAGACATTGAGGGTTCTCGGGAGGGGCCGTGCTAACACCTGCTGCTCTCTGGCAGCAGCACCATGCTCTCCCATGTTTTAAATGCACCTTAGAACAACACGCAGCAACACTACACATGAGCGAGAGGAGGGAGGTTTGGGGTCTTCACACACCCCCGTTCTCTGCTGGCCATCGGGGCCTCTTCCGGGGCAAAGGGGGCCCTCGGGCCTCCGGCCTCTGGGCCTGCGGCTCGGTTCACTCTGGCACAGCTGGCTGCCGGCAGAGCCGGCGGGCACGCCACTGCAGCCCCCTCTGGCTGCTGCTCCGTGGCTACTGGGGTGACCCCTCGTCTGGGGCTCTCCTCAGCTCTTCCCAGGAGGGTGGCACGGATGCCCCTCCGGTGGTCCTCCTTGGGCTCTCACACTCTGGGGTCTCTGGATGTCTGGAGCCTGGATCTCCTCCATGCCTGCTTCATGCCCTGGAGGACGGGCTATGGCTCTCTACATCCTCTTACAGACCGTTACACGGGGAAACCTTTTGAATACAAGCGCGCTGATCCACACAGGTGTGCACACAGGTGTTCACTGTTCATAGACATAAACTACACCTTTATTGGCTGCTATTTCCAAGCACATTGTGCGCTGTCGGTCCTGCTTGCTACACAACAACATTCAATATTTAGTATTTACTGCTGTTTACACTGAGCTAGATTAACGTGATGGTGTTGTGTTTAGTATGTTGCTTTGTTTTTTATGCTTGTTTTCTTTTCTTTTTCTCTCAACAGGTGATCCAGAAGATTTTTTTTCTCTTCTTTCTCTTTCTAAGTGCCCTCTCTCACTGTCCCTCTCCCCTTCTGTTTTTCTTTTCCTTCCTCTTTCTTTCTCCCTTTCCTATCCCTCAGTCATGCCTGTCCCGTCTGTAACAACTGAAAATAAAATAAAATAAATAATAACAACAAAGGTTGATCAAATGGACCAATACGGCAATGCCATGATGATCCATTTGGCAAAGTAAATCCATTGGGTCTCCTTGTTGGTCTTCAGACAACAATTCTGACGGCTAAAGGACCAAATGGGACAGGCAAAAAAAAAAAAATGCTGCATAGATGGAAACAGGCAGAACAGGTGAAATTATTGATGTGAGATTTATAGGAAAGTGAACTGTCTAGGATGACACCAAAGCTCTTAACCTGAGGAGAAGGGAAAACTGGAGTTATCGATAGTGAGAGAGAAATGGTTCGCCTTCAAAAGGTGAACCATCACTCCTTCAGTTGCACACTTAAAACTCAAACATGAACACACATCACACCGTCAGGAGGCACTAATGTGCTCACAAAACCTTCCACGCAGTGCGATGACCGTAACTTACCAGCCACTGTTGGCCAGAGAGATGGAGATGGAGCTTAGAAGCAGGTTGCATTTCGACTCACTGATGACGGCCTCGCAGTTCGTTCCAGGGCTGATGACCACAAACTCTCGTATGCCAAACCTACCAACACATACAGCATCACAGCAGACATTTATCCACATAGGATGGAAGAAACATTTGCTTCATTCTGTATGCTGTTAGATCCCTTGGTAACAATAAAGACCATCACTAATCAATGGGATATTATTTTACTATTTCACTCTGAAGAAAAATAAAATATTCAGAAATTGTCTGAATTACTGGTTTGTAGACGCATCTATGATTCTCTGCTTATATTTACGAAGTCTTTCTGGCAACTCAAAGCCAGAAACACTTGCACTTTCTGGACTTGCTCTCTTAAATGAAAGACACACTTAAACTATATGTTCATGTTGCACTTTATGCTATGCACTGTATCTAGCTCACATATCCATTTAACCTAACATGCACATCTTTGCACTGTGGAGGAAACCTGCGCAGGCACAGTTACAGGATGCATCTCCACACAGATTTGATCCGGGACCTTCTCGCTGTGAGGCGTGCAGATAAATGACTCCACTCCACTTTGAGTGAAGCAGTTTTTTAGCATAAAAAGTAAAGACTAAACTTACCATCTGACCAGGCAGTGGGCTCGTGGAGGGAAATCATTGTTCATACAGAGAAGATCCTGCATTGCCAACGGTATAGCATCTGCCAATAGAAGAACTGTGTCAAAAACATTGTTCATTTTAAACACCATCTGAGGTGCATATGATTATTAAAGTGGGACATCTACCAAAATAACTGTACTGGGTTGACTTTCACAGATGCTCATTTCTGTTGCGGCCACAAGGTGGCAGTAATTTACTGTCCTGTACATCACTGATGTCTGAGGATCTCTAGACCCAGCTGACTTACAGGCCAATCTCCAACCTTCCTTTCATATCAAACATCCTTGAAAGAGTAGTTGTCAAACAGCTAACAGATCATCTGCAGAGGAATGGCTTATTGAAGAGTTTCAGTCAGGTTTCAGAGCTCATCACAGCACAGAAACAGCTTTAGTGAAGGTTACAAATGATCTTATGGCCTCTGACAGTGGACTCATCTCTGTGCTTGTCCTGCTAGACCTCAGTGCAGCGTTCAATTTCAAAGATGGAGCCTTGCTACCCTCCTCAGTGGACGCCCACTGCCATTCACAACCAAATAAGCAAGTATCCAGGTAACATTTCTGCTTTGCCTGCTTTTATTTGTACAAAGAAAAAAGGTGTTTATTCCCTTTTTTAAGCGGATACATCCAAACCTCGTGCTTTTTCCGAGAAGAAGGTTTACTTCATCAGTGTTTCAACAGTGGTGTGGGAGCAGGCTGTGGTACAAGCCAGAGTCAAAGCATGAAAACCAGAGGATGAAGGCCCACAGCTGTGCCCTGGGATGATGTTAATAATAATAAATATTTCTGCAAATCTGCAGGATAATAAAAACTAAAGCTACATAATAAAGGGTGTGGAGTCTGGATGTCAGCTTGCCATCGTTCTGATAACAAAATTCTGAAAACGTGACGGTCCTTCTACCACAGCCTGCATGTGCACTGAGCAGGACTGTCCAACACTGTCAACATCATTCACAACAAACAGTCAATGAAAAGCTGATGTTGATAATAGTGCAGACAAAGTGACTCTACCTTCCTCGAGGTTGTCCTTCCCATCATCCTCTTCACACTCTTGTTTCAGAAAGTAGTGGCTTATGTAGAACTTGAAGTCAGCAAAATTAATTTCCTGTGACTTCTCCGCCCAGGTTCCACTGGTGTATTCCCCCTGTGTTCAGATAATGCAGCATCATACGATGAAGGTGAGATACTTCCTTTCTGCATACTTCACACGCATGTAAAGGTTGGATGAGTGAAAAATACCTTCTCTGGAGAAACCTTCCGTGCAGTGTTCCCTGTCAGCTTCCAATCATTAAGCACTTCCTCCACTCTGGACACAAAACTTCAGGCAGATGAACAGATTAGCCCAGCATACATGCACAGTGTCTGGTTCATGCTAAATAACCACTGAAACTAATCTTCAGAAATGAATTTCCCTCCAAGCACACTGTGCTTCAAATATTACATTCACAGTAAGCAATGAATATGACTGAATGCAAATGTTAACTGTGATTCGTTACAAGTTAAAGAGGCTGCAGCCATTTGAACTGCCTCTGCACACACGAGCTGCACCAACCAATGGATCAACATATTAGGAGATGACAACGCAGTAATTTGCCGAGACAGTGCTTTGGTACAAACAACCATTTAGCCCCCCCCTCCCCCCTCCTCATGACCTTTGGTTAGTGGCATTGTGATTTTGGAAGGAACCACTAAAACAAGAATCAATCTGATGCTAACACTGGCCAACCAGATCAGCTGCCTCAGTGTCTCAGAGTCCCTTGTTTTTTTTCAGTGTGCGCTCGTGTTTCTCGTCAGTTTATATATTTATTTAAGGGCTGGCTGTAGCTCAGGAGGTAGAGCAGGTCAGCTGCTGATCAGAGGGTTGGTGGTTCGATCCCCGGCTCCCCCAGTTTGCATGCCAAATATCCTTGGGCAAGATACCAACCCCGACTTGCTCTCCGATGCATCCATCAGAGTATAAATGCATATGTATGATAGTTAGAAAGCACTCACCGTATAGATAATAGTGAGTGTGGCATGTTGTATAGACCACTTTGAGTACTCCAGGAGAGCAGGCAGGCGCTGTATAAGAACCAGTCCATTTATTTTATTACTGATTTTGAGATTGAAAATTCCGACTTTTGACAGAGTGACTCTTTTCCCTTGTGACTCTAATCTGTACCATCTAGCTATATTTAGTTTATTGTCACCTGACAAACACAAGGAGCCACAGCCTACTGGTTTACTGCTGTTTTGTTTAAAAAACAAAAACAAACAAACAACAAAAAAACCCCAGCGTCCAACAGCACTGTAAACAACGGTAGACGGGTGCATAATAAGCAGCGAATAATGCAGAAAACAGAGACTTGAGATGGGAAACTTTTCTTGAAGCACACAGAGAGAGAGCTGTACAGGAAGTGTGATTTTATTGTGGTGGAAGCAAACCAGCCAAAGTATAAGAGATTTAATGACGATGTGTATCAAACGTGAAGCCTAGTCTGGATCTTCTTTTGCTGCTGGTTCAGTCAATTTTGGTCAGAGTGACAAAACCTGCAGCTCAGACTCTGTGAGCGGTCAGCTCATACGTCTGTGTACGTGCCGTCGGGTGAACGGTCCACGCTCTGTGTTTACGTCTTTGTGTGGAACCCGTGCAGCTGCTCTCATTTACTGTTTCAGCTGTTTGGTGATTGTTGAAATCGTTTTGTGAGGTTTAACCTGAGATTCTGGAGTTTCTGGCAAAATACATTTATATTTAAAATCGATTCAGGATTTAATGAATCAATATCACTTTATTCAAGCTAAAATCGATTTTAATTGGAATATCGATTATGGAAACCCACTCCTAGTTCAAACTTCTGGCTCAAGCCCTAACAAGCAGGTGAGTTCTTTATTGACAAATGTGTCTAATTACAGGTCAGTTCTTGGAAAATGCATTTTTATTTAACGCACATTTTGTAATAATACATTTTAGTTGGCTATAGTTTGTTTGGTAATCAGTATCCAGAGGATTATTTAAAAATGGCTCACACATATGCCATCAGTCTTCCTATTCATCTACACCGGAAGCACATCTATATCTGTGCAGTGTTATAGTTTTAGTGACGCTGGTGTGCGATATCAGAGTGGTGGTAAATGTATATACACAGATACACAGCCTCACTCTTTAGCTTGACTATTTGAGGTTAGGTTCGCTGTAATATACAATCATGTTGTTATGTTTAGGCCTGAAGAAATAAATGCAGGTTCGTGTCTCCCGAGGGAGAGCTGTGCGGAACACGTAAAGCTGTGGACTAATCCTAGTTTTCAGAGTAATGACCAGCTGGCTTACCGCTCCCACTCGGACGCAGTGGTGAAGTCGGTGATCTCGAAAACCTCCGACTCGGGCTGCAAAACACAAACGTAAACGTAAAATCAGCTGTCGTGTTGTTACAGCGCGCTTAACAACCACACTGACATGTTACAAAACAAACTCACATCGAAACTAGGATGTTTTTCTTCGCATGTGCGAAAAGGTGGTCGCTTCCTCTATAGTTCTTTCACAATAAAATAAAACAAACAAATTCTAAATTCAATTCAATTTTATTTGTGTAGCGCCAAATCACAACAACAGTCGTTGTGCAAAACTCATTCAGGCATTTGATGACAGGTTTCAAGATGTGAAGAATATCCAAAAGGAACTGGAGATGTTTGCTACGCCGTTTAATGTGCAACCATCTGTGCCAGACACTTTCCAAGTGGAAATAATTGGGCTGCAAAACAAGTACGAGCTCAAAGCTAAGTATAACAGCCTCTCTCTGCTGGACTTTCACAAACTGTACGTTCATGCTGAGGCTTTTCCCATCCTGGCGAGACATGCCCTGAAATTTGCATCTCTGTTTGGGACAACGTACCACTTTGAACAGGTCTTTTCAAAACTGACTCTTGCAAAGAGGCGCTTCCACTCAAGACTAACTGAATCAAACTTGAAAAAGCAGCTTCGAGTGGCATCATCATCATCACTGCCAGCTGACATCAGACACCTCGCCAAAAAGAAACAGTTCCAGCCATCTCATTAGGTGAGTCTGATGAGCAGAAATGCAGCAGTAACACAGCAGCAGCCCAAGCAGAGAAGCCTCCTCCAGCTTGTCCGGGGAACACCAACCCATTCTCAGACCAGCCAAGAGATGTTAATATAAGCAATTAGCAGGGTGTGTCAAAGAGTGAACAGAACATCGCCGAGTCAGCTGACAGCTCCATAAAACGTGTTTCCTACAGCAGCAAACAGGCTTCAAGAAGTGACAGTAAGGAGAGGTGTCAAGATCTGTGGGCCAGTCGGCCTCTTGTGTAAAGGACACAGTGATGCTGAAGTCATAGAGGCTGTGGTCAGGTCAGTCAGCCCAGGTTTCAGTGTTCCTGACATGCCTGAGATAAAAAGACCTCACTCCCCGTTAGTTAAAGGAAATATTGAAAGCTCATCAAAAAACTGCTGACTTAACTCTTTGTGCTTGCATTGGCTCTCAGGAAGGCATCAGTGCAGCACTGTACCAGTGACAGTGAGGAAAGCTGCTCATCATTGGTTATGGCTCAACAACTGCTCCAAAATCGAATTACCACCTCATTCCTGAAAAGCAGGCAGTTTATGAAAGATTTTGAGAATATATCAGTGATTCTTGAGATAAGGGACAAAACATGTCCAAAGTTTCTGTCAACACCATCAGATTTTTTAAAAAGTACAAAAAAATCAGGAATTATTGTGGGTAACTTACACTGTGAGGACCCCTTTACCACTTCCTGTTTGATACACATGCCATGAGGTCACTGCTCTGGTGAGTTTTTTTAATTTTTATTTCATTTATTGCATACCTTTCTGATAAAACTCTGTGTCACAACCATAGTGCATCAACACCACAGTAGAGGCCATAAGCAACTGATGAAAAACAAGATGGCGTCTGTCAGAAAAACGTGCTATGAGAGAAAGTAGGGTATTTTGTCAGCACCATCAGGATTTTTGCCTGACGGTGTTGACCCTTTTTCTAATGATTTTGGCAAATGTCACAAAAGTGTCCTATTCACTAATTATATTAAGTTATTTTTATTACTATTTCAGTCATATTACTTCCTGTGTATTTTACTGATATTTCTGCTTTACAGATGTGTCGAATATTATGGAATTTGCCTGATCTTGAATCTCATAGTTAATGTATACTTTATTAATCCTGTAGGAAAATGCTTGGTCCTCTGCATTTAACCCATTTACTCAGTGAAGCAGTGGGCAGCTACCAATCCATGACCTGGGGAGCAGTGTGTAGAGACGTACCTTGCTCAAGGGTATCTCAGGATAGCCGCTGTTCGGTGGATTTGAACCCCCAACGATCATGGGGCAAACACACTATCTACTGAGCTATCTCTGCCCCGAGAGCTGGTCTTTTAAGTGATGATGTATGAACCCTGCTTTCGGGTCCAAACTACTCCGTGTTTATTAAGGCTGTTGTGTTTTAACATGTTTTTATTCTTTTTTTATCTTGTTCTATTTAATCTGAACAAGCCCCTAAAAACAGTCAGTGATCACTGTCAGCCTAACCATCAGGAACCCTCATGTTAACTTTTATCAAGTGGAAGAAAGTTTCACTGTGTTTATGTTACGCTAACATAGCTGTGTCGCTAGCAATCACGTAGCACATCATTATATACCAGCTAGTCCAACATCAGTAACCCTACAAACGTCACTGCTGTTTAGTTTTGTCTTCATTTATGTTGGAAGTGGTAGCAGAGCTGGTGTTAAGGTGGAAACCGGCGAGCAAACTTCTAACTCTGTTAAATTTCATATATTCTGTTTTCATGGATGCCTGGATGTTACACCTGGTAAAACAGCCACACTGATCATTTTATTAAAGATGAAAGAATTCAGACAGTTTGTAACTCTCAGTGATGCCGCAGAGTTCCTTTGACTTTGGGATCTGCAGCGGAGTTTGGACCTGGAAACGGCTAATGACATCAGACTTAAAGACCGGATAGCATTTCTGTTGCTTAATACATATTTGTGTTGTGAATATTCATCCTTAATCTGTGTAAATGCATATGCTTCAGAAAAATTATAGCAATTACAAAATGGTACATTTCAGGCTAGAATAGCAAAGGGGAAGCTGTCAGTAGAGGAACAAAAGAGAAGGAACAGGGATGATCAAAAAATAAGTAGAGAAAAAATTAACAGCCAGCCTGAGTTTCTCACAAAGGGAAAGATGGAGAAATAGAGTGAAAGAGGGAAAAATAAAGAACATCAGTGATCTGAAAGGAAGAGAAAAAAGTCAGAAGACAAGGTTTTGGAAACAAGCACAGAGAGTCAAAAGGAGAGAAAGTCCAGCAGGGTCTAAACACACAACCACAGAGTACTTTAGGAATCAAGGAGTAGTAGGCAGCTACTTGCTGGTGAACTATTAAGATGTAGAACTTGACATGTGCAAAAACAGAATTGTTATGATGTGTCTTGTGATATTACAAAGGTTGTTAAGGTTTAATGGTCATTTTGAAAGAAATAATATCTTGCTTTCTACTCTTGTGTCACCACTTGTCAACTCCATAATATGGATTTTTTGTTTATTTTTCTGTTTTGAAGAATCATATATTTTCCTCCCTCATGATCTTCCAATAAAAATACGTAATTTTCTAAATAAATATGTAATTTTCATGCTGCTAAATATGATTGTTTCTTATGGAGATTAAATACAAGCTTCTGAAAATATGTATGACTGTAACTCTAAAAATCCATCCATCCATCCATCCATTCGCTTCCGCTTATCCTTTTCAGGGTCGCGGGGGGCGCTGGAGCCTATCCCAGCTGTCATAGGGCGAGAGGCGGGATACACCCTGGACAGGTCACCAGTCTGTCGCAGGGCCAACACACAAGGACAGACAACCATTCGCACTCACATTCATTCACACCTAGTGACAATTTGGATTATCCAATTAACCTATCCCCACAAGCTGCATGTCTTTGGACGGTGGGAGGAAGCCGGAGTACCCGGAGGGAACCCACGCAAACACGGGGAGAACATGCAAACTCCACACAGAAAGACCCCAGCCTGATGTTGGAATTGAACTCAGGACCTTCTTGCTGTGCGGCAACAGTGCTAACCACCGTGCCACCGTGCTGCCTAACTCTACCTAACTCTGAAAACATATGTGCATAAACAGTAGAACAGAGAAGCTGCTAATAGTCAAAATAGCTGAAACAACTTAATTTAAAATATATATTTTTACATTTCTTTGTGTCTGATGGTGTTGACTAAAACCTTGCACTTCTCCAGCAAAAACATGATTAAAAATTGTTACACCTGGTAGATTGTACCAAAACAAGGTGAGCCAGCCAAAACTTTGTGTAACAATTATATGTAAATATGTCTTTAAAAAATCAAAAAATATTTTTTAGAAAATTAAAACCTGTTTTGTCCCTGATCTCAGGAATCACTAATATGTGTTCTGCCCGTTCCTTCATTTAATGATACAGGCAGTAATCCATGAACCCTGTCTGTGTCCGTCCTATGAATTCTGGCCAAAAGCACCTGAGAACATTATGATGGGGCGAGCAACCAGAGTGCAGAGCACAGCGATGAAGACGGAGTGGAGCAAGTTTCAAGGAAGAGGAAACAGCTTCTGACTCTCCAGGTAACTGCACACAGATAAACTGAGACATGTGTGAAGCTTACAGTGGGTCTGTGTGATGGTTTATTGGGTAGAAACAGCCTCTAAACCACGGCTGTTTTATACAATTATATTTGGCCCCCGATATAATTTCATATCCAAGTTATTAATGGCTGGGGGTCAGGGCTGGACTGGGACAAAAAAAATCGGCCCGGGCATTTTGACTAGAGACCGGCCCCCCAGGTATTATAGGAAAAACCATAAAGCCTTTGAATGAAAACAAACACTGTTGTGACAGTGATGTACAGTCTTGTTGGTATATATGTATGATTTCTATATGTTGTACATCAGATAAAAACTTTGGTTGTAAGATTCAGATATTTAATAAAAGCTAGACATTTTAAATGAGAATAACAAAGAAAAGTATTTCTTTGTGCCCCCCTCTCCCTGTTAATGCCCTTCCTGGCCCCCTGGCAACACTTTGCTAGACCCGCCCCTGCACAGTTACCAGCTGTCAGCTACATAAAAAAAGGATCCTGGTGTTATTTGTCTCTCAGAAACAGTTCATAACTTCAACTCATTCATGTCACCTAAAAGGTAAACCTGTTTCTCCATCACCTGTTCAGCTCTGATGATTCAGTAAGGACATCTCCTGGTTTCATCTTCATGTTTCTCACCACATATCCAAACCGACATCATGACCAGCAGCTTTACAGCTGTGGCTCCAGCAAACATCAGCTGATACTAGAAAGTAATATTAAATAAATTCCAACAACAGCTGATCAAGCTTAAACGTGCTGCTGTTTTTTTAGCGCGACAACCGCTGGCTTCCTCTTTCTGGCGCAAAGTGGGCGATAAACAAACAAGAGAGAAAAGCCGATCAGCTGATCATTGATCAGATTCATGATTTAATGAGAGAAGAAGAGACAGCTGACTGTCTCTCTTCCACAGCATGTCTTTTATCCTGTCTTCCTTCTCTCACCCCAACCGGTCGCAGCAGATGGCCGCCCCTCCCTGAGCCTGGTTCTGCCGGAGGTTTCTTCCTGTTAAAAGGGAGTTTTTCCTTCCCACTGTCGCCAAAGTGCTTGCTCATAGGGGGTCATATGATTGTTGGGTTTTTCTCTGTATCTATGAAGCGCCTTGAGGCGACTTTTGTTGTGATTTGGCGCTATATAAATAAAATTGAATTGAATTGAATTGAATTAAAGACACAGAATAAATCCAGCTTTGTGTCTTTTTCCATTGTAGCTGAAGTCCGGGACAAACTGTGCTCCTTTTCACCTCAATACGAAACAAGTAATATTTTCTCTGAATGCGGGACAATTCAGTTTTTTAGGGGACGGTTGGCAACTCTACTAACTAACCTTATGAATAAAATAAAGTTCACTATCAGTAACATCATAGCACCACCCAGCTGTAGAAACTCCATCATGCTGGCTAGTACGCAGTACGAGTTATTGTAACTGACTGTAAAAAGTCAGCACAACGAAAATAAACTCCACCTAAACTTGGTTTATATCTGATCCACATAGACTGCAGGTCATAACTTCTTACCTGAAGTTCAGTTCACCTGACACTCGGACCGGCGGCCGCCTCGTGCCTCTGCTCCTCCTGCCTCACCTTTCCCTCATCCACCTGGCTTCTTGTGGCAGCTCCGCCATAGCCACCACCAAACAACTGTGAAAACGTGAAAACGTAAAGTGGGCAGCATCTGACTGCATTTCAATGGTAGACTGCAAAGCTGAGTGCAGACTTGTTTTTATTTTCTGCCATTTTCCATTGTTTCAAACTTGTCCAGGCCTTAGACCTCAGGTGTGTTCTCCCAAGTAGTACTTAATGCATAAAAATACTATTTTCATGAAAACACTGAATAAAATGTTGCTTTGTTGAAAAAGAAAATGTACATTTGAAAAATAACATAAAATCAAGTTATACAAAGTGTCTTTGAATGGCAGAGATGTGTGCACATACCACAGAGCCATGGCTCACTGTGAGTGTCTAAATGAGTTTCACAGGCCTGAACGCTCGCTTGAAGTCGTTAATAATTCTTAACTTGTTGGATCTGCTGCTCACAACAAAGAAGCACAAGCATGAAATTTGGACTTTTAACTGTGTTTTTATAAGTTTTACAGCTTTTCCTAGTGATAAAAACCTCCTTTATTGCCATTCATGCTACACAAAGACATCAAGCAAATAACAATTAAATGACAGAAAAGTTTGTTTTTCACTTTTTACTACAGAAATCTGTTTTATATGACTACTGACAGGGGATTTTTAAAAATCACCCCGCAGTTCTTCAGCTGAGACACCTGAGTTAGAAAACACAAACACTGCAGTTGTCTTTACTCGCGAGGACGGTCACAGAGCGCTCGCACAGGAGACATTCATGGACTCGCGCTCTGTCACCGTCTGCCTTCTTTCTTTATACAACAGGAATTAATACATTCGTTCAGTGACATGAGCATGTGTGCGTGTGTGCGAGGTCAGAACTGCTTGTTCAACTTCTTACTATCGCTGTGGAAAGATTCAGATACGAATATCAGAACACGTTTCATAAAGAACAATCAGTTCTGAGCAATGAAAAGATCATCATGCAGCATTCTATCACAAATAAACTTATATCATTAAAAGTTTATACTGACTAAACAAATACAATTTTCTATTGACATTCCCTCCTGTTGTCAGTATAACCTTTAAGTGAGATATCAGTATGTAACATCTTGTTGTACATTTTCTGTCACATCATCATTAATCACACAAAGTCTTCACATTCCAACAGGTCGGGGTCATCATCCTCATCATTTGTCACGGCTATGTACGCAGCTACAGTCGAAACGATTATGCGGTTAATCAATTTTCTATTGACAACTACAGTTTAAAAAACGAAAGGAAAAACTGTGCAGTTTGGGCAATGAGCTGTCAGGGCTTTTTTCTGTAATCTTACATGTTTATTTCTTACGATTTAAGTACAAAGAGCCATGCCAACAGATTTCTGTCTTTGTCACAGCAGCTTTTTCTTTATCATGTAGAAAAACAGTTAAATATGTCATCTTTACACTGACAGAAAGGAGAGTTTCACTGGTCCAGCATACAGTGAGCCACAGCCGCCCTATTTTGAAACTTCTTACATTTTCTCGTTACTTTTGGTTCAACAAATTTGCAGGGAGTTATTGTTTCTGTCACTCCGAGCCTTCATTTAAAATAATCACCAGGGGACGTCACATAAAAAGAGATGACGTGTGCCATAGTAAAGGGTCCAAGTGGGCCGCTGTGTGGTTTTGATTTTTTGGCACAGCTCTGGAACGACTGCAGGTGTCCATAAGTTGTGGCCGCGGTACTTCAGCATCTAATGAGCCCTACAGAAGACGATCAAGCATAAAGGGAGTAACATGTCGTGGCAGGTAATTTCAAATGCAACGTTTCTATCAGCTGTGGAGATCAGGGAAATTATTTCACTGCTATGGTTCATGGTCATCATCATTACCATTGCAGTAATAACATTAATAACATAATCTACAGCATTGATATTGTATTCAGATGTTTAAACATATTGGTACCCAATTAGCCTTTATTACAGGTGCAGTTATAACCACGTTAAACTGTTGAGTTAAATCTATAATCTTAAATGCTTTTGAATGCTTGTTATAATCTTAAATGTGTATCTGCTGATTCTGTTGCATTATAAAAGAAAGGCCTAACTCTGAGTACACTCTGTGTTAAAGTAGACAGGAAGCGCAGGCTTTTGCAGAGCGTGCTTGTCAAAGTGAAAGTGACTTTGAGGAGCTGTCTGGATGCTATTTGAATAACCAGGTTATTCATTATTGTCTTTTATTCATTTATATCTTTTGATTAAGCTTTTAGTAGAGGTTCTTGATTAAAACATTTATTCAACATATTACAGATATAGTTTCAGTTAGGTTATTATGCACATGAGAATTGGCCTTTCTTCTCATAAGACAAAGTTCGTGTGAGGTCGAGCCACACACACACACACACCTGCACACACTGTAGGTAGGCTTATGTTCTAGGTGAGAGTTCAGATATATTTTCTTGCAACTGCATTTTTGTGCGTGCAGAATTGCTAGTTTGTTGCAGAGCATGGCCCGAGGTTTTGGAGAAGCGAGAGTCAGAAGATGGACCTGGCATGGAGACGAGGCGATGTTCTTTTCAAACTGTGTTAAAAGTCATTGTGGTTTTGATTTGACGTATGCATGTATTGTATCTGATGACGCATGAGGGGGCGTTAACCCTGATGAATCAAAAGCAATCTGAAGTGTCTTTTTGGGCGGAGATCTACAGCTGATGTTTTGCAGTGTATATCTCACCACGCTGCGTGTGGTCATTAAAATCAATTGTTTGACCAAGCTCTTCTGGGCCATGGTTGTTTTTACTCTCCTCCTCAATACTGAACCCTTAACACAGCTTAACAAACATCAGCAAACACACAAACTGTTTTTGTGCAGTTTGTTTCACAGTGTGTTGCAGCTAAAAGCTGCTGTATTTCACAGAGACAGAAACGAGTTTGAGATAACTTCACTCAGAGATGGAGAAAGAATACAGGACAGGAAGAGGAGAGCTTATATTTAAAGGTAAGGACTGCTCAGGACTGCTTGATGCAAATTTAAAGCTTGCATGGATTTCCTCATGTTCTCATATTGTGAAACACGCTGCAAAGCAAACTAACTGTTATTTAAAGAGCACATGAAAATCCTCTGCAGATTAGTGCAGGATAATCAGGTTAGTTTACAGTAAAGAACTGCGTGTGACTGATGCACAATGTCTGTGGTGCTCGTGGTCTGTTACATCAAGTGTAACAGAGATGAATATGAATTTCAGCTGGTGATGCTTAAATATAGAAAAAAGACTGTGTAAACAGCGTCCTGTCAGTGTAGAGGGTGGAAATCAGCCAGGACAGTTCATGAAATACCTGCTTGCATCTTGTTGATTTCAGTTGTGTAATAATAATGGATTGGATTTATATAGCGCTTTTCAAGGCACCCAAAGCGCTTTACAATGCCACTATTCATTCACTCTCACATTCACACACTGGTGTAAAGAGCCACTACTGCTGATTTTAGGGTTCCCCCACTCTAAGATGAAACCCCTGCTGAGCAAAATGAACAAAGGCTGCTCTCAGTTTTTCCAGAAAACATCTCAATGATCCCCGAGACTTTTGGGAAAATACTCTGTGGCCTGTTGAACTGTCTCTGCTGCTCGTCTGCAGAAGTGACGAGTATCTCAGCCTTCCACACAGTGAGCCTTTTCTCTTCATTCAGATTGTATCATGGACTTAAGATCTGTTGTTTGATCTTTTCCTTCCATCCCTCCTGGTTTATTTCTCAATGATCTCACTTGCTACAGTGACTACAATAAAAACATCCCGTTTGTGGAACAGCACATATGTGTCTGATCACTCTGCACTGCACGCTCAATACAAATCTCACCGCCAGTAAGGACCTCAGTCACAAAGAGAAAACCTCAACACATAATATGCACAATACATGAATCCCAGCTGTCATAATGTGCACCAAAAAGGGATTAATACTGTTTTTTCTGCCCTTGCAGCGCTTTCTGTCATCTAGAGCCAGTTAATGTCTCCAGACCAGCCCTAAAGAAGTGAAAATGAATCCACTGTGAGTGTGTGCACACATGTCATTGTTTTTAAGCCCCACAGATACAATCATAGTTTAACTGTACAATGCAATGTAGTCCAAATAATCCAGCACATATACAGCAGTGTTAGGGTTCAAATATCAAGGAGGGATACAGGAGGTAATCCAAAAAATAACAACACTGATCCGGCCGGGTGAAGTCAAACGATGATTTTAATGACACGCGTGGAGAGACGACCGCTGTACGCAGACAGCATCGATCTCTAACTAACAATGCACAAGCAGATGTTTTATACCATTAGGGCTTAAATTTAATGACGCCCCTTCAACGTCAAACAGATACAATAGATACGTAGGTTTCACAACCAAAAAAGTTTCATTAACGATTTTTAAAAAGTTCAAAAGAGCATCTTATTCGCCTCCGCGCCAGGTGTCTTCCGGTGGCTGTCTCCCCTCGCTTCTCCAAAACCTCGAACCATGCTCTGCAACAAACTAGCAATTCTGCACGCACAAAAATGCAGTGACCAGCAAATATCTGAACTCTCTGAACTCTTTCAAAATGCTACATTTTAGGTTTTACCTTTGGCAGAATCACACTTTTACTTTGTGTTCGTGTATTTGAAGTGAAATTAAAGCTAATTATGGTTCAATGGCAAGAAAGTGAAAGTGGAAAGTGCTAAAAATAGAGAATTATCCTTTTAAGTGAATCTAAATATTTTCCTTCCTCTGTCTAAAAAAAAAGCTTCATCTCCTCTCTCTGTTTATACCAACTCTACAGGGAGTGCAGAATTATGAGGCAAATGAGTATTTTGTCCACATCATTCTCTTCATGCATGTTGTCTTACTCCAAGCTGTATAGGCTTGAAAGCCTACTACCAATTAAGCATATTAGGTGATGTGCATCTCTGTAATGAGAAGGGGTGTGGTCTAATGACATCAACACCCTATATCAGGTGTGCATAATTATTAGGCAACTTCCTTTCCTTTGGCAAAATGGGTCAAAAGAAGGACTTGACAGGCTCAGAAAAGTCAAAAATAGTGAGATATCTTGCAGAGGGATGCAGCAGTCTCAAAATTGCAAAGCTTCTGAAGCGTGATCATCGAACAATCAAGCGTTTCATTCAAAATAGTCAACAGGGTCGCAAGAAGCGTGTGGAAAAACCAAGGCACAAAATAACTGCCCATGAACTGAGAAAAGTCAAGCGTGCAGCTGCCAAGATGCCACTTGCCACCAGTTTGGCCATATTTCAGAGCTGCAACATCACTGGAGTGCCCAAAAGCACAAGGTGTGCAATACTCAGAGACATGGCCAAGGTAAGAAAGGCTGAAAGACGACCACCACTGAACAAGACACACAAGCTGAAACGTCAAGACTGGGCCAAGAAATATCTCAAGACTGATTTTTCTAAGGTTTTATGGACTGATGAAATGAGAGTCTTGATGGGCCAGATGGATGGGCCCGTGGCTGGATTGGTAAAGGGCAGAGAGCTCCAGTCCGACTCAGACGCCAGCAAGGTGGAGGTGGAGTACTGGTTTGGGCTGGTATCATCAAAGATGAGCTTGTGGGGCCTTTTCGGGTTGAGGATGGAGTCAAGCTCAACTCCCAGTCCTACTGCCAGTTTCTGGAAGACACCTTCTTCAAGCAGTGGTACAGGAAGAAGTCTGCATCCTTCAAGAAAAACATGATTTTCATGCAGGACAATGCTCCATCACACGCGTCCAAGTACTCCACAGCGTGGCTGGCAAGAAAGGGTATAAAAGAAGAAAAACTAATGACATGGCCTCCTTGTTCACCTGATCTGGACCCCACTGAGAACCTGTGGTCCATCATCAAATGTGAGATTTACAAGGAGGGAAAACAGTACACCTCTCTGAACAGTGTCTGGGAGGCTGTGGTTGCTGCTGCACGCAATGTTGATGGTGAACAGATCAAAACACTGACAGAATCCATGGATGGCAGGCTTTTGAGTGTCCTTGCAAAGAAAGGTGGCTATATTGGTCGCTGATTTGTTTTTGCTTTGTTTTTGAATGTCAGAAATGTATATTTGTGAATGTGGAGATGTTATATTGGTTTCACTGGTAAAAATAAATAATTGAAATGGGTATATATTTGTTTTTTGTTAAGTTGCCTAATAATTATGCACCGTAATAGTCACCTGCACACACAGATATCCCCCTAAAATAGCTAAAACTAAAAACAAACTGAAAACTACATCCAAAAACATTCAGCTTTGATATTAATGAGTTTTTTGGGTTCATTGAGAACATGGTTGTTGTTCAATAATAAAATTATTCCTCAAAAATACAACTTGCCTAATAATTCTGCACTCCCTGTACTGTCTGACTGGCTTTTGGAGACTCAGATTTGAAGCCAAACAGAAAAATCAATTTTGTTTTCACTGAATGTTTTCTAACAGTAAATATTTTTCTAACATTTGTTTCCAGTTTCTGTCTTTTCATGTGTTGTCCCTTAATCTGAACTGGAACCAAATGAAGCAGAGTGTAATCACCTCCTACGAGCCATCCTGTCACAGTGAGTGGAAGCTGCAGTATAATATACTGGCTCTTTGTGATTTACAATGTGAGCTATTCATGGTGGCCTAAAACAAACTGTGTGCATGCTCTTGTTGTTAAAAGGGAATCATCCTGCAAAGCCACAAGTCAGCGTCACCTCTGTTTCCTGCTTGTCCAAAGTGAACCGTGATGAAAAGATCAATTCATACAGAAGTGAAGCAGCAGGATCAGTCATGGATGCACGAGTTTGTTTGTTTTGTGGAACCACAAGGGAGCCTGGAGTGACTGGAGCTCCACTGGATCATCACCAGTAGGAAGAAAAAAAACCCACCACGTGGAACATTTTTGTAGAATCGTTGCAAATTTTCCAGCACACACTGGATGTGATCTGGGAATGCAGTTTCTTGCAACGTGTACTCAGATATTTATGCACTACTTATGTAAGAATGCTGTTTGTTGACTTCAGCTCAGCATTCAGTACAGTCATTCCCTCTAAGCTGATCACCAAACTTGTGGATTTTGGACTCAGCAACTCCAGGCGACCGTGGTTCAGGGGATTGGGAAGCTCATCTATAACCGGAAGGTTGTCGGTTTGATCCCCCTGGTCGTTGTGTCCTTGGGCAAGACGCTATATAAATGCAATCCATTATTATTATTATTATTATCTGTACCTGGATCATGGACTTTCTGACCAACAGACCCTGGCATGTAAGGTCAGGCCATAACTGCTCTACCACCATCACACTCAACACTGGCACTCCACAGGGCTGTGTGCTGAGCCCGTTCCTCTATGACTGCAGACCTCGGTCCGGATCCAACTCCATCATCCAGTCTGCAGATGACACCGCGGTGACTGTCTCATCAGAGGCAATGATGAGTCTGCTACAGGGAAGAGTAAAGCACCTAGCTGTGTGGTGCTGACAATAACCTGCTCCTGAATACCAGCAAAACCAAAGAGCTCATTGTGGACTTCAGGAGGGAGAACAGAGACCCCCATGTCCCCATCTACATAAATGGCACAGCTGTTGAATGGGTCTCCAGCTTCAAGTTCTTGGGGATCCACATCTCTGAGAATCTGTCCTGGTCAACTGACACCTCCAGCCTGGTCAAGAAGGCCCATCAGCGCCTTTTTTTCTTGAGGACACTGAAGAAGAACCACCTGTCTACTGACATACTGGTTAACTTCTACCACTATGTGATAGAGAGCATCCTGACCAACTGTGTCACACTCTGGTATGGGAACTGTTGCTGGCCACAAGGCACTGCAGCGGGTTGGGCAGTTTTCACCACAGGGACTCCACTTCCTGCCATTGAGGATGTCCACAAGAAGAGATGTCTATGCCGAGCACGCATCATTCTCAGGGACTCCTCTCATCCTGCCAATAAACTCCTCCAGCTCCTCCCCCCCAGAAGGTGCTACAGGAGCCTTCAGACTAAAACCAGCAGGTTTAGGAACAGCTCCTCCCCCACAGCTGTCACCCTACTGAACTCAGCCCCCGCTGAGCCTTTCCATCCACACTCACTGATCCCTTCTACACTCCTCCTCCCAGTGACCATGATCATTTCATTCTCAACATTCACCACATGCTCACATTGGTTACTGCTATAGTTTTACGACACTGACAGAGTCTGTTATAGTGCCTACACTGTTCACTGTTACAGTCTGTTCAGAGAGCTACGCTTCCACTGCTGTAGATATATTCATAGAACTCTGTAGATCTGTTTACCTCACACCGATACATCTGCATATATGTAGCACATCTGTATATTTGTTCACAGTACACCTGTATAGCTGCCCATCTGTACAGCAATTCAGAACATCTGTATGCTACACCATCTGTATATCTGTACATATGTATACAACAGTGCATCTGTATATCTGCTCTCTACTGAACTTATACATAATCTGCTCTTATTGCACTTACTGATTAGATGCAAACTGTATTTTGTTACCCTGTATTTAGACATGTGTAATGACAAACGTTGAATTCTAAATGCTATCCTAAACATTTAAACAGCTACAGGAGAAGTTTTTAGAAGACCAGTAAAGAGAGCATGGAGGCAGATGGAGGATGCCAAGTCCACTGAATCTACACACTTCCTGTTTCCACCTCATCCTTCCAGTGCTTTACTACTATGGGCTCAATTGTGGTCATAAATATTTTGTACTTGTAAATAGGGCTGCCACGATTAGTCGACTAGTCACGATTACGTCGACTATCAAAATCGTCAACGACTAATTTAATAGTCGACGCATCGTTTGAAGCTTTGTAAGATCACAAAAGACGCAGGAATAAGTAGTAGGATTTAAGAGTGTAATAACGGACTGAAACAGAAGATGGCAGCACTGCATGTACAAGGATGCCAGCTGCCGTTAAACCCCGAAGAAGAAGAAGTAGCTCTGTCCCAGAATTCATAGCGCAGCCCAGCTCAGTTTCCAACAATGGCGGCAGCTAGTTAGTTTTAATGTTACTCTTATTATTCTTTCTGGGCCACAAAATAAACGTTTAACATATTTTCAGGCGAGAATGCATCTGTGTAAACCTCAAATATCTGCTCAGTTTATCAAGACACCACATATTTTCAAAAGCGCTCCGACGTTTTCAGAGACGTCTGTTACCCACTAGCTCGATAGCTAGCCGGGGCAAGGCTCACTAGAGCCGTGAGAACACCGGACTCCCGGCTTCAAACCCACCTCCGTCTTTCGCTTCTCAGGTTAAACATATATAAGTCACTTAGATAACTTAAATATTTTATTGTTTGGCTTTTTTTAGTATTTTATTTGTTCCTGAGTAAATCGGTTTGGCTGAGATCAAAGTTATAGTTTTTACACAGCTGAATAAACGTCAGGCAGACAGCTGATTATCAGAAGTGTGAGATGCTCCAGAATTTACTCCGGTGTCCCGTTATATGTTAGATATCAAGGAGCAGACGGCTGAGTTTATTAAACTTCACCTAAACAATCTGCAAATTTCATTAAAATTTAATAAACTATCATCTTGTCTTTATTTTTAGTTAGCACCTTAAACACTTAAAGCTGTAAGCTAATGATAGTTATATAAGAGCAGATGCTGCTGGTGCAATAAGCTGTAGTTTTACGTCCAATGGATGATGATCTGATTAGTCGACTAATCGCAAAATTAATCGGTGACTAGTCGACTATCAAAATAATCGTTTGTGGCAGCCCTACTTGTAAATCAGTTTTGTACTTGTAAATCAGGATTTGTGTGTGTAAAAAAAGATTTGTGTGTGGACTTATCCAAAAAATACGTGTGAAAGTCTGCACTAAACTTTCAAGTTACAAGTACAAATTTTGACCCTATTTTTCTTCCTCTCATCTGATTGTGATTGACATGACATTGGCCAAATTTAACTATCCAATCAGAGAACACGATTGCGTGTCCCGTGAAAAATTGGCAACACAAAAAAAGAGAAATGAAATGAATATTTAGTGTATATCAATGTGTATGTCTCCTATATGATATATGCAAGTGACATTTTTTACTGTAACAGCGATTCATACAGGAAAATAATGACTATTAATAAGGTTGCCCAAACTTTTACATCACACTGTATATAGGAACATAGTGAAGACAAGTTATTTAAGAGAGTAAAAAGAGGTTAGTTTATTTTGGAGTAGAGCTCCATTTATTAAGAAAAATTTAAAAAAGACAGGAACACTCTTTAGAGGTTTATGGGTGGCTCTTAAAAGAGCCGTTGTGGGGAAGTCACTCAGACTTCAAACAGGCTACTCCTTTGGTTGCCAAGACACGGCTCCCTCCGCTGAGAAGTGGGCCATGAACTTCTCCCCCACCAGGACAGCCTCTCTGGAGGAGTTGTTTGCTGCTACACAACCCAGGCCTTGCAACGGCTCCACCACAGCCGGTGCCACACCCCTCACAGCCGGTGCCACACCCCTCACAGCCGGTGCCACACCCCTCACAGCCGGTGCCACATCACAGCCCCTCTCTTGTCCAAACAGCACAGAAAATTGTGGAGAACACACGTTGCCTTCACACACTTCTCCGCAATTTCAGGACGGAGCTCCATGGAGCGCAGATACAACCTCTACTGTGAGGGAGAGAGGGAAGTTCCAGCGCTCCTGGAATCCCTCTGCAATGGACCGCCAGTCTTCAGTTGAAGGCACAGCCATGAAGTCGTCCACTAGACAGTCCCAGATGGACGTCGCTACCTGGGGGGTGATCTGGCTCACCAAGGACACGCCAACTCGAAAACTGAATGCGATGGTCCTGAAGGAGTCCTCGGTGGCAAGGAACCTGGACAAAATGCTGCAGTTACAAATTCATTATTCAAATTCTAAAATACTTTTGTGATGTCAGATTTAAATTACAAAACATAAATCTTACATAAAACCTTTTGTAATTACAAGGATAATTACATGATATATATTAGACATAATCTAAAACAGTCTGCTGGGATTATATACAAATATTCAACTATCCCAGAATTAAACCAGGTCTAAATAAAAAGAAAGGAGTGAGTATCACTACAAAGATTAACCCACAGTGGTCCTCATACCACAGTTTGATATCAGCAAACAGCGGGAGCATACATTGATATGACACCACAGCCATGCTATCATTCAAACACTGATAACGGCATAAATCGAATTAAATTGGGACTTGATGAGACCTTCTGAGTATCACTAGAAATATTTTAAACAGTCTTCTCCGTACCACAGTTTGCTATCAGTAAACACCGACAGCATTCATTGATAGCATAGCACATCCATGTTAGCACAGGTATCAATAAAGGACTACCGTATTAAACACTTTTACTAACCTCAGGCAGATGGAAAGGCGCTCTGCAGGTGGGATTGAGCATCTGTAGTTGGTGTCTAGGCGGGCAATGCTGGGACCAACGCGGGACAGCAGGTCCTCAAACTGAGCGAGTGAAAGACGGTGGTATTGCTGGAATCGGCCGTCATCCAGGCGCAGCTCCTGGAGCAAATGGTGAAACTCACCAAACTGCTCACGCGTCTGGAGGACCTGATGGACCCAGGTACGGCGAGGACGTCCTTAACGCCACTGCTCTGCTCCTTTTTGGCTCCTACCTTAAAGCACACTGTGCGCTGTCGATCTTACGTGCTGCACAATAATGTTTAACATTTAGTATTTACTGTTATATTCCCATAGATCATCATGGTGTTGTTTATTTTATTGCTCTAGTCTTCTTCTGCTTGTTTTCTTTTTTCTTTCTCAACAGGTGATCCAGGAAAAAAAAAAAAAAAGACCCCGACGTATTAGCCAGAGGTCCCTTTACTACGGTTCGGAGCCGCGGACCTGTTTTATATACGAGATTGCTGCAAAAAGTGCAGCCTTACCTGATGTGCACCTACTGTTACTCATTTATATTAAGATTTAAACATCTAGTTGGTGTTGGTATGGAGAGTAACCTTCAGTAATAGTAATAAATCACACAGCAATAGTTCATTCATGTAGTTGTAAAGTATTCAGAATATGTTACTTCTATAATCTTTGGTGGAATACATTTTAAAATTAACACTGTCAACAGGTTAGCACCTCATACCACAGTGCAGCAAAGCAGTCTCATGAGCGCTGGGAAGGACACGCCCAGAGCCCAAAACAGACAGTGCAGCAGATGACAAGATAGTAATTGTATGGTGAAAATTATACTTTTAGTTATCTTGTTAGTCATCTACAAAATCTGCTTCTCACATATAGGGCATTTCCAAGATTTTTTTTCAAAACTTTTTCAATTTATTTCATTACAGCTGTCCTGTGCCAGATGTTCTGTTGACCCACAGTGAGAGGCATCATTTCAGAAACACCAGGAAGACTGAAACTCATCGCCGGGATGAAGCAGGGCTCGTGATCTTCACCAGCAGCTCCCTTACAAGAAGGATGAACCCAGCATTTCATGAACACTGATGGAGACCTTTGCTTTGTGTAATGTTAGAAGTAGCAAAAAAAAAAAAATTTCTGGCACAACTTCACCTGCTTCCAAGGTGCATGGAGAGGATAAAAGAATTCACAAAGCAGGAACTCCAGCAACACTTGAGAGAAGATGAACAACTTTAATAATAAGCCGAAACAGACCGTTGGTCTATTATTAAAGTTGTTCATCTTCCCTCAAGTGTTAGAAGTACTCAGATAATCCTCAGAGGGTCTGGACTTAATATCATAATATAATATAACATATCAACATATAATATAACATAACATAATATCATAGCTTTAAGTCCTGTAGAAAGTTAAATATATGTTGTGCTCTCTGGTTACTCTGGTATGAATGACTCTGAATTACTTTATGATAAATAACACTATTGTCAAAAACAGTGAAAGAATTCCAGATCACAAGTTTTTAGTTCAAATACAAGTAACAAGGGTTAGTTTTCTCTAACTGTGTCAGAGAAAACATCACGTGCTCTTCATGTAGCCGAGTACATTCAGTGTTTAAAACAGAAGTTGTGCAGGTCTGAGATCAGCAGTTTCCTGAAACACCAAACTGAGGTCCTGTTAATGCTGATGTATAGTGACACAGTTACATGGGTGATTAATCCTTTTGACTTTGTCTTTAAATTTATCAATAAAACAGCTGCAGCTTTCACTGACAGCACATGTGGTACTTTAACCTTTGTACTGTTTTCTTCAGTTAATTTGATGTTACTACAAAGATTGAAGATATAGGATGATCTGTCTGCTGTCACTGGGTGGTGCTGAGGTCTGAATCTGAGGACGGCTCCTGTAATCACAAAGAGTTTACAGGAGCCGTCCTGTAAACTCATCACAAATTGAAATATAAAGTTTATCTCTCAAATCTGAAATAGAGCTGATCCTTCTCTGTCCTCACACACTCGGAATCTGAAGTTGTTCAGTCCTACAGTTCTGCCGACAGCTGTTTATTTTTATTTGTTTTAAAGGCCTTATATACTAACACATTTTCTAATATCATGCTTACCTTTGAGTTGTTGATGCTTTATAAATGGACATCTGCAAAGATGAGATGATGGAGCAGGTTTCAGTCGAGGTTCAGTCTGCTGCTGCATCCTGGTCACAACATACGTGACACGGCCAGCGGGGGCAGACCGTGTGGAGAGTGTGTGTGGTGGACCCAGGCGCGAACACAGGCGAGGAGACGGGAGTGAACTTAAACTGAAAGCGAGCCTTTATTTGGGCTGATGCAGAAGGGAGTAGACAAAACATAACAGGGACAGAGACTGCAACTAACCAAAAACCTAAACTGGAAAAACACTAACCTGACTGAAAGGCATAACTATGATCACTGTGAACAGAATGCTGTGCAGATGCATGGAAACTGTGAACCAAGTGGCGTGACGAAAGAGACATGAACATGACCTGCACGGAACCTCATCGTGCGGCTGCATGAAAAACAACATAAACCAAATGGCAAACATGAACTGCACAGAATCCTGAAAAACACTTAACTTGACCAGGGGGGAAGTACACAGACGACGCGACACAGACTGTATGAAACACAGAGACTAAATACACATGAGGGATGATCAGGGGAAGTGGCCACACATGGGAGCACAGCTGACACACATGAACCTAACGACAGGACAGGAGAAGTGAAACTGAATACACTGACATTGAATACAGACTTTCAAAGTAAAACAGAAAACATGGAGATTAGACATGACATGAACTTGACAAACAAAGAAAACTTGGACATGAAACATGGCAGAATGTAACTAGATAAACCGAAATGAAACTAGACTAAAAAGAATAACAAAACACCAAGAAACTCAGAATACTGGGTCACATGACCCAGGGCCATGACAATACGGAGGTGTTATCAGCTCAGTATTGAACAAGAAATATTAATGCTTCAAATTATTTGTCCTAAAGGATGCAAGCTGTACAGAGTACTGCACATGTGACTTTGTGAACATACCTCATTAAATATAATTCGGACAGTTTTTTAACCTGAATGTTTGCAACAAACAAAAAATATACAGAGTCAGTGCTAAAAAAATAATCAGAGGAAAAAATTAACATTTTAACTTAAGCTGCCAAGCGGAAGTAGTTGGTTTCAGTACATAAGTATCGGGCTTTGCTATTTAATCCGTAGCTATTGACTAATGAGGGGTTACTGAAGTGCCAGGTTTTTAAAAGTTGGCGTTAATGTCCTTCCACATGTGGAAAGCGACAGAAAACATGCTGCTGTTTGCACATATTTAATAATCAGCTCTGCACAGGAGCAGAAGCAGAGTCCAGCCTGTTGCTCTTACAGTATAATACTCATAATAAAAGTACAGTAACCGTGGTTAGTCACTGAGCAGCCCGGTGCGTTTCTCTTGATTTCTTTAGTCAGGGTAAATTCATTCACCTGCACGGGTTAGCTAAACGAACTTTACAAAACAAGTTTCCCCGACAGCCGAGTGCTCACCTAAGGACCCAAGTTACGGATTAGCTTACACACACATTTAACTTACCGAAAATAATACGGTGGGGCCTCAGGTCCTCCTGTCTGGTAGTCCAATTTACTGAAGAACACCTCAGGCTGTCACTTTGAAATAGCCGGTAATGTAAACGCTGGACCTCTCAGCATCTGCCATTGCCGAACAGACACATGCAAGTTTGTCCGTGACCGCAGCCGCGTTGTACATTTTTTTCAGTTTCAATATTTTTTTCGGTTTCATTTCAAGGTGGCATCGTTCTGATCCCATACACACACAAATCCTGCTTTACAAGTACAAAATATTTATGACCACAATTTGAGCCCATATACTCTCTCTACCACAGCTGCCTTTGAACTTGCCTGGGCCAGGTCTGAGTCCAGCTTTGCTACTCCTGCCAGGTCACATGACACAGGGGTGTGCTCTGATGTCAGCAGGCAGGTCAGTGGAGCCCTCTGGTGATGGATATATGGCAGTGAAACAGGAGGAGGCCTGAGAACAGACAGCAGGCTTAACTAGCAGGACAAAGTAGCATGTAGTACTTGAAGGAGTCATCACAGCCAATCAGCTCTCAGGAAAATGGAACATCACATAAATATTTCTCTTCTTTGATTTTCATCAATGTATTTCCTTTGATAGATTTTCCGTCAACACTTCTGCTTGATTAGAAGCTCATAGGCAGTTCCTGTCACTCTACAATAAAACAATGTAAAGGCTGCGCTCTCTGCCCTCCCACTAGCTGACACAAGTAAACTGTGCTAAGATGCCCTACATGGACTAAGGTTCTTGGCCACACACATATAGATTTGCTTGGCTGTAGAAATCCATGCCACGAAGCTCCCAGCGCACATTTTTGATGCTTCTGTCTGTGGCAGAGCAGGTTTGGAGCTCTGCAGAGTAGGGCTGCCACGAGTAGTCGACTAGTCACGATTACGTCGACTATCAAAATCGTCGACGACTGATTTAATAGTCGACGTGTCGTTTGAAGCTTTGTAAGATCCCAAAAGACGCAGGAATAAGTAGTAGGATTTAAGAGTGTAATAACGGACTGAAACAGAAGATGGCAGCACTGCATGTACAAGGATGCCAGCTGCCGTTAAACCCCGAAGAAGAAGAAGTAGCTCTGTCCCAGAATTCATAGCGCAGCCCAGCTCAGTTTCCAACAATGGCGGCAGCTAGTTAGTTTTAATATTACTGTTATTATTCTTTCTGGGTCACAAAATAAACGTTTAACATATTTTCAGGCGAGAATGTAGCTGTGTAAACCTCAAATATCTGCTCAGTTTATCAAGACACCACATATTTTCAAAAGCGCTCCGACGTTTTCGGAGACGTCTGTTACCCACTAGCTCGATAGCTAGCCGGGGGCAATGCTCACTAGAGCCGTGAGAACACCGGACTCCCGGCAAATCGTTTTCAAACCCACCGCCGTCTTTCGCTACTCAGGTTAAACATGATATATAAGTCATTTAGATAACTTAAAAATGTCATCGTTTGGCTTCTTTAATATTTTATTTGTTCCTGAGTAAATCGGTTTGGCTGAGATTAAAGTTATAGTTTTTACACAGCTGAATAAACGTCAAGCAGACAGCTGATTATCAGAAGTGTGAGATGCTCGAGAATTTACTCCGGTGTCCTGTTATATTTTAGATAGCAAGGAGTTTATTAAACTTCACCGAAACAATCTGCAAATTTCATTAAAATTTAACAAACTATCATCTTGTCTTTATTTTTAGTTAGCACATACCTTAAACACTTAAAGCTGTAAGCTAATGATTTTGAAAACACTGGAAAAAGACCTCAAGACATGTTTTCCTTTACTTTCTATGAAACAAAAATTCCCACCAAGGCTTTTCAGTGTGAAATTTAGTGTATAGAAAATACCTGTGCCAGGTTGTCTCCATCTAGTGGTGAACATGGCCTCACCACTACATCAGGTGAGCTTTTCACTGTGCACAGTGACACAAAAGTCATTTAACAATTTTAAAAAAAGCAATGTTACAGATTCAGTAAGAACTGAAGTTTATCATAATCCTTCAAGTTTCACTCAGTAACAGCAGCTTTTTAATATTATTGACTATATTTTAGAGTCACATTTATATGAAATGTCAAACAATCACAGAGTGACACTGAACTAAACAATCAATGCCATGTGAGTTGTTCTTGTTTGTTCTTTATCTCGGATTTATTGTAAGCAGCGGGAGTAAAAGCTAAAGAAAAATAGTAAAGATATGAATGAATCTCTGCTCTTACAGCTTTTATTGTGCCATAATGTCTGCTTTGAAACTGTCCTCTTGCTCGTCTTTTGGATGCTCACCTCTTCTTCATCTTTCCTGTTCCTTCCACCAAACTGCTGCACTCTCGTTCTCTGTGTTACCGGCACCAGACCTAGGGGAATCTGGACCGGCAGCAAGCGGCACACAGGCTAGAGAGCACTGCGTAGCCAAATATGAGCAAACTGTGGATTAATAGAGAGGACACCGAAGTTAGCGTCTTGCTCAGGCCGGAGCTCATTTATTTCTGCAACATATACACAATACAAATGCATTCTTCCCATAAAATAACAGAGTTCATAAACAAAAATAAAGTTACAAAAAGCATTCTCTCAAAAGCAAAATAAATACAAACTAATTCAAAATGACTTTACATACTCACAACTTAAACAAAACACTCACGGTTAAAGCATAACAACACACCAAAATAACCCATCTCACATTCACACAACCTTTCCCCACATTCGCGCCATATACGCTATTACTTTTGAACATGGCGTCCCCTGAACGCAACACAACATGGCGGCAGACGACTGCAAACGTTGTTTCACCAACGAAAAGCTTTCCCCTTAATACATGTACTCAGTACTGCTTGGCTAACACTAAAACAAACACTACAACACATTTTCTGAAGCCGCAGGTTGCGACTGTCATAGCATATACTTATAGTGCTATGTAGCATTATAGCATTATGCCGATGATACACTAATACTCATTACAACAAAATACCACAAAACAACATCATCACTCTCATCTCAAAATATAGCCGAACAGTTGTTACTCAACTTACATGACATTTAGAACCAGTTCGGTAACATAAAAGTTTGTTTGTCAGTACCTGTGGATTAATAGAGAGGACACCGAAGTTAGCGTCTTGCTCAGGCCGGAGCTCATTTATTTCTGAGCTGCGCATGCACAGAGCCTATAGCTAGAGTCTCTCTGGTAGTTCCACAGCAATGCAAGAGCACCATCTACTGGCATAATGAAATATAACCATGGTCTGGCAACACATAACAATGTCAAAATAAGTCACAATAATAAACAAAAAATAAGGGGGTAATTGGTTTTCTTACAAAAATAAACATGTAGCTTTTTCAACCTGCTACATCTGCTCTCGCCTCCTCTTCTGGTTATAATTAGAATGCAGTCAGCATGTGCCAAACAAACTCCCCCCAAATCTATCATGTTTGATATGATGATGACGTTTTTAACATCTTATTTATGCACTTGTTGGGTGGGAAAGAGTAAACAAAGATGGGGCATAGAAGCAGAACTGAGTCCTACGTGTGGAGGGACAGTAACTGTGTGTGTATATGTAAGCATTTAAACACTGCAGAGAGTCAAATTAACAGTAACACTATTTTGTCTAAGTCCGCCATTGTAGAAATTCATTTCACCGAAACAATAACATGGCGCACAATGTGACAATAAACGTATAAAACACAAATTCTTACCTAGCAGGAGAATAAATAATCAGTATTTTAAGGCTACTGCGTGTATAGATGTCACTGCTGGCTCACATAAGCTAGCTCTGAGACCCGCCAGAGTTTACGCCACAGTTGACTGTCGCGAAAGAGTCGTAAATCACCGGCATTGTAAAACTTAAAATGATTCCAGGGCATGTTATAAAACACCCAATAGATGTACTGGATATTAAACGGTATCAAACGACTAAATGAACACAGGGTTACAATTACATGCTCACATCGTCACATCGAGAGTTTATTCATTAATCATCAGAGTTCAACAATGTTACATCCAGTTGAAAACAGCTTCACTAACGCCAGCAAAACAGGCTAACAGTATATAAGAGCACAAAAACAGCCGTGCTTATCGACAGCTCGACATATCCTCAACAACTCACCTCAGTATGGCTGCCATCGGTCACCTTTTAACTCCGTTTTACAGCCTCTTCCAGAAATTGAACGCGTTCGCGGTGCACTATACACATATGCAGCATATTTATTTTACTTGGTTTTAGAGTTGGAGTATTTACATATTGATCTGAAATATTTTGCTGCTGAGCAGCAGAGCTCCAAAGCGTCCCCCTGTAACCATGGTTACGCAGATTCGTTCCGACTGGCACGTCACAGAGGAGAACCTGTTTCAAACATCAACCTGAAATCAGTTTGAAAAGTTTTCCGTTGAGATCCGGAGCTCGACTTCCTGGCACCCCGGGATAAGATGAGTTGCTGTGTTTTTCACGGAGAAAAATAATTAACATGGAATAACGTCAGTGTTAGATGAAAAAAAAAAGATGCAAGCAGAAGAGGACAGCAGATTGAGAAGAGATTTCTTCAAACGGTAAGGAGCTTCTAACAAGTGATATCTGATAAGCTTAAAAGTTAAATCTTAAATCTAATGTCCAGATTCATGCTAAACTTTTCTGATTACTCCGTGAATCTGTTCATGTTTTGAATCGGGTAATTTCATGGTGAGAAATGTCTTTGACAAAAAAATGCAGGATTAATTACAGGGAGTGCAGAATTATTAGGCAAATGAGTATTTTGTCCACTTCATCCTCTTCATGCATGTTGTCTTACTCCAAGCTGTATAGGCTCGAAAGCCTACTACCTATTAAGCATATTAGGTGATGTGCATCTCTGTAATGAGAAGGGGTGTGGTCTAATGACATCAACACCCTATATCAGGTGTGCATAATTATTAGGCAACTTCCTTTCCTTTGGCAAAATGGGTCAAAAGAAGGACTTGACAGGCTCAGAAAAGGATGTGTGCAAATGTACGTGCGTTCATGTGTGCCTGCGTGGAGATCTGAGGTTGGCTGGTAGGGTGGACCTCTGCGCATAATCACATGTGTGTGCAATCAGAGAGCCACGTCTGGATTTCTTGGAGTGTGGAGTCTTTGGTGTGAGTGTATCTGTGGATGTGTGCAAATGTACGTGCGTTCATGTGTGCCTGCGTGGAGATCTGAGGTTGGCTGGTAGGGTGGACCTCTGCGCATAATCACATGTGTGTGCAATCAGAGCCACGTCTGGATTTCTTGGAGTGTGGAGTCTTTGGTGTGAGTGTATCTGTGGATGTGTGCAAATGTACGTGCGTTCATGTGTGCCTGCGTGGAGATCTGAGGTTGGCTGGTAGGGTGGACCTCTGCGCATAATCACATGTGTGTGCAATCAGAGCCACGTCTGGATTTCTTGGAGTGTGGATTCTTTGGTGTGAGTGTATCTGTGGATGTGTGCAAATGTACGTGCGTTCATGTGTGCCTGCGTGGAGATCTGAGGTTGGCTGGTAGGGTGGACCTCTGCGCATAATCACATGTGTGTGCAATCAGAGCCACGTCTGGATTTCTTGGAGTGTGGAGTCTTTGGTGTGAGTGTATCTGTGGATGTGTGCAAATGTACGTGCGTTCATGTGTGCCTGCGTGGAGATCTGAGGTTGGCTGGTAGGGTGGACCTCTGCGCATAATCACATGTGTGTGCAATCAGAGAGCCACGTCTGGATTTCTTGGAGTGTGGAGTCTTTGGTGTGAGTGTATCTGTGGATGTGTGCAAATGTACGTGCGTTCATGTGTGCCTGCGTGGAGATCTGAGGTTGGCTGGTAGGGTGGACCTCTGCGCATAATCACATGTGTGTGCAATCAGAGAGCCACGTCTGGATTTCTTGGAGTGTGGATTCTTTGGTGTGAGTGTATCTGTGGATGTGTGCAAATGTACGTGCGTTCATGTGTGCCTGCGTGGAGATCTGAGGTTGGCTGGTAGGGTGGACCTCTGCGCATAATCACATGTGTGTGCAATCAGAGAGCTACGTCTGGATTTCTTAGAGTGTGGATTCTTTGGTGTGAGTGTATCTGTGGATGTGTGCAAATGTACGTGCGTTCATGTGTGCCTGCGTGGAGATCTGAGGTTGGCTGGTAGGGTGGACCTCTGCGCATAATCACATGTGTGTGCAATCAGAGAGCCACGTCTGGATTTCTTGGAGTGTGGATTCTTTTGTGTGAGTGTATCTGTGGATGTGTGCAAATGTACGTGCGTTCATGTGTGCCTGCGTGGAGATCTGAGGTTGGCTGGTAGGGTGGACCTCTGCGCATAATCACATGTGTGTGCAATCAGAGAGCCACGTCTGGATTTCTTGGAGTGTGGATTCTTTGGTGTGAGTGTATCTGTGGATGTGTGCAAATGTACGTGCGTTCATGTGTGCCTGCGTGGAGATCTGAGGTTGGCTGGTAGGGTGGACCTCTGCGCATAATCACATGTGTGTGCAATCAGAGAGCCACGTCTGGATTTCTTGGAGTGTGGAGTCTTTGGTGTGAGTGTATCTGTGGATGTGTGCAAATGTACGTGCGTTCATGTGTGCCTGCGTGGAGATCTGAGGTTGGCTGGTAGGGTGGACCTCTGCGCATAATCACATGTGTGTGCAATCAGAGCCACGTCTGGATTTCTTGGAGTGTGGATTCTTTGGTGTGAGTGTATCTGTGGATGTGTGCAAATGTACGTGCGTTCATGTGTGCCTGCGTGGAGATCTGAGGTTGGCTGGTAGGGTGGACCTCTGCGCATAATCACATGTGTGTGCAATCAGAGAGCCACGTCTGGATTTCTTGGAGTGTGGATTCTTTGGTGTGAGTGTATCTGTGGATGTGTGCAAATGTACGTGCGTTCATGTGTGCCTGCGTGGAGATCTGAGGTTGGCTGGTAGGGTGGACCTCTGCGCATAATCACATGTGTGTGCAATCAGAGCCACGTCTGGATTTCTTGGAGTGTGGATTCTTTGGTGTGAGTGTATCTGTGGATGTGTGCAAATGTACGTGCGTTCATGTGTGCCTGCGTGGAGATCTGAGGTTGGCTGGTAGGGTGGACCTCTGCGCATAATCACATGTGTGTGCAATCAGAGAGCCACGTCTGGATTTCTTGGAGAGTGGAGTCTTTGGTGTGAGTGTATCTGTGGATGTGTGCAAATGTACGTGCGTTCATGTGTGCCTGCGTGGAGATCTGAGGTTGGCTGGTAGGGTGGACCTCTGCGCATAATCACATGTGTGTGCAATCAGAGCCACGTCTGGATTTCTTGGAGTGTGGATTCTTTGGTGTGAGTGTATCTGTGGATGTGTGCAAATGTACGTGCGTTCATGTGTGCCTGCGTGGAGATCTGAGGTTGGCTGGTAGGGTGGACCTCTGCGCATAATCACATGTGTGTGCAATCAGAGAGCCACGTCTGGATTTCTTGGAGTGTGGAGTCTTTGGTGTGAGTGTATCTGTGGATGTGTGCAAATGTACGTGCGTTCATGTGTGCCTGCGTGGAGATCTGAGGTTGGCTGGTAGGGTGGACCTCTGCGCATAATCACATGTGTGTGCAATCAGAGCCACGTCTGGATTTCTTGGAGTGTGGATTCTTTGGTGTGAGTGTATCTGTGGATGTGTGCAAATGTACGTGCGTTCATGTGTGCCTGCGTGGAGATCTGAGGTTGGCTGGTAGGGTGGACCTCTGCGCATAATCACATGTGTGTGCAATCAGAGAGCCACGTCTGGATTTCTTGGAGTGTGGATTCTTTGGTGTGAGTGTATCTGTGGATGTGTGCAAATGTACGTGCGTTCATGTGTGCCTGCGTGGAGATCTGAGGTTGGCTGGTAGGGTGGACCTCTGCGCATAATCACATGTGTGTGCAATCAGAGCCACGTCTGGATTTCTTGGAGTGTGGATTCTTTGGTGTGAGTGTATCTGTGGATGTGTGCAAATGTATGTGCGTTCATGTGTGCCTGCGTGGAGATCTGAGGTTGGCTGGTAGGGTGGACCTCTGCGCATAATCACATGTGTGTGCAATCAGAGCCACGTCTGGATTTCTTGGAGTGTGGATTCTTTGGTGTGAGTGTATCTGTGGATGTGTGCAAATGTACGTGCGTTCATGTGTACTGCGTGGAGATCTGAGGTTGGCTGGTAGGGTGGACCTCTGCGCATAATCACATGTGTGTGCAATCAGAGAGCCACGTCTGGATTTCTTGGAGAGTGGAGTCTTTGGTGTGAGTGTATCTGTGGATGTTTGCAAATGTACGTGCGTTCATGTGTGCCTGCGTGGAGATCTGAGGTTGGCTGGTAGGGTGGACCTCTGCGCATAATCACATGTGTGTGCAATCAGAGAGCCACGTCTGGATTTCTTGGAGTGTGGAGTCTTTGGTGTGAGTGTATCTGTGGATGTGTGCAAATGTACGTGCGTTCATGTGTGCCTGCGTGGAGATCTGAGGTTGGCTGGTAGGGTGGACCTCTGCGCATAATCACATGTGTGTGCAATCAGAGAGCCACGTCTGGATTTCTTGGAGTGTGGAGTCTTTGGTGTGAGTGTATCTGTGGATGTGTGCAAATGTACGTGCGTTCATGTGTGCCTGCGTGGAGATCTGAGGTTGGCTGGTAGGGTGGACCTCTGCGCATAATCACATGTGTGTGCAATCAGAGCCACGTCTGGATTTCTTGGAGTGTGGATTCTTTGGTGTGAGTGTATCTGTGGATGTGTGCAAATGTACGTGCGTTCATGTTTGCCTGCGTGGAGATCTGAGGTTGGCTGGTAGGGTGGACCTCTGCGCATAATCACATGTGTGTGCAATCAGAGAGCCACGTCTGGATTTCTTGGAGTGTGGATTCTTTGGTGTGAGTGTATCTGTGGATGTGTGCAAATGTACGTGCGTTCATGTGTGCCTGCGTGGAGATCTGAGGTTGGCTGGTAGGGTGGACCTCTGCGCATAATCACATGTGTGTGCAATCAGAGCCACGTCTGGATTTCTTGGAGTGTGGATTCTTTGGTGTGAGTGTATCTGTGGATGTGTGCAAATGTACGTGCGTTCATGTGTGCCTGCGTGGAGATCTGAGGTTGGCTGGTAGGGTGGACCTCTGCGCATAATCACATGTGTGTGCAATCAGAGAGCCACGTCTGGATTTCTTGGAGAGTGGAGTCTTTGGTGTGAGTGTATCTGTGGATGTGTGCAAATGTACGTGCGTTCATGTGTGCCTGCGTGGAGATCTGAGGTTGGCTGGTAGGGTGGACCTCTGCGCATAATCACATGTGTGTGCAATCAGAGCCACGTCTGGATTTCTTGGAGTGTGGATTCTTTGGTGTGAGTGTATCTGTGGATGTGTGCAAATGTACGTGCGTTCATGTGTGCCTGCGTGGAGATCTGAGGTTGGCTGGTAGGGTGGACCTCTGCGCATAATCACATGTGTGTGCAATCAGAGAGCCACGTCTGGATTTCTTGGAGTGTGGAGTCTTTGGTGTGAGTGTATCTGTGGATGTGTGCAAATGTACGTGCGTTCATGTGTGCCTGCGTGGAGATCTGAGGTTGGCTGGTAGGGTGGACCTCTGCGCATAATCACATGTGTGTGCAATCAGAGCCACGTCTGGATTTCTTGGAGTGTGGATTCTTTGGTGTGAGTGTATCTGTGGATGTGTGCAAATGTACGTGCGTTCATGTGTGCCTGCGTGGAGATCTGAGGTTGGCTGGTAGGGTGGACCTCTGCGCATAATCACATGTGTGTGCAATCAGAGAGCCACGTCTGGATTTCTTGGAGTGTGGATTCTTTGGTGTGAGTGTATCTGTGGATGTGTGCAAATGTACGTGCGTTCATGTGTGCCTGCGTGGAGATCTGAGGTTGGCTGGTAGGGTGGACCTCTGCGCATAATCACATGTGTGTGCAATCAGAGAGCCACGTCTGGATTTCTTGGAGAGTGGAGTCTTTGGTGTGAGTGTATCTGTGGATGTGTGCAAATGTACGTGCGTTCATGTGTGCCTGCGTGGAGATCTGAGGTTGGCTGGTAGGGTGGACCTCTGCGCATAATCACATGTGTGTGCAATCAGAGAGCCACGTCTGGATTTCTTGGAGTGTGGAGTCTTTGGTGTGAGTGTATCTGTGGATGTGTGCAAATGTACGTGCGTTCATGTGTGCCTGCGTGGAGATCTGAGGTTGGCTGGTAGGGTGGACCTCTGCGCATAATCACATGTGTGTGCAATCAGAGAGCCACGTCTGGATTTCTTGGAGTGTGGATTCTTTGGTGTGAGTGTATCTGTGGATGTGTGCAAATGTACGTGCGTTCATGTGTGCCTGCGTGGAGATCTGAGGTTGGCTGGTAGGGTGGACCTCTGCGCATAATCACATGTGTGTGCAATCAGAGAGCCACGTCTGGATTTCTTGGAGTGTGGATTCTTTGGTGTGAGTGTATCTGTGGATGTGTGCAAATGTACGTGCGTTCATGTGTGCCTGCGTGGAGATCTGAGGTTGGCTGGTAGGGTGGACCTCTGCGCATAATCACATGTGTGTGCAATCAGAGAGCCACGTCTGGATTTCTTGGAGTGTGGATTCTTTGGTGTGAGTGTATCTGTGGATGTGTGCAAATGTACGTGCGTTCATGTGTGCCTGCGTGGAGATCTGAGGTTGGCTGGTAGGGTGGACCTCTGCGCATAATCACATGTGTGTGCAATCAGAGAGCCACGTCTGGATTTCTTGGAGTGTGGATTCTTTGGTGTGAGTGTATCTGTGGATGTGTGCAAATGTACGTGCGTTCATGTGTGCCTGCGTGGAGATCTGAGGTTGGCTGGTAGGGTGGACCTCTGCGCATAATCACATGTGTGTGCAATCAGAGAGCCACGTCTGGATTTCTTGGAGAGTGGATTCTTTGGTGTGAGTGTATCTGTGGATGTGTGCAAATGTACGTGCGTTCATGTGTGCCTGCGTGGAGATCTGAGGTTGGCTGGTAGGGTGGACCTCTGCGCATAATCACATGTGTGTGCAATCAGAGAGCCACGTCTGGATTTCTTGGAGAGTGGAGTCTTTGGTGTGAGTGTATCTGTGGATGTGTGCAAATGTACGTGCGTTCATGTGTGCCTGCGTGGAGATCTGAGGTTGGCTGGTAGGGTGGACCTCTGCGCATAATCACATGTGTGTGCAATCAGAGAGCCACGTCTGGATTTCTTGGAGTGTGGAGTCTTTGGTGTGAGTGTATCTGTGGATGTGTGCAAATGTACGTGCGTTCATGTGTGCCTGCGTGGAGATCTGAGGTTGGCTGGTAGGGTGGACCTCTGCGCATAATCACATGTGTGTGCAATCAGAGAGCCACGTCTGGATTTCTTGGAGTGTGGATTCTTTGGTGTGAGTGTATCTGTGGATGTGTGCAAATGTACGTGCGTTCATGTGTGCCTGCGTGGAGATCTGAGGTTGGCTGGTAGGGTGGACCTCTGCGCATAATCACATGTGTGTGCAATCAGAGAGCCACGTCTGGATTTCTTGGAGTGTGGATTCTTTGGTGTGAGTGTATCTGTGGATGTGTGCAAATGTACGTGCGTTCATGTGTGCCTGCGTGGAGATCTGAGGTTGGCTGGTAGGGTGGACCTCTGCGCATAATCACATGTGTGTGCAATCAGAGAGCCACGTCTGGATTTCTTGGAGTGTGGAGTCTTTGGTGTGAGTGTATCTGTGGATGTGTGCAAATGTACGTGCGTTCATGTGTGCCTGCGTGGAGATCTGAGGTTGGCTGGTAGGGTGGACCTCTGCGCATAATCACATGTGTGTGCAATCAGAGAGCCACGTCTGGATTTCTTGGAGTGTGGATTCTTTGGTGTGAGTGTATCTGTGGATGTGTGCAAATGTACGTGCGTTCATGTGTGCCTGCGTGGAGATCTGAGGTTGGCTGGTAGGGTGGACCTCTGCGCATAATCACATGTGTGTGCAATCAGAGAGCCACGTCTGGATTTCTTGGAGTGTGGATTCTTTGGTGTGAGTGTATCTGTGGATGTGTGCAAATGTACGTGCGTTCATGTGTGCCTGCGTGGAGATCTGAGGTTGGCTGGTAGGGTGGACCTCTGCGCATAATCACATGTGTGTGCAATCAGAGAGCCACGTCTGGATTTCTTGGAGAGTGGAGTCTTTGGTGTGAGTGTATCTGTGGATGTGTGCAAATGTACGTGCGTTCATGTGTGCCTGCGTGGAGATCTGAGGTTGGCTGGTAGGGTGGACCTCTGCGCATAATCACATGTGTGTGCAATCAGAGAGCCACGTCTGGATTTCTTGGAGTGTGGAGTCTTTGGTGTGAGTGTATCTGTGGATGTGTGCAAATGTACGTGCGTTCATGTGTGCCTGCGTGGAGATCTGAGGTTGGCTGGTAGGGTGGACCTCTGCGCATAATCACATGTGTGTGCAATCAGAGAGCCACGTCTGGATTTCTTGGAGTGTGGAGTCTTTGGTGTGAGTGTATCTGTGGATGTGTGCAAATGTACGTGCGTTCATGTGTGCCTGCGTGGAGATCTGAGGTTGGCTGGTAGGGTGGACCTCTGCGCATAATCACATGTGTGTGCAATCAGAGAGCCACGTCTGGATTTCTTGGAGTGTGGATTCTTTGGTGTGAGTGTATCTGTGGATGTGTGCAAATGTACGTGCGTTCATGTGTGCCTGCGTGGAGATCTGAGGTTGGCTGGTAGGGTGGACCTCTGCGCATAATCACATGTGTGTGCAATCAGAGAGCCACGTCTGGATTTCTTGGAGTGTGGATTCTTTGGTGTGAGTGTATCTGTGGATGTGTGCAAATGTACGTGCGTTCATGTGTGCCTGCGTGGAGATCTGAGGTTGGCTGGTAGGGTGGACCTCTGCGCATAATCACATGTGTGTGCAATCAGAGAGCCACGTCTGGATTTCTTGGAGTGTGGATTCTTTGGTGTGAGTGTATCTGTGGATGTGTGCAAATGTACGTGCGTTCATGTGTGCCTGCGTGGAGATCTGAGGTTGGCTGGTAGGGTGGACCTCTGCGCATAATCACATGTGTGTGCAATCAGAGAGCCACGTCTGGATTTCTTGGAGTGTGGAGTCTTTGGTGTGAGTGTATCTGTGGATGTGTGCAAATGTACGTGCGTTCATGTGTGCCTGCGTGGAGATCTGAGGTTGGCTGGTAGGGTGGACCTCTGCGCATAATCACATGTGTGTGCAATCAGAGCCACGTCTGGATTTCTTGGAGTGTGGATTCTTTGGTGTGAGTGTATCTGTGGATGTGTGCAAATGTACGTGCGTTCATGTGTGCCTGCGTGGAGATCTGAGGTTGGCTGGTAGGGTGGACCTCTGCGCATAATCACATGTGTGTGCAATCAGAGAGCCACGTCTGGATTTCTTGGAGTGTGGAGTCTTTGGTGTGAGTGTATCTGTGGATGTGTGCAAATGTACGTGCGTTCATGTGTGCCTGCGTGGAGATCTGAGGTTGGCTGGTAGGGTGGACCTCTGCGCATAATCACATGTGTGTGCAATCAGAGCCACGTCTGGATTTCTTGGAGTGTGGATTCTTTGGTGTGAGTGTATCTGTGGATGTGTGCAAATGTACGTGCGTTCATGTGTGCCTGCGTGGAGATCTGAGGTTGGCTGGTAGGGTGGACCTCTGCGCATAATCACATGTGTGTGCAATCAGAGAGCCACGTCTGGATTTCTTGGAGTGTGGATTCTTTGGTGTGAGTGTATCTGTGGATGTGTGCAAATGTACGTGCGTTCATGTGTGCCTGCGTGGAGATCTGAGGTTGGCTGGTAGGGTGGACCTCTGCGCATAATCACATGTGTGTGCAATCAGAGCCACGTCTGGATTTCTTGGAGTGTGGATTCTTTGGTGTGAGTGTATCTGTGGATGTGTGCAAATGTATGTGCGTTCATGTGTACTGCGTGGAGATCTGAGGTTGGCTGGTAGGGTGGACCTCTGCGCATAATCACATGTGTGTGCAATCAGAGAGCCACGTCTGGATTTCTTGGAGAGTGGAGTCTTTGGTGTGAGTGTATCTGTGGATGTGTGCAAATGTACGTGCGTTCATGTGTGCCTGCGTGGAGATCTGAGGTTGGCTGGTAGGGTGGACCTCTGCGCATAATCACATGTGTGTGCAATCAGAGAGCCACGTCTGGATTTCTTGGAGTGTGGAGTCTTTGGTGTGAGTGTATCTGTGGATGTGTGCAAATGTACGTGCGTTCATGTGTGCCTGCGTGGAGATCTGAGGTTGGCTGGTAGGGTGGACCTCTGCGCATAATCACATGTGTGTGCAATCAGAGAGCCACGTCTGGATTTCTTGGAGTGTGGAGTCTTTGGTGTGAGTGTATCTGTGGATGTGTGCAAATGTACGTGCGTTCATGTGTGCCTGCGTGGAGATCTGAGGTTGGCTGGTAGGGTGGACCTCTGCGCATAATCACATGTGTGTGCAATCAGAGAGCCACGTCTGGATTTCTTGGAGTGTGGATTCTTTGGTGTGAGTGTATCTGTGGATGTGTGCAAATGTACGTGCGTTCATGTGTGCCTGCGTGGAGATCTGAGGTTGGCTGGTAGGGTGGACCTCTGCGCATAATCACATGTGTGTGCAATCAGAGAGCCACGTCTGGATTTCTTGGAGTGTGGATTCTTTGGTGTGAGTGTATCTGTGGATGTGTGCAAATGTACGTGCGTTCATGTGTGCCTGCGTGGAGATCTGAGGTTGGCTGGTAGGGTGGACCTCTGCGCATAATCACATGTGTGTGCAATCAGAGCCACGTCTGGATTTCTTGGAGTGTGGATTCTTTGGTGTGAGTGTATCTGTGGATGTGTGCAAATGTACGTGCGTTCATGTGTGCCTGCGTGGAGATCTGAGGTTGGCTGGTAGGGTGGACCTCTGCGCATAATCACATGTGTGTGCAATCAGAGAGCCACGTCTGGATTTCTTGGAGAGTGGAGTCTTTGGTGTGAGTGTATCTGTGGATGTGTGCAAATGTACGTGCGTTCATGTGTGCCTGCGTGGAGATCTGAGGTTGGCTGGTAGGGTGGACCTCTGCGCATAATCACATGTGTGTGCAATCAGAGCCACGTCTGGATTTCTTGGAGTGTGGATTCTTTGGTGTGAGTGTATCTGTGGATGTGTGCAAATGTACGTGCGTTCATGTGTGCCTGCGTGGAGATCTGAGGTTGGCTGGTAGGGTGGACCTCTGCGCATAATCACATGTGTGTGCAATCAGAGAGCCACGTCTGGATTTCTTGGAGTGTGGAGTCTTTGGTGTGAGTGTATCTGTGGATGTGTGCAAATGTACGTGCGTTCATGTGTGCCTGCGTGGAGATCTGAGGTTGGCTGGTAGGGTGGACCTCTGCGCATAATCACATGTGTGTGCAATCAGAGAGCCACGTCTGGATTTCTTGGAGTGTGGATTCTTTGGTGTGAGTGTATCTGTGGATGTGTGCAAATGTACGTGCGTTCATGTGTGCCTGCGTGGAGATCTGAGGTTGGCTGGTAGGGTGGACCTCTGCGCATAATCACATGTGTGTGCAATCAGAGAGCCACGTCTGGATTTCTTGGAGTGTGGATTCTTTGGTGTGAGTGTATCTGTGGATGTGTGCAAATGTACGTGCGTTCATGTGTGCCTGCGTGGAGATCTGAGGTTGGCTGGTAGGGTGGACCTCTGCGCATAATCACATGTGTGTGCAATCAGAGAGCCACGTCTGGATTTCTTGGAGTGTGGATTCTTTGGTGTGAGTGTATCTGTGGATGTGTGCAAATGTACGTGCGTTCATGTGTGCCTGCGTGGAGATCTGAGGTTGGCTGGTAGGGTGGACCTCTGCGCATAATCACATGTGTGTGCAATCAGAGAGCCACGTCTGGATTTCTTGGAGAGTGGAGTCTTTGGTGTGAGTGTATCTGTGGATGTGTGCAAATGTACGTGCGTTCATGTGTGCCTGCGTGGAGATCTGAGGTTGGCTGGTAGGGTGGACCTCTGCGCATAATCACATGTGTGTGCAATCAGAGAGCCACGTCTGGATTTCTTGGAGTGTGGAGTCTTTGGTGTGAGTGTATCTGTGGATGTGTGCAAATGTACGTGCGTTCATGTGTGCCTGCGTGGAGATCTGAGGTTGGCTGGTAGGGTGGACCTCTGCGCATAATCACATGTGTGTGCAATCAGAGAGCCACGTCTGGATTTCTTGGAGTGTGGATTCTTTGGTGTGAGTGTATCTGTGGATGTGTGCAAATGTACGTGCGTTCATGTGTGCCTGCGTGGAGATCTGAGGTTGGCTGGTAGGGTGGACCTCTGCGCATAATCACATGTGTGTGCAATCAGAGAGCCACGTCTGGATTTCTTGGAGTGTGGATTCTTTGGTGTGAGTGTATCTGTGGATGTGTGCAAATGTACGTGCGTTCATGTGTGCCTGCGTGGAGATCTGAGGTTGGCTGGTAGGGTGGACCTCTGCGCATAATCACATGTGTGTGCAATCAGAGAGCCACGTCTGGATTTCTTGGAGTGTGGATTCTTTGGTGTGAGTGTATCTGTGGATGTGTGCAAATGTACGTGCGTTCATGTGTGCCTGCGTGGAGATCTGAGGTTGGCTGGTAGGGTGGACCTCTGCGCATAATCACATGTGTGTGCAATCAGAGAGCCACGTCTGGATTTCTTGGAGTGTGGATTCTTTGGTGTGAGTGTATCTGTGGATGTGTGCAAATGTACGTGCGTTCATGTGTGCCTGCGTGGAGATCTGAGGTTGGCTGGTAGGGTGGACCTCTGCGCATAATCACATGTGTGTGCAATCAGAGAGCCACGTCTGGATTTCTTGGAGTGTGGAGTCTTTGGTGTGAGTGTATCTGTGGATGTGTGCAAATGTACGTGCGTTCATGTGTGCCTGCGTGGAGATCTGAGGTTGGCTGGTAGGGTGGACCTCTGCGCATAATCACATGTGTGTGCAATCAGAGAGCCACGTCTAGATTTCTTGGAGTGTGGAGTCTTTGGTGTGAGTGTATCTGTGGATGTGTGCAAATGTACGTGCGTTCATGTGTGCCTGCGTGGAGATCTGAGGTTGGCTGGTAGGGTGGACCTCTGCGCATAATCACATGTGTGTGCAATCAGAGCCACGTCTGGATTTCTTGGAGTGTGGATTCTTTGGTGTGAGTGTATCTGTGGATGTGTGCAAATGTACGTGCGTTCATGTGTGCCTGCGTGGAGATCTGAGGTTGGCTGGTAGGGTGGACCTCTGCGCATAATCACATGTGTGTGCAATCAGAGAGCCACGTCTGGATTTCTTGGAGAGTGGAGTCTTTGGTGTGAGTGTATCTGTGGATGTGTGCAAATGTACGTGCGTTCATGTGTGCCTGCGTGGAGATCTGAGGTTGGCTGGTAGGGTGGACCTCTGCGCATAATCACATGTGTGTGCAATCAGAGAGCCACGTCTGGATTTCTTGGAGAGTGGAGTCTTTGGTGTGAGTGTATCTGTGGATGTGTGCAAATGTACGTGCGTTCATGTGTGCCTGCGTGGAGATCTGAGGTTGGCTGGTAGGGTGGACCTCTGCGCATAATCACATGTGTGTGCAATCAGAGAGCCACGTCTGGATTTCTTGGAGTGTGGAGTCTTTGGTGTGAGTGTATCTGTGGATGTGTGCAAATGTACGTGCGTTCATGTGTGCCTGCGTGGAGATCTGAGGTTGGCTGGTAGGGTGGACCTCTGCGCATAATCACATGTGTGTGCAATCAGAGAGCCACGTCTGGATTTCTTGGAGTGTGGAGTCTTTGGTGTGAGTGTATCTGTGGATGTGTGCAAATGTACGTGCGTTCATGTGTGCCTGCGTGGAGATCTGAGGTTGGCTGGTAGGGTGGACCTCTGCGCATAATCACATGTGTGTGCAATCAGAGAGCCACGTCTGGATTTCTTGGAGTGTGGAGTCTTTGGTGTGAGTGTATCTGTGGATGTGTGCAAATGTACGTGCGTTCATGTGTGCCTGCGTGGAGATCTGAGGTTGGCTGGTAGGGTGGACCTCTGCGCATAATCACATGTGTGTGCAATCAGAGAGCCACGTCTGGATTTCTTGGAGTGTGGATTCTTTGGTGTGAGTGTATCTGTGGATGTGTGCAAATGTACGTGCGTTCATGTGTGCCTGCGTGGAGATCTGAGGTTGGCTGGTAGGGTGGACCTCTGCGCATAATCACATGTGTGTGCAATCAGAGAGCCACGTCTGGATTTCTTGGAGTGTGGATTCTTTGGTGTGAGTGTATCTGTGGATGTGTGCAAATGTACGTGCATTCATGTGTGCCTGCGTGGAGATCTGAGGTTGGCTGGTAGGGTGGACCTCTGCGCATAATCACATGTGTGTGCAATCAGAGCCACGTCTGGATTTCTTGGAGTGTGGATTCTTTGGTGTGAGTGTATCTGTGGATGTGTGCAAATGTACGTGCGTTCATGTGTGCCTGCGTGGAGATCTGAGGTTGGCTGGTAGGGTGGACCTCTGCGCATAATCACATGTGTGTGCAATCAGAGAGCCACGTCTGGATTTCTTGGAGTGTGGAGTCTTTGGTGTGAGTGTATCTGTGGATGTGTGCAAATGTACGTGCGTTCATGTGTGCCTGCGTGGAGATCTGAGGTTGGCTGGTAGGGTGGACCTCTGCGCATAATCACATGTGTGTGCAATCAGAGAGCCACGTCTGGATTTCTTGGAGTGTGGAGTCTTTGGTGTGAGTGTATCTGTGGATGTGTGCAAATGTACGTGCGTTCATGTGTGCCTGCGTGGAGATCTGAGGTTGGCTGGTAGGGTGGACCTCTGCGCATAATCACATGTGTGTGCAATCAGAGAGCCACGTCTGGATTTCTTGGAGTGTGGATTCTTTGGTGTGAGTGTATCTGTGGATGTGTGCAAATGTACGTGCGTTCATGTGTGCCTGCGTGGAGATCTGAGGTTGGCTGGTAGGGTGGACCTCTGCGCATAATCACATGTGTGTGCAATCAGAGAGCCACGTCTGGATTTCTTGGAGTGTGGATTCTTTGGTGTGAGTGTATCTGTGGATGTGTGCAAATGTACGTGCATTCATGTGTGCCTGCGTGGAGATCTGAGGTTGGCTGGTAGGGTGGACCTCTGCGCATAATCACATGTGTGTGCAATCAGAGCCACGTCTGGATTTCTTGGAGTGTGGATTCTTTGGTGTGAGTGTATCTGTGGATGTGTGCAAATGTACGTGCGTTCATGTGTGCCTGCGTGGAGATCTGAGGTTGGCTGGTAGGGTGGACCTCTGCGCATAATCACATGTGTGTGCAATCAGAGAGCCACGTCTGGATTTCTTGGAGAGTGGAGTCTTTGGTGTGAGTGTATCTGTGGATGTGTGCAAATGTACGTGCGTTCATGTGTGCCTGCGTGGAGATCTGAGGTTGGCTGGTAGGGTGGACCTCTGCGCATAATCACATGTGTGTGCAATCAGAGAGCCACGTCTGGATTTCTTGGAGTGTGGAGTCTTTGGTGTGAGTGTATCTGTGGATGTGTGCAAATGTACGTGCGTTCATGTGTGCCTGCGTGGAGATCTGAGGTTGGCTGGTAGGGTGGACCTCTGCGCATAATCACATGTGTGTGCAATCAGAGGCACGTCTGGATTTCTTGGAGTGTGGATTCTTTGGTGTGAGTGTATCTGTGGATGTGTGCAAATGTACGTGCATTCATGTGTGCCTGCGTGGAGATCTGAGGTTGGCTGGTAGGGTGGACCTCTGCGCATAATCACATGTGTGTGCAATCAGAGCCACGTCTGGATTTCTTGGAGTGTGGATTCTTTGGTGTGAGTGTATCTGTGGATGTGTGCAAATGTACGTGCGTTCATGTGTGCCTGCGTGGAGATCTGAGGTTGGCTGGTAGGGTGGACCTCTGCGCATAATCACATGTGTGTGCAATCAGAGAGCCACGTCTGGATTTCTTGGAGAGTGGAGTCTTTGGTGTGAGTGTATCTGTGGATGTGTGCAAATGTACGTGCGTTCATGTGTGCCTGCGTGGAGATCTGAGGTTGGCTGGTAGGGTGGACCTCTGCGCATAATCACATGTGTGTGCAATCAGAGAGCCACGTCTGGATTTCTTGGAGTGTGGAGTCTTTGGTGTGAGTGTATCTGTGGATGTGTGCAAATGTACGTGCGTTCATGTGTGCCTGCGTGGAGATCTGAGGTTGGCTGGTAGGGTGGACCTCTGCGCATAATCACATGTGTGTGCAATCAGAGGCACGTCTGGATTTCTTGGAGTGTGGATTCTTTGGTGTGAGTGTATCTGTGGATGTGTGCAAATGTACATGCGTTCATGTGTGCCTGCGTGGAGATCTGAGGTTGGCTGGTAGGGTGGACCTCTGCGCATAATCACATGTGTGTGCAATCAGAGCCACGTCTGGATTTCTTGGAGTGTGGATTCTTTGGTGTGAGTGTATCTGTGGATGTGTGCAAATGTACGTGCGTTCATGTGTGCCTGCGTGGAGATCTGAGGTTGGCTGGTAGGGTGGACCTCTGCGCATAATCACATGTGTGTGCAATCAGAGAGCCACGTCTGGATTTCTTGGAGTGTGGAGTCTTTGGTGTGAGTGTATCTGTGGATGTGTGCAAATGTACGTGCGTTCATGTGTGCCTGCGTGGAGATCTGAGGTTGGCTGGTAGGGTGGACCTCTGCGCATAATCACATGTGTGTGCAATCAGAGAGCCACGTCTGGATTTCTTGGAGTGTGGAGTCTTTGGTGTGAGTGTATCTGTGGATGTGTGCAAATGTACGTGCGTTCATGTGTGCCTGCGTGGAGATCTGAGGTTGGCTGGTAGGGTGGACCTCTGCGCATAATCACATGTGTGTGCAATCAGAGAGCCACGTCTGGATTTCTTGGAGTGTGGAGTCTTTGGTGTGAGTGTATCTGTGGATGTGTGCAAATGTACGTGCGTTCATGTGTGCCTGCGTGGAGATCTGAGGTTGGCTGGTAGGGTGGACCTCTGCGCATAATCACATGTGTGTGCAATCAGAGAGCCACGTCTGGATTTCTTGGAGTGTGGAGTCTTTGGTGTGAGTGTATCTGTGGATGTGTGCAAATGTACGTGCGTTCATGTGTGCCTGCGTGGAGATCTGAGGTTGGCTGGTAGGGTGGACCTCTGCGCATAATCACATGTGTGTGCAATCAGAGAGCCACGTCTGGATTTCTTGGAGTGTGGATTCTTTGGTGTGAGTGTATCTGTGGATGTGTGCAAATGTACGTGCGTTCATGTGTGCCTGCGTGGAGATCTGAGGTTGGCTGGTAGGGTGGACCTCTGCGCATAATCACATGTGTGTGCAATCAGAGAGCCACGTCTGGATTTCTTGGAGTGTGGATTCTTTGGTGTGAGTGTATCTGTGGATGTGTGCAAATGTACGTGCGTTCATGTGTGCCTGCGTGGAGATCTGAGGTTGGCTGGTAGGGTGGACCTCTGCGCATAATCACATGTGTGTGCAATCAGAGAGCCACGTCTGGATTTCTTGGAGTGTGGAGTCTTTGGTGTGAGTGTATCTGTGGATGTGTGCAAATGTACGTGCGTTCATGTGTGCCTGCGTGGAGATCTGAGGTTGGCTGGTAGGGTGGACCTCTGCGCATAATCACATGTGTGTGCAATCAGAGAGCCACGTCTGGATTTCTTGGAGTGTGGAGTCTTTGGTGTGAGTGTATCTGTGGATGTGTGCAAATGTACGTGCGTTCATGTGTGCCTGCGTGGAGATCTGAGGTTGGCTGGTAGGGTGGACCTCTGCGCATAATCACATGTGTGTGCAATCAGAGCCACGTCTGGATTTCTTGGAGTGTGGATTCTTTGGTGTGAGTGTATCTGTGGATGTGTGCAAATGTACGTGCGTTCATGTG